>NC_092461.1:83598502-83898502 GCF_047495875.1 Pithys albifrons albifrons
GGCATTGGCAAAACTGCCCAGGACCAAAGGCTTGAGGTGGCTTCTAGACCAAATTTCTGCTCATTTGCTGTGTTTAGTAAAACAGGGAAGAGAAAAAACAGTTTTTTATTGCTAGAATTTGAAAGTTATATTTTGAAGCAGCTTGAAATGTTTTAATAATAATGAGCTAGATCTGTGTCTAGTTTTACACCCCAAGCTGCTGTGCTACACAATGGTTTGAAGTAACCATAGCTTGCTGTTTGCGATTTGAGCCCTCCTACCTTGCTGGCAAGATGACCTTGAGAGTGCAATGAGGGAATCCTCTGTTCAGACAACTGGGATTCAGTGACCACCACATTGATTAAGGAGGGAAAAAGTCTTAGAGACTGCTCTGCCATCTTTCTCTGTGACCTCAGATCAGTTCATTGGCTTTTTCTTTCTCTGGGTTGTGTTTGTGTACAAAGCGTTATGTTACTCTTTGCAGCAGAGTCCCTCTCTTTTTTATACCTGTGCTGACTGACTTCACTGGGGTTACTTCTGATTGGTGTAGATGTATGGTGAGAAGCAGGGATTCTGTTTACATTGTCAAATCCATTTGATTTCTTTTCACTTTTCAGCATTCAGCTTGTATGTAGAATACAGACCAGTATTTTCTCAACATGCAAGGTAAGAGGGAAAAAGTTTCTTCAGAATATAAGGCTCTGTGCAGGTCAAATATTAATGTACTGATAGATAAGCTGCTCTGGAAATTAGTTTCTTCAGTATACAGTCCTAGGTTTTACATGCTGATGAATTTTGGATATGCAGAGGAGCTCCTGGATGTCAGTGAGAATGTCGGCAAAGTTGTTTCTCACTTTAGGTCTGTCCTATAAGGAAAGGCCATTGCGGTCCACAGTGTTCCTCCTCTGGATATGCTAATGCACTGTGAAAGTGCACCTCATGCCTGGATGGGTCCTGCTGATAAAATATTGCCTGGAGATCTCTCAAAGTGCTAATGTGTCAAAGCGCCCGCGAGCAGAGGGTGAATAATACGGCTTTCCAAAGGTCACGTCTGTTGGAGTTAGCTGGGGCATCCTTCTCGTATGGGGCTGTGGCCCACTCTGCAAAGTTCTGTTGTTCTTTGTAGTCTCAAAATTCACGGTTTCATGAATAGAATCAATAAAAGTATCTTAATTTAGACAGTGGGAAAGAAAAGGAAACATTAAAAACTTTAAAGCCTTAAAAATTGGCTCTTTGAGTTAGGACAGCTATCTGATTTCAAGTCTTGCCTACTGCAGTGTTCCCCAAAATGTGTTACCTGTTCTGGGAATTGCCTTATTCCCATTTCCAATCTTCCTTAGTTTCTTTACCTTCTAATGACAAAAATGCTTCCATTTCTTGGAATAGTTCCTAGTAGTTATATGTGTGTGACCATTTGCCAAGAAAAATTAGTAGTTATTCTCACTAGTGGATGGACATTTTTTAAAAAAACCAAAACCCCAACTATTTTATTTTTTCCCTATCCTACATTTTACAGTATTGTTTGACTCTCTCCTCCTTTAAAGCTTTATATATTTTTTCCTCTTAGTCTTTTAATATTTAATATAATTCATAAAATATTGTGAACATGGTGTATAATTTTTGTAAATAACATTAAATAATAGAATAGGTGCAATTGCAGTGTAATTTCAAGTAGCTTACCTATCATTATGCTCTTGCAATTTTATTTGGGACTTGGTTATGCTTAAATGCTCCCCATAAAAAATGTATCTCTAAAACTTACACGTGTTAGTATAGCTGACAAAAAAAAATCTTCAAATTACTTTGGGCCATAACACAGCATATGAGGCTTGTCAGCTACTTTTAGTGTCTTGTGTGACATTTGTATTTCATAGATAACCTCTTGTTCTGAACTTAATTGTTTATAAAGGTATGCATCTGTCATGTAGATTGTTTAATTTTAGACTTAAATCTCTGAGTTCTAGACGATTTGGCTGTGCATTTTTTCTACTGTGAGCAAGAGACATTTCCTATTCAGTAAGGAAAAGGTTTATCTCATGACTCAATTACAGGACTGCAGTCTGAAGTGAAGCTCTGCAAAGAGGATATACTCTTCCTCCTTTTGTTTCCCCTTTTGCTTCTTCATGAATAACAGTTCTTTCAACCCACCCGGTTAGTTTAGAAGTTCTAGTTCACCAGAATGGTCTGTCCTTTAAATGTTTCCTTAAAAAGGAAAAGATGTTGAGTCCGCTTTTATGAGTATATTTAAGTAATGTTTATTTTTCTGTTCAACCAGTGTTTTCATTGCTAGACATTTAGAGGATGGATGAAAGTTCATCTTTCAAGCGTATACTTCACTGGTTGTTTCTGTGCACCGTGGCTGTTGCTTATTTAAGTGAGGCAAGCTGGTGTCCAGGGTCAGAGTGTTTTGTTTGGCTTTGTTTTTTCCATTCTTGGTATCTGTTGAAGACTGGTAGGTTGGATAGTTCGAAGTTTGGCATCTTACATTTACAAGTTCCTGTCTGTTTCTCTTTGAGGCACTGTTTGTGATCACTGCTGCTACTGCTTCACTGTTGAAAGTAAGTTTATTCTTAGTCACAAAGATGGTACCAGTTGATTCTACTATTGTGCAAACTGCAAGGTACCTGACTTCCTATATGACAATCCTTCTTCTTGTCCATAAATACAAAATATGTAGGTATCTTCCTTTCATAGAATAGAAATGTTTAAGCTGGGAAAGACCTCTAAGATCATCTAGTTCAAACATTAACCCAGCACTGACAAGCCCACCACAAAACCACGTCCCTAAGCACCACAACTACACTTTTTTGATTACTTCCAGGGATGGGGATTCAACCACCTCCCTGGGGAGCCTGTTCCAGTTCCTGATCACCCTTTCAGTGAAGAAATTTTTCCTACTGTCCAGTCTAAACGTCCTCTGGTGCAACTGTTAATCCTTACAGCACAGTTCTCTTAGGTCTGTGCTATGCAAAGTCATTCCTACAATATTTGTCCAGTGTCAGCTGCCAAATGATGTTTTCAAGACACTTGGATGCTTGTTTAGTGTTTTGTCCTCTATCTTTGAAGTCTCCCATTAGAAAACTCAGTGTAAGAGCATCCAGCATCTTCAGTGTCCTTGTTTCCTACTGCTCCAGATTGTCTGTTCTCTGGCATTTCTGGGAAGCTATGCTGGATCATGGGCAGCTTGAACCTCATTCAGCCTCAGCCCTTCTGAAGGGTTGAGAGTCTGAAGACAAGGGAAAGGCTTGATTTTTGTCAGCTTATTTGCATGTATAAGAATGCAACTTGAAAACGAAATAGAACTGAAACCCCTCTTTCTCATAGGACTTGTTGCTGGAGTCCAGTTCTCACTGAGTGCACTGAAGCATAAAACCAGCTAATTCACATTACTTATTGCTTGATACACCAAGAATGGTGTATCACATGACTATGTTTGACCATAGCTTTTAATCACATGAAAATTTGTTACACATTTTTAAATGTTTGCAAATTTAGAACAGCAGCAAATAAAACCTGACATCGGTTTGTAGTAAAAGTAAATAAAGTATCTTGCCAGCAGTATCCAGTGTGGCTAGGTATAATAATATTTTTTCCTGAAATTCTTCTTAAATGCTTCATTGGAAAACACAATAAACTAGGTCACTTCATTTCACTTGCTCAGTGTTTGAAGAATGCTCTCTAACAGGAGAATAAATTTGATTCAAAACCCCAAACCTTACAAAAGTAGTACAGACTTGATAAGAGTCAGGATGAAGATGGCAAAAATGGTTTGAATTTGCAGAAGTGAATTGCAAGTAAATTTAAAGTTGTGTGAGTGTATAGGAGGTGAAATTATCATGCTGGATGTATACTTGACTAGAAAGATAGGAATTCAGAAAAAGAGTATTTGGATATACTGAAAGTAAGACACTTGCCATTGCACAGGCCATTTCGTCAGCTTAAACATAGTCCAGGAAAATTTCTTAATTGCTCTCCCATGTTATCAAGCTAAGGTATTTGATTATTTATTTGCATGTGGGGATCTTGTTTCCCCTGCATTTCAGCAGCTTCCTCTTTTCCTTCCAGTGTTTTGGTAATTCAGCAAAGATTATGTGTACACCTGGTAAATTATCTTTCCTCTTCTCTCAGTGTTAGGATTGGGAGTTATTAAGGAAATGCAGTACATCTCTCTCCGTTTTGTTAAACAGAAGCCAACATCAGTATTAGCTTTTCCAAACATTCTTCTGAGTTAGCCATAAAAAATATCTTCAATAATTTTCTTCTAGTAATGCAGGCTGGGTGGTTGGATTGGCAGGAGGTGAGACAATAATGTTCCATTTTATATTCAGGTTTATAGTCATGCACAATTAACAGATGAATGATTTTTTAATGAATGGGTAAGCAATTTTCAGTTACAATTGATACCTCATATTGATACCTCATTAATTATCAGCTATACATCTTTTAAAGAAAACACCATGCCAATGGATAGCCACCTTTTGTTTATAATCATTATTAATATAAAATGAATCTAGTCTGCAGTGGGTGTAGAAAGTTATAATCTGTATTAATCAATTATAAATGAAACCTTTATGTTTGCTAAATCTGAAAATGATTACCAAGAGTAATTTCTAAAGGGAACATCTTTTTGTGTACTAGTTTTTTGCTAAATTTATTGTTCAGAATTGATTGATGTTAAAGATATTCAGCATTTTTACCTTCTCTTTACTGGGATTTTGCTGCTTTTTATTTATTTTTTTTTAATTTTTCTCTCTTAACTAACCCCCTTCTCCAGTGAGTTTTTGGATGGAGAGGAGGGGTGAGATTGGGGTGGTGGTGGAAGGGAAGGGAGAATAGGATTAAAACATAATTTTGAGAAAGTATTTTATTTCTAGACTGAACACGATTTTGTCTCCTACGTTAAACTGCTGCACCTGCTTCTGCCATCCTTTTGCTTCCTGGAGGGCGCCTCTGAGGCTCCCTGACCACCCTTCACCACTCACCTCTGAGCTGCCACTCATGCCTAGAGGTTTAAATGTGTCCTGTCTGTGGAAGGTTGTATTTGTCCCTGCACAGTATTTTTTCCAGCTTCCTTACTTTCACAGGTGTGGAGAAAATTCTGATAACGTGTAGGCAGTAGCAGGTGATAGATTTATGAAGTGTCTAACTCAAAAGTAGCACAAGGAGTGTGACGATGCTGCATAAGGCCAGAATGCAAATTTCCTGCATTATGGAGGCAAGAATTCTTTCTATTGAAAGGAGTGCACACCTCAGCAGGGAGCATCAAGCACTGGATTTATTTTAATCAAAGAAAGAAAAAACCTCCAACTTTTGTGTTTGGGAAGGAGCTTATTTAAGAGCAAAACAATCACACTTGTATCATTTGCAGATGCTGCTGCTGTGGTGGCAGCACCTTCTATGAAAACAAGGCTTCTTTGCTTTGATACTGCTTTGATAGTGGTTTGTACTTGACTGTCTATAGCAGTAATGCTCTAACAAGAGAAGCATGATGATAACTTCTGAAGGGCCCAGTGAAAATGTTTATTACTGGTCTGAACTTACAGAAAAGGAGATATTTAGAAATTAAAGAACAGGACATAATTTGAAAGAAATTAGTTGACCATCACAACTGGGTCGACCTTATATTGGCTGTTTTCTCAGCCTGATGTCATATAAAAAAATGCAGTTTGAAAAGAAGTAAACTTGAAAGGAAACCTAATATTTAACCCACAAAGTAAACAAACATTTCAGTCTGTGTCTTTATGCGCTTCAATCCTGTTTCTCATGCACGAAATGCTCCTTCTGATTTTCTTCACCTTTTCCCTTTTGTGTTGTTTTTGGTCGGGAGAACTGCAAACCATCACTAGCAAGAGTCAAAGGAAAGGTCATGACAGAGTAACATGAAGAGCAGGAGAATAGCAGAGCTTGAGGCTCAGCTTGTGCTCCTGGATTTTAGTGGGACTTTTGACAGGTGCAGTTCCCTTGTGTCTCCCGCACAGTGTGTTTCCCTTCTGTGCCTGTGGTGGAGAAGTGAGTTGATATGCATCTGCCCACTGTTTCAAGATGTATCTTATGAGTAAGGAAGGGCAAGGAGAAAAATGTGCCCTTTTTTGTCAACTTTTCATGCTGTTTTGATGCTGCTTGACTTGGGAATCTCTTCAATGATGATACACTAAATATATTGAGGAATGTCCTCATATCTCCTTTAAATGGAAGAGCTGTTGTTCTTGATTTGTTTGCTGTAGGTGGAAGCTCTCTGGAGTAATGACCTTTCTTACATGATTTGTAAAGTGCTGCGTTTACTCGAGGTGTCCTGCAAATTGCTGTGAAAAATAATACAGGGGGTAATGCAGCAGCACTTACCTCTTACTCTTTTTCTATATCCAATGTAATAAAATGATACAATTATGATTGAAGAACATACTGAGATAACGCAGTGTAAATGCTGCTGTTTTTAAGGAAATAGAAGCCATTTTATTTCCTTATAAAGTAAAAGATATATGTATTTTTTTAAATCTGTGAAGATGGATATGTAAAATTTGGTTTGAAAAATTCTGGTCTTCTATAGGCATTAACTTAACTTTGAGGATGTTTAAAATATTTAGTTAACCTCTCCATATAGATCAATAATGTTTCAGGCACATGCTCTTTACAAGCTCTGTCATAGTTTGCTTTCAGATATTTATGAATATAGAAACAAAAGTTATATTGATTGCAAGTAAGTAAAAAGGAAAATATTCTAAAATATGATCCAACTTTATTCATTTTTAAAAAATTATTAAAACAAAGGTATTTTTTACCATTTTGAAACTTAGCTACTGGTTTTTGCAGTGTTTTTGGCAGTATTTAGTGTTTTCCCTGACTTCAAATTGCAGACTTGGTTATATGATAAATTTAGGTTTCACTGGAAAGGTGGGATGTGCACAGCTCTGCTGATTCAGAGAAAAGCTGTAAAAATACTTCTGAGACATTGATTAATTTTTAAAATTTTTTTTAAGTGTCACAATCTTGGGAATTGCATCCTGTGCCTTTTAAAAGATGAAGTTTTACGATACACAGAGTACCATGTAATGAACAGAGACTGCTATTGAGTGTCTACTGCTGTTCTGTAGTAATGAATCCGCTTATGAATGGCTGTGGAAAGTTTAAAGGTTATTATCTCATGTTTGTTTACTTTGTAAAGATAAGATTTCAGAGAAAATCGAAGGGCACTGTCTGAAATTCCCAGTCACTGCAGTTCCATGGAGAGCATTGATCCCTTCCTAGACGTTGCTAGGGGGACTTATTGTCTCCCTGGTCATTGTAGGCTGCTGATGAAATCTCCAATATTTCAGGTTTGCGATTCTTTTATTGTTGTTTTGGCAGTTTATCAAAATTAACTGGCTTAACCAAATCAATACGCTGTCTTGCTCAGTAACATCTGCATTTCACATGTCAAGATATCTTTCATTTTGAATGTAGTCACAATGGAGTGAGCCATAGTGATTGCAAAAAGAGCCGTTTTGCCCTCTGCAGCACTCAGACTGTAAGGAAACTTTCCAGAAAATAAACTTTGCTCTGTTATGCAATCGGAGCTTCCACTGAGATCGGTGATAATTGCACACATGTGCCCATAGTTGGGAATCGGTCAGTAAAGAATAGATGCAGCAAGGTCAGAGGCAGAATACAAGCTACAATGACAATGAATTTTACTTAATTTAGAATAACAGTTTATGTGTTTGGCAGTGTTTATTGGTGAGAGAATTAATTGCATAGTAAGGAATAAATAAACAACTTCCTCTCTGTTGTGATGGCCTCTCTTTCCATGGGGTGACTAAGGCTTTTCTCACCAGTTTAAGTTGTGGTGATATGTGCCCTTAGATACATATTTATCATTAGCTAAAATAACACAGCTGTTAAGAAAAGGTTTATTGCCATATTTGATCTGCATGCTAAGCACATTCTGTGTACATGTCAAACAAAATGCCAATTTACTCGGCCCTCTCAGAGTTTCCGAAGGAGTGATGATGAAAGTTTGGCAAGTTTACTTGCACCGTTCTGTATAAAATCTGCACGGCCATTATCTCCAGACACTTGCAATATGAAAAATGCCAATGGTGTTTTTACATTCTTAAGAGACTAATAAGCTACAGATGTCAAAACTGTAACATTGAATTATTTTAAGCATGTCTGAATATGGCAATAAAGGTTTTTTTAACTCATGTGGAGTTATTCTTAGTACTAATAATAAATAAATGTAAATAAAGAATTTTAAATATTGGAAATGTTTAATTATAGAATGTGTATTTTAATGCTTGACTAGTGTGCTGTGAGGTGAGCAAGGGTATGTGCTTTGGAAGGGCCCTCCTGTGAGTGGCCCAGGCGTGAGAGGTGTGATGCCTGGTACCTCTCTGCCACTTGATATGGGTACTTGCTTTGCGGAGTCCAATGACTCCTTGAGCTAGAAAAATCTAGTTTACAGGGACTGAGTTGTCACTTGTTCTACTAAGAAGCAACATGAAGCAAAAAAATACACTTAGTCCTTGTTTTAATTTGTTGCACTTGAAAATAATTTGTTGCCTCTTTTGAGGCAATGACCCATGTGCTCTTCAAGAACTCAAGTTTTTCCACCTTTCCCTGTCACTATGTTGAATATTTTTGTAACCAATAAGCTGTGTTTTAGTACCCAGAGCTATTTGTACCATTTCTGAATGACTACTGATTTAGTTATTGTCTGAATTGAGAACTCATGCTATAAGGGAAAATAAAAATTCCATGTTAAAATTATGAGTCATTTGGTCTCAGTTTGTTTTGAGCAGAAATGCAAAGGGAAGTAAACAAAAGGAAAATGTCTTGATTTAGACACATCTGTCTACATCCTTACCTGACACCCCAATAATAAACACAGCAGAGCTGGCACAATCACGTTGTCAGACATCACAATGTGTTGAAAAGCTGTCTGTCTGTGTGTTGCAGAATAGATGGAGCCCAGTGCTAAATGGTCATGGTGATCCTCTACTTCAGTTTCTGCTGTCACTTTACTTTTTGTTTCATTTAACTATCCAGCCTCTGCAGCCGCATTGGTATAGGAAAATTCACAAAATAAAACTTCCTTTTTTTTTGAGGCAACATCCAAAGTATTTAATAATACGCTTTGTAATTTTTCTTTTTACTTGACATCAGATGACAGTTTGAAGAGCTTAGGCTGAGGGAAAGGGAAATTCAGGCTAACATTTTTCACAGAGTCTATTTTGGGCATCAGCTCTGGGTGCCAAGCTTCAGAAGGAGGCTTTGACTTAAAGAGAAATCTTGTGCTCTTACCTTGTGCTCATTCAGGTTTGAACTACAGGATTCAGCACCTCTGTCATGCTTTAAATCTTTCAGACCAAGTACCCCAATTTAGTGACTCTTTTTGATAAACTGACTTACATAGGCTGCCAGAGGTCAAATGAACGCACCCAGAATCAGGCAAGGCAAAGAGTTGTCTGAGTGCCCAGTTTTGTGCTTAACTTTCAGGACTGTCTTTTTGGACCTCTCAGAAAATCTTTTCTTTAATGGCAAGCCAGGAAATCTTTTAACCAGTCCTGAACTAAACATTTATATCCCCCTTTTAAATGCGTTCCAGACTAATAGTAATTTTTAAATAGTGTTTTTCATATATGAGTTTTCTGGATTTTCTGACTGTCTTTTTTTTGGATCATATATTCAATTTAAGTAAGTATTTGAAAAATAAGGAGTGAAATATGGACTACTTAAAAAACATGGATAATTTTATTCCATGATTACATGTTTATGCCAGTATATCTTTTATCAGTTTTCTTTCGAAGTGAGGAATAGTTTTGTCAGGATTACTGAGTTCACAGGACAGCTAATGGACTTCCATGATACACCCATGAAGTGTATGATACTTCCATGAAGCCAAACACAAGTGTTTCCATTACAAGATAATGGAGAATAATAATTGATCAGCATACTTAATTTTGACATTTTTTCTTTCTTAATCCCTAATCAGATAATTGCTCAAGGAAGTTTCAAAGCCAGCAAAACCCACCAGCTATGATATTTTCAAGGGAAAAGTAGCTTATTGATATTTGAAATGTCAGTCCTCCAAATGTATGGAACTAGTTTTCTCTGTGTACCACATTTTGCTAGCTGTTAGGAATTAACTACCTTCTCACCCATCCTGAAAATTACTGATGTCAATCTACCTAAGCAGAGCAGCCTAATGATGCAAAACCTTTACTTAGTTTTGTTCTCTCATCCCTGCTCTAAATGTTACCAGGATTTGTGTGCTTATTTTAAAGGTTTGCTTTGAAAATGCAACTTATGCACAGTTGGAAATAGGTTAATTTGTTTTCAATTACTAGCTGCTTTACCATTGACATGAGACTAAAGTCTTTGCTCTTGATAAGTTGCAACTGAGAATTAGTTGAACTGGGGGTGGCTATTAAAACAAACCAAAAAATCAAACAACAAAAAATGAAAGAGAAACAATAATCAACTTGAAATTACTGGATTTAGCAGAGTTGAGATGACAGTGTCCTGTTAAGACCACAGGATAAAACAAACCTTGTTTAAGCAGCTGTAGGAGGCTTGCACTTTCCTGTAGTGTATCTTAGCTTTAAAATCTTTGTACTTGTTTGCTGGAAGCTTTTTTGCTGTAGTAATGATAAGCAGACGTGACCTGGGAAGTGGCGACATTACAAGCAGTTAAATAGGGAGATTAAAAGAAAAATAACATGTTTTACACCTGTTTAACTAAGGGGTATGTGACTCTGTGTTTTATCGAATTCTGACAGCTGGTAGCAGTCAAATACAGTTGTATTATTGTAGTCTGGAAATGTGAAATGTGGGTGCCTTTAGTTACCTGGCAGTGTTGTGTTTTGATGAAGAAACCAGTTATTTGCTTTTGCTGTTTGCTGCGGGAATAGAGAGATGATGTCTTAGCAGGGAGAAAAATAACAAGAGAGAATGTGGAAAAATATCTTAGGTATTGCTGTATGTGGTAGCATGAGTGTTTGAGGTCAGTATCATTCAAGCAATTGGCTGCTTAGATGCTGGCTGTGATACTTTTCTGCTCACAAACAACTTCTCTCACATCACTCAAAGGTATCCACAAGTTTTCTATGCAGAAATAATTACAAAGATGAAGATTTAAGACTGCCTTTAAGAAGACATTTCACAGCCAAGAAATATCATGGTCAGGCACATAGTGTGATTGTTGGGGTTGTCTGGTGCAAGGCTAGAAGTTGGACTGGATGATCATTTTTGTGTCCCTTCCAACTCAGGATACTTGAAGATACTATGATCCTATAGGCATACTTGCTAGTGGATATAATCATGTGCACAAATTTCCGTGCCACTTTTACATTTATACTAGTGATTTTCCCTTTTTGCCAATAGTGAGTTTGCCAAGTTACAGGCAGCCAGTTGTATATTGCCATATAACACATTCCTCAAAAAAAGACTTATACAGAGAAAGGTCTTGATCTTGTCTGGGAAGGGGATAAAGATCCCTTCTGCAGAACATGGTGATTCATCTTGCTGTGCTCAGTGAAGCCAGCCAGCCAGCAGGAAGCTGTGGAGCTGCTGAAATTTTCAGGCATAAGCTCTCAGCAACAAAAATTACTTCACTTCTCCTTGATTGGGGTATTGTAGTTCTTAGTCTTTAGAGCCCAGGATCTCACCATGCACCTCTGCCATGTGTATAAGAACATGTGGGGGAAAAACTAGCTGAAACACTGGTTTTGTTTAAGTGTTGGGAAGTCATTAGTCATTCCTACCAACACGGCGAAGTGTCATAATGTAATATATCCATTTCTTTTGAAAACCCTTTTCCTTCCTTAAAAGTCTCCCCTCTTGATTTACAGTGAAAAGCAAGTGTTGAAGACATCAAAGATTTTTGTCCTCTGATAGGAAAAAAACTGGTGTCAGTTCAAGGAGGAGATGAAGTTTTTTGCAGGTGAAAGAGGCTTATGGGGGTTCTCTGCTTACTAACTTCTGCCAGGGACACTGAAGGTTTCCTTCTTGCATTTCAGCTAAGTAAATTTGAAGAAGTTGGATTTGTGCATGTGCATTTAGAGATGGCCTATCAGAAACCTAAGGTTAAAAAAAATGTTTCTAGGAGGGCCATGTGATCTTTCTGTGGGTCAGTGTACAATGACTGTGAGCCCCAATTTCAACACTAGAGATCATCTAATAGCATGTTACAACATCCCATGACCCTGGTGTATGTGACAAGCATTACAGCCTGTCCGTGATATTCACTGTCCTGCTTTCTGTAGCTAGTTAAGAAGTACATCAACTGCAACACTTCTTGATAGTGATAGGTGCAGTCTGACAGTAGATGGTCTCTGTTTCTTCAGTAGATAGAACTCTCCGAGCTGCTTTGGGCAGTCCAGAGATAGAATCATTAACATAATGTCTAAATTAGATCCTAGATTTTCAAAACAGATGCTTTCATGACACAGACTTCATCTGAGGTGAAAGTCTTTGCAGAGTTGATGGGAATAAGGCCCATTCTGCTTCTTCGCTTGTCCTCTCATGTGGCATAAAGCACCTCACATATGATTTAGGGAAACTCAAATAGAAGACAAATCATATATCAAGATGTTGAACCAAGTTTTTGTGATAAAGAAGGTGGCTCAATTCTCATTAGTTTCTAATCAGTGCAGTTGTTACTGAGCACATCTGAGTCTTGACAGCCTTTGTCTCAGAGCTTGGACTTCATGGGCCTGTCTGGAAGGGAGGATGTAGGTATCCGAGTGCTGTAGTTGAAATGAACTGTAATCTCAGACACTCCTCAGTGAGAGAAGAAACAACAAGCCTTCTTGGGATCCGTGATTTCCATAGGTCGGCTCTGACAAGAATGCCACAAGCTGTCTTCCATTTTTGGTCAGTCTCTAAATTAGTAAGGAAATCATTGGCCCTAGGGCCACCAAGTAACAGTGTATGCTTGAAAGCATACATTTCATGTCTGAAAGTCCAAGAGAGACACCTTCTCAGGATTTGTGTTCTTCAGTTTTCTATTATTTCAGTGGTGACTCTGAAAAACCATCATTTTATAAGCCCAGAGCAGACACCTGCTCCACATCTGTTCCTTGTTTTCATCTGCCTTCTGAAGTTCTCATGTTGTTACAGTTATCCATCTTTTCTGTTTCTTGCCAAAAATTTGGGGTTCTCAGTTGTCATTTCAGAAGACAAAAGGATAGTGAAAAATCTTCTGTGACTAGCAAGGTAATCTTAGTTGTGACTTTGATGGTATTACTTCTACTGCAGAACATCTTCCAGCCTCAGGCATTTGGATAATTTTGACTTCTCTCCTGAGCTCTCCAACCATTTTTGTATTCTGCTGGAGCATCAAAGAGGCAGATGGGCAGTGCTGTGTCTTCCTAAGATCTGGCTTAGCTGCAGTTTATGAAACAGAAATGTATTTTTTATCTTCTTCCTCACCCCCAACTCTTTCAGTAAATTTAAAATTAGAAAGAAAAAAAATAGTAATGTTTAGGGCTTTCTTTGCAAAATGTTTGTTGAAAGTATCAAAGATACCAACAATTATGCTTGGTATTGTAAATGTATCTTTAAAATTTAACTTCAGAAGTGATCTTGTCAGGATTCATTGCTTTGTAATCTGTAATCCAGCTGAAATCTAGTAGCACTTGCCTGTGTGGAAAGCAGAAAGTCTTTTCTGGCCTTGTGGGGCCTAGTAAAAAGTGATTCAAACCACTGTTATGCCTCCCAAAAGTCTTGAGACTTCAGTTCCTCTGTAGTTCTTACTGATTGACCTTAGCCCTGGGCATTTAGTGCGTATTAGATGAGGGGTTTAATGCATCTGAAGGATGTTTATAACTGAACTCTGTAAAGGTGCTTGTGTTCCTGGGATAGAGCCTAGATTGTTCCCTGTTTCACAGGGTAGATGCTCTGCAAGGAACTGCTCTGTTTTCCGGCAGTAGTTTTTTGAGCTGACAAAAATCAGGTGGATGCAATGCAAAACAGAATCCCACTGAACTCATTCTGAACTTCTAAAAATACGGTTTAATAAAGCATAGATGCTCATGTAGATAAATTGTCTCAACAAAAACAGGTAAGATAAAATAAGTGTAGTATTATTTTTAATGAGATAATCTGCAACAATGTCTTTAGTTAACCAGAAGTATGTAGCCTACATTTAAAATTGAAAAAGTAATAAAGCTGAAAGGTAGTGTGCTCTTGTCCATTGGGTTTTGATGGCAAATGGTATCTGAAAGCTGGGATAGTCTGTGATGCCAGGATTGTTTTAAAGCTAAAGAAGCATCATGAGACTGACCTCTTGTGCAGTCATCACTTTGCCATGTGGATCAAGAGTGCCAGGCAGCCATGCAGGAAATGTGTTTGGAGTGTTCTGGGGGTTGAAAACAGAATTATGGGTGTTGTCTTCCAGAGGTCTTTTAGTTTGAAACTAAAAAATGGGACCATACACTGGCAGAGTGAGAGCAGTGGTGGGGTATTATTTTTATTTGTTGGCATATGGAAATGAATGTGAAGCTGGAAATCTCATTATTCCTGTGGTTTCTGACTGTTGGAAGTTCATCAAGAAGTGTCTGTGAAAGGGAGCAGAAAGAAAATTAAATAGGTGCTAAAGCTCTCTGTTTTTATCTCATATGTGAATGAATAGCAGCCATGAAAAATCCAAATTTTCAGAAAAGGAGTGTTTATTATAGAGAGCCTCTAGCAGCTGAACAAAAGAAACACATGGTAGCCCACATAAGGAAAGTTAATTAAACCAGTTTATTTGTGTTTATCTAAAATGGTCAGGATGAGTTCAGACGTGACTTACCTTTCTAGAGTTCCTTCCCTTGTATGGGAATGCACCCTGATTCAGGCCTGTGTTTTAGATGCACGCATCTTTACTTTGGTAGCTATGACTTCCAGTGACTACAGTGACCCAAGCAACTTCTTCCAAGATGGGATGTTGTCTAATTGAAAAGACAGGAGCCAGCTGAACAGGATTTTACATGCCTGTTAGTTCTGCCAAAACCTGCATTAGCACAGACATCCCAGGATCTGGAGGGTGTGTGTTCAGTTCATGAACTGTCCTGCATCTTCAAGGATATCCCTTTATCCATCTGTAACAGGGTGGGTTCTACATTTGCTGAAAACGTGAGGCTGAGCACCATAAAGAGTTCAGAAAACCACTATTAACAGGAGTGACTGAATAGCAGGAACCCAAAGAGAAGGGAAAGAGAAGGAGGGAGACTAAAGCAATAAGCCCAAACATGTAAGCACCACACTCACCAAAGAGTTACTCATGTAAGGTTGTCCTACCACCTCAGAACACTCCCCCGAAGGCAGGGGCTACATCTTCTAAGCATTGGCAGACAGCGGGTGTCCCTGCTGTATTTTTTAGGGAAAGAACCACGAACGCCAAGAGCACGAGCCCTCTCACTTTTTTTTTTGAGCCTGCTAGAGACGTCTGCCTGGGGAGGTGAGGCCACCACCCGCCAGGAAGAGGTTGGCGATCCTGCTGCTCTCGCTCTCTCTCCCCTCCTCCTTGCTCTTTCCCCACCCGCCCCCCCATCAACTCTCTCCCAAGGCTGTCAAACCAATAGGAGAGACTCAAGTAACTTTTTTTATGCAAAGACTGTTTTCAAGGATGAAGCCTTCACTGTATCAGCTTTTGTTCCCTAGAACTTGGTACAAAAAGGATAAATTTTTTCACAGGTGGCATTGACAAAAACACAGACCAAAAAGTCAACAGTTTTAATTCCCAGCACACTATCTGAAAAGTTATTTGTTTCAATACTTCATTGGTTATTTTTGCTGGTTATAAGCAAAGCAATGGAGCATGCAATGGGTGCCACAGACTGTTCTGGCTCCCTGTAAGTGCTAACCACGGCTCCGATGTGTCTGTTTCCCTGTATCTTACATTATAACACCTGGATGCGTTAACTGCTTGTAATTATATGACATGTAACACTAGTTTGCTTTTGTAGGAAACAATCATTACAGAAAGGAGTCACGGTCCCATGAATGGCAGTGAGCAACAGCTTTCCAAACATTAGAGCTTATATAGTGGAAAGTAAAATGCCTAGTTCAGAACCTAAAGAGGGAGAGCAGTACCAAAACAGTGATAAACTAAACAAAAAATTAGGAAGGACAGGTTGGAAGATAAGTGTAGGAAAGGCAGATGAATCACTGAGTTGGTGAGAATGACAGACTCTGTGTAATAGCAAATGCTTGCTCCATGAACAAAAGAATTAACAAGGTAGTAAATGTTGTAAACATTTTATATAAGACCTAGTGTTTCATGTTAAAGAAAGGTTTATTATGATTGCTGTAATGACATTTGCATGAAGAAGAAAGGGATTTTTGAATAAAAATTTTGTCCAATGCTTTAGTGCTACAAGAAGAGACTTGGTTGAAAAAAATGCATTTAATTTTGGAGGAAGAATTTGACTCATCCTCTGAAAAAATTGCTATGGTGATAGCAAATTAAGCATACAGAGTATTTGGGTTATTTATAAAGTCGAAGAGACAGGTCACTCCAAACTGTAGAGAATAATAAAGATTAAAATGCTATAATATTAATTTTCCAAGTGTAAGCACTGTACTGTATGATAAGAAGAAACTGCATGATGAGATTAAGCTTTATAAAGCTCTATGATAACTAGTACAATCAGTAGGAAATGCTACTGTCTACTGTTAGAGCATTTTTATTAATATATATTAAAATATTGGTTGTTTCCAGGTGGATGAATCTGTCTTGCATCAGCTGAGACACTTGTCGCAGTTTACCAAATTCTGTGTAAGCATAAATAAACAAACCCAATCAGTCAACTTCACTGCATCACAAAATATGCTTTATTTTGGCAAGTCTACTTAGTTTTAATTGCACATGGTCTCAAAGTTGAACCCTGAGGTCTAAAAACCTTAAGAAAAATTTGAATTAGAGTTTAGACTTCACAGATTTTATTTTCTTAGTTAGAAAATGCTTCCAGACTTTGGCCTGTGCCACATATTTATTCATGAGAAAGCAACAACCCTTTTATATTAGGTGTTATATAAACACGCGTCAAAGACCCAGCATTATTTTTTACTGAGCTGCAAATAACATGTGCAGTTTGGAGTCAGTTTTTCTTTTTACTGAATGCTGTTGGCATGCTGATCCCCAAGCTGAATAGGCAAGAGAGGGTCTGCACTGAGAGGAGTGCACAACCTTCCAACAAAGGGAAAAAATGGCTGAAAAATACTTGGCTGTCTTTTTACTCTTTCTTTGTTTCTCAGCCTTCCTGGTTGAAAGAGACTATTTATGAGATGCTCTCTTTAACAAATAGTTCCTTGAAGGTAAGTATCATTATTTGAAAGTGCTGGGAGGAGTTCACCACGTGTCTGCAAGAGCATCCTTCCAGAGATCCTTGCAGCTCTGAAGCCCTCCCACTGCTTGGTTTCTGGTGGGAATGCAGGCCTTGTTGACCTTTCATTTCAGGGAGTTCCCATGTTATACTCTAAGCTTCTGGAACTCTTACATAGTCTCACATAGGAATGATTGCCTTCGTAAAGAGGTTTTGTAAATATAGATGCTAACCGGCATTGTAGACTTGTTTTCTTCAAAGAGCAAGTAAAGAGTGCTAGGCCTACACCTGGAATTTGAAAAAGGGAATTTCGAATATGATGTAGAATTTGCTGGTGGAAGATGCCTTGAAAAACCTCAGAATGTGGATCTAATTTATAGCAAAACCAAGAATTGCTAAGGAAAGGTAGTTGTCAATACTTGAGAACTCAGCTTTTAAAGTAGTTATGGTTTGCCATTTTTTTCCTGTTTATTTTGGATTTTTTCCCAGTCTGGAGTAGATCAATGTAATTTACGCAGCTATAGTGCTTTCTGTACTAATTCTGCAAAGCTGGTTAAGCTTTTCTGTTGTATCATAATGTTGATGGCATTGATAATAAGTACAAATGAGGAAGCAGGTAAGAGTTTTTAAAACATCAGGTTAGAGTAATCACAATGTAAACATATAACGCACTGGAATAATCAAATGGTTTCCAGTCTGAAGGATTTTTTGTGCTGATTGCATTAACCTTTCTTCCAAATGTAGGTGGGATAACCTGCTCCCTATCTTGTTAGTGGTCTTCTATGGTTTTATGTGTTCAATTGCTTGTTAACTTATTCAGAAGCCAGTAATTTGTAATGTTACTCTTTTAAAGACTGTCTGTGATCTCTTTTTCCAAGAGCATTTGGCACTGTTTTTTGTACTGTCTTTACAGGTAATATGCTCTTGTAAAATACTATTGGAAAAATTTTGCTGGTTTCCCATTTGTCACTTGTGCTGTAGTTTCCAGGAAATTAGATGGGTACGATGGGTTTGTATAATGCTTGATATTTTTCCTCAGTTTTCTGTTGTATGATGGAGTTTCATACTCAGATTCCAAAGAGAGGAAAATAATTCCAGGCTTTTTAAGATCACCCTCCTGCTCACTGGAAGGAGAAAGGGAAAAATCTTCTGCATGCATAGAAGTAAACAGAGAATTTTCAGCACATCAAGTTCATATTTTCTGTTTGCTTTTTAATCCTCAGTGCATTCCTGATTCAGAGTTTAGTGATGGGGAAAAACCTCTATGTGTGTTGTTAAAGATAAATTATATTTCTATTCCTGGGAAGGAGGCATTCAGTTGCCTGTTAGAAACTGACTTTTCCTCTGCCATGTATATTTGGTTGGTTTGTTTAATGGAGCACTTAAGTGATTTTTTTATGCATTGGGATTTTCTCCAACATTGAAGATGATTTTGTTCAATTGGATTTTTAAACATTTGAAAATTGGAATAAGAAAGGCAGCATTGTTTAGGGTCCTGGCTGGGATTTTAAAACCAGGAACAACTCGTAGCATTCCATATTAAATTTAATTAATTGCTGCTTGTGGGCAATATGGGTGAGTTATAGTTGCAGTGAGACCAATAACTAACATAATTTGAAGTTCTATATGTTCAGACCTCAGTTAGAGCTTTGCCAAAGAGTAGTTTGATTACTTAATTAAAAATTGTTTTTCTTTCATTTCCAAAGGGCATTGAAGAGCATCTCAATTCTAGATTTATAAAGCATTTGGTGTTTCTGTTGGCTAAATCTTCGGTAAGAGTTCAGTCAGGTTTATTGGCAGTTAAAAAAAATCTCGCTATTTGATACCTGCTTAATAGTGAGATACATGCTGCTAATTTGATCTCAGTCTGTTTTCTGTTGCACAGATGTTCACATTACAAAAATCATTATTGTCTACCAGTAATCAGTGCTCCTATCGGAAAAGCCAGTATAGGAGTGGGGAAGTAAATGGGTGTCTGAAGTCTCATCGTATTCTAGAGACAGTCTTTGCAAGCGAGCAATAACGGGGACCGCATGAGGAAACGCATCTTTGGTTCATCTGAGATGTCTGTTCCAGAGCTAAAGGGAATACTCGAGCCTGATCATTCACTCACTCAGCACCAAGCCTGTATGCATTGAATAATTATTTTTAATGAATAGCATGGGGAGTTAAATCCTTATGACTTAGTTATTTCTCAAGTGAACTGAAAGTCTGTTTCCATAGTGAATGTGAAGTAGTAATTTGTGATAGGAGTTTGAAGAAATGTGGTTGTGCACACCTTTTTGTGCTCAGATGAAACATACCAACCATTTTAGAAAGGTTTGTGTTTGATTATGAGAGAATAAAGCTTAGGACTTTGTTCTGATCCTTGGCTGAAAATTGAAGTAAATACACACAGTGGCTACCCTAAGTATTAATGTATTTAGGTATGCATGCTTGGAAAATATATAAAATGGAAGATTTATTGATTTCTTCAAGCTCTGTCCTCATTGTATAAGACATGCTCTTGAGTTTACGTACAAAATTATGAAATAAATGTGGTTCCCCAAGATAAAATTCTGGTCAGAGTGAAGTTAATAGTAAAATTCCCATTGAATGAGATGGGGCAGAACTTCACTGACACATAAGACACTTGAAATCCAGTGCAAGGTTAAAAAAGAAACCAAACTCCTAATTCATATTTGAAAAGTATATAGTGTGTCTGTCTCATAAACTTTATATCCTTATTAAAATAAGATGTATTTACTCTTCTTCAAACTAAGTCACACCTCTCTTCAGACAATATTACTAAGTTAAATCAGACTGAGTTTGTTTATAGAAATAAATGCTCACTGTGTTCAGAAAGACAATTGATAATGCACTAATAAACACCCCTCCAATTTGACGAGCTTTCTGTGTCCATTTATGTTTCCTTTGACAGGATATAATCAGTTTTTTTGCACAAAGTATTAGAAATGTTAATCCTAAATAGATGAGCTCCTCATGTTATCCCCATTCAAGTAACCTTATTTTGTAAAACAAAAGCCTTTCTTGTATTTAGTTTTAAAGTGACTTGGCAATGTAGATTTTTAGCTTTAGTTTGTGCTATATGGTGACTCATAAAAAGACTTTTAAAACTAAGGTGGAGGTGCTGCCTCTGTTGTTTCCTTGTTCTGATGAAGGCAGAGTGATCAGCTCTCATACGGTGTTTAAAGGGGTTATCGAAAAGTGTGACCCAACCTGTCATTAAGACTGAAGCACTGAAAGAAACCTCTTACAGCTTCATCCTAAGCTCGAACTTAAACACTCCCTGGGAGAAACAGCAAGCCCTGCTGCCAGTTTGCCCTGGAGAGGCAGGGAGGAGTAGCCTGCCTGTGAGACCTTGACAGTCACCACTACCTGAGAGAGACACTGCTTGGAGCCTGAAAATCATTAATGCTTAACGCTCTTAAGGAGGACAGAACAGTGGGCAGTGCTGTGTCCAGCTGGGACTGAATTAGTAGTATAGTTGTAGCTCATGCTTGGGAAAGGGGAAAGGAGCTGCAGTCCCAAAAGTGGCCCCACTGGCATCTGGACCAAACCTGCAGAGAGACCTTTGTGAGGCCGTGAAGAGGAGGGAAGGGTGCAAATCATTTCGAACTCTGTGGGTGCTGGAGCTGGGTATGGGAGGGGGCCCTGACTCCCTTTCGCCTCTTCTGAGTGTGCAGCTGCAGTGAAGGCAGAGGGAGAAAGTCATCACGTATTTTCCCTGTTTTCTCAATGAAAGGTTAAAAAACCTTTCTCAGCCCATAAAGAGAAACAAAAGAGGCTGAAGCTTACTGGTTTGGTTCTTTCATATTTTAATGAGGGTTTTTTTGTTATGTTATTTGAATGGCCAAACTTCACTTATTCTTACCACATGGAGAGAGCAGACTCTGTCTCAGCAGAGAGGAAAATGCAGCATCTTGATCAGCTAAGGTTAGAAAGCAGTGCTTGTTACGATCATTTCTGCTGCTCACTGCTGCTTGGGGAAATAGCTTTTACTAGGGATTGTCGTGTAGTTTTTGATAAAAGGCAGTTTCCTTGGTAGTATTTTAGCATTTTTCTGTTACAAATCATTTTGGTTTGGTTCTTTCTTTCTGTTCTTGCCTTACCTTCATCTCTGCTACTCATTTCTTTCATAATTTATCTAAAACAGGCTTCCCACAAACCCTGGGAGATCATACCCCTCAAAGCCGAATTGTATTTCTTAACTCTAATACTCCTGGAGAGCTGTCAGGAGATTGTTTTACATTTGGAGCAAAGATGCCTTGTTTCACCTCAGCAAGTATTTTTAGTTAAGCACTTTTCCTCTAGGCAATTTCAGGTGGTCTCTACTGGATCTTTAGTAACATTCTCACTAGTACATTTTATTTTGAGTTGTTATTTGTAGTTTTGCTATAATTTGGAGGTAGCCAGAGGCTGTACCTTCTGTAAGAAAAATATTTTCATCCTCCTTAACATGAGGGAACTTGCTCCACTAACTGCATTTGACTTAATGTCCTGAGCTCAAAGAGTAACCTGAAAGCTGTTAATTAGACCTCTGGTTTAAAACAACAAGGGTAGAATTCACAAGTCAAATTTAGGTGGTAGTATTAGGTAGTTAGCAGCTGAGCTTAATAGACTCTACTATTGAATGTTTGGTTATGACTTTTCCGGTTGATAAAATGGCATTTGACATTCATTTGACATTGTTTGACATTCTTTGGTTTTTATTCCTCACATTTGCTAAGAATTGCTTAGCTATGAACTCTAAAGGCCTGATCAATCAGTTTGTTAAAAATATGTCTAATAAGTTAGTGATGTTTTTTTTCTATGTACCAAAATTTATTTTTGGCCTTGTGTTAGGAGCAAAGAAGGTTAACAAGGCAACTTTTGCTTTTCAGTATTGTCCTATCTCCTGTTTCTGGCAGACAATAAGAGCTTTAAGACATATTTTTGTTCTAGCTGCTGTCCTAGTCACTCTCTTCTCCCAGTCTGACTGGATTGGACAGTGCAGTACAAGGCACAGAGTCACTGTGGGTGACTGGCTTTGGTCAGTAAGGCAGGTACACCTGTTCCTTGGGTGAAGCTCTGCCTGCAATAGCAGAGCTCTCTTATGACTAACCTCATGAGAAGGCAGCTTAAGAAGACAGAAAGTTATTTTCCCTTTCTTTTGACAAGCTGTGGAGGATCCTGTTTCCCACACTTTATAAACTAGAATAAATTCATGTGTTGAAATTTTAAAATTTGTTGTCTTTGGTTAGTGGACTCTGCAGTAATTTTGTTGTCATGCCGACACCATGGAATTGTGACATCTGTGTCTGCCTACAAGCAGGCAGGAGCTGTCAAGCATGCATTGTTTCCTATTCCTGTACTGTGAGAGTGGAAGATGCAGTGCCTGCAAGGTGGTTGGTAACCACAGTGGTCTTGGTGATGGCTACTGAAAGTGCTCTGAGGATACTCTTGAGATTGTTTTACATCCTCATCCACTGGGAGCAAAGAACCACAGTCTTGCCACATTAAATTAGTTTTTAAAATTCTTTTGCACAGTCTTACAATAGATTACATTAGTGTTACAATATGTTAGCGTTGTTCCTTGTATGTTATTTCTTCTGGGAAACCTCTCCAGGGAAGCCTGCTCCTCTGTGGTTTGGAGGTCTCCTTGAATGTCTCAATTAGACAGGAACAGGCTTTTAAACTCAGAGATTTCATATCTTCCACATACATATTTTACACATATAAGGAAATGGATCAGATTTAATTGTTCACAGCTCATGGACTCTTATCTGTGTGTTCGGGTAGGTTGTGTGTGTTCATGTAAGAATAATGCCTTGGTAACTACCTAGATTACTGTCTAAGGATTTACACTCATATTCTTGGCATTCAGTTTTCTGTAATATTAATGAAAGCTTTAGCTATTAGAGGAAATATTTCTTGTACAAGTTTCCCATGGAAGCTTTGTTAATCTGCAGGCTTCTGAAAGTGAGAAGGGAATGTGTGTGAACTATGCACATACACAAACTATAAACAACTGTGTGTAATCTTTATGAAATATCTGCTAGTGTATGATTGTTTTCAGCTGCATATCACTTCACTGAGTTTAACTTTCGGACTGAACTTTTCCATGCTGGCTGCCTACATTCTGGTGTGTTTTATTTTAGTCAAAATGGCTCCACGGTTTACAATAATGGGATTAATATAAGGCATATTTTGCATTTGTGAAAAGAAAGTACTCTGGCAAACTTTTCTAGAGAAGCTTATGGTCTTTGCTTGTTCAGAAATTTTTGCAGTCATTTGTATTTTCCTTCTTAACTTTCCATTGCTACCAATAAATACTAGTAAAGTGTGCCTTGTCTCACATAAGTGCACCAACATCTAACTGATGCAATAAAGAACTTTGTTAAAAGCCCCTGAAAGGGTATATGGTTGTTCTGTCAGAACAGGATCTGAATAGAGTAGTTAACCAAGATGGAGGTTGTATGCTGAGGACAAGGAGAAAAGGCAGTATCAGAGATGCATATTTCATTTCTGAAGACATTTTCATCCTGAACTGTGAGAAAAGCATAAATTCTGTAACCTAAATGCTGTGCTGAGGAGTCCTTGAAAGACAAAATCAATATGAAGAGGTCTGAGCTTCTGGACTGCTGAACTCCAGTAAAAGCAGGACTTGAGTTGTCTTGAATTCTGCTGCAACACCTGTCAGCTTGATTAGCTTAGTGCATATTCCCAAGTAGACTGGGGATGATGTGATCATTTTTAGGAGCTTGATTTGAAAATCCTAATAATATTCTCTGTACTATGTCTTCAAGAATTTGATCAGAAAAAGAAATGTTTATCACACTTTTATTGACATGATACTGATATGGCTCCACTGAGAGTATCAGAGCCAGTGGAGAAATTTTGCAAGCCCTGTCAGACTCAAACTAGAAAGGCCACCTTTTTAGCTTTTTTTATTTCTTGAATGTGTGTGTATTATTTTTAGTGTTGTTTTAGAAAAGTTAAAGAGCAATTTCTTCATTTTGTTTTGAATCAATTGATTACATTCTCTTGAGTATACAAGGATCTGGGTAGAAATAGAGGAAACATTTCTTTTCATTTACCTATCTCTAAAATTATTTGAGTGAGATGTTATATTTTTATTGTATAGGGCTTTTTACTCTTAAAATGAGTTAATGTTCTGGCAATTAAATAGAGAATATTAAATCCACATACTTAAGCATCATTTTATCTGCTTAGGGAGCTGGGTTTTAGAACTAATATAGTAAATTCTGTTCACAGTTCTATGAAGAAATAGAAGTTTAAATAATGCTTTTCACTGCTTAAGAAGAACAAAAAGTGTTATTTGCCTGTGATGGTCTGGCAAGCCTGCATGTGCTTCGCATCCCTCCTTGTGCCCCTTTTGGGAGAAACCCATCATGGTTAATGTGTTGGAATACAGCACAATTAATATACATTACGAAAAAAAACATGCAAGAGTGTTGCCAGTCAGAACGATTTCGAAAACACTTCATGTTCTTGATTTCCTTGAAATAGTTTGTTTACAAGTTTAGGCTCAGATCTGACAGTTGGGCATCCCACGTGAATGCACCAGCACTGCGCAGCAGCATACATTGTGAAAGTGCAGGCATAAAGTGCAGTGTTGGTTCTGAAATGCTCCAATCATCATGTGAAGTTTGGCCAAGTGCTTTGTACTGTGTTACAGGTTGTGCTCCACGTCTAGGTGGCTGTCTTTGAGCTGGGCTCCAGAAACATCAGATCCCCATCACATGGATCCTTCCTAGTGGGAGTGCGTAGAGTTGGGCAAGGGACTGGGTCTCACCTGTGTGTGCCACCTGGTCGTTGGGGACCAGGAAGGGCTTGCTAGTACAGCAAGCTCTACTGGCTTTGGGGAAGCTGACACAGAAGTTGACTTGAGGCAAGGTAGTACCTCAGAGGCCAAAGCCATCCTAGTTAGGGACCTTTACACTGCTACAGCTGTGTTAGCACATTCACTGGCACAGAGATTTTGTTAGAGAGGAGGGGAAGGGTTGCACCCTAAGGCATTGTTATGGTGCTGCTGAAAGCTGCTGGTACCAGTCTGGCCTCTGTCGCCCATGTTGTGAATTCTTCATCTGTCTTCAAACCCATCGAATGGCTGAATCCAGATCAGGTTCAGCTTTAGTTATGGGATAAAGATTGATGTAAGCTATAAAGTATTTAAGTAGCCAGAGTACTGTATGAACACTGGAGTTTGTTTAAAAGTCCTAAAGTTCCCTTGTTTGCCAGCTGATGTTTCCAGTATTGTTTTCTTAATTTCTAGTAGCACTCTTCAGACTTCAGAGACCCCTGATTTTACTGAGGAAAATAGTGGCACAGTCAAGCCTACGATGCCTCCGGACTTCAGAGAAGATTGTTTCAGTGGCTTTATTAGTAATGGCCTCTTAAAACACTATGGAAAATGAAATAGCAGCAGCAAGCCTCAAGAACTACCACCACCTTTATCATTCACTGAAAAAGTCAAGTTTTGGTCTAATGAAAATTTTCTAAAACAAAAGACCCAAACTTAACTACCATGAGCTGACACGGGCAGTACAGTAATAATGATAAACTTTATAAAGCAAATTTTCTCTTATTAATGTGCTGCAAAGCACTGTAAAGATTCACAGTGCTCAAATTAAGCTATAAAAGATAATAGAAGAGCTTATAAAGTTTCAGCACAGTGAATGATTTCACGACAATGGCTTTGTTTATTTTAATGATGGGAGCAGAGGGCATTTGCATTCCCAAGGGGAATAGGTGCAGCAGTTACATTTTACAGTTTCTCTGTCATTATAGCGATGTGCTTTTTTTGCAGCTCTGTGACAGTGTACTTTATGGATTTTAAGTAAGTTTTGAAGTTAAAAACTTCATTAGGGAAACCAAACTGGAAGTTTACTGTTGCTCTGATTCAACTGGTTGCAGAAATAAATACATTTATTTACACAATACACTTGGAAAATAGTTGAGGACCATGACTTTTTAGTGACATCCATAATCTTGACGTAGTTCTCTATGGACAACATGACTATTACAAGCAGTGGTGTTTTCCTGATGAGCTCATCCAAGGAGCCAAGAACCAGTTGGAAATAGAGGCAATGAGTGGAGGATCCATCTCAGATGATCTTTTTGCCTTCCCAATCGCATAAGCAACTATTTTTTGGCAGTGCTGTGTCTGACAGCCCCCTTGTGATGTCCACTCCACTGGCCACCCAGCCTTAACTTCCATGTGCATGATTTTCTAGAGAGCAAGTATAGCAGTGAAGTAGGGAACTTTTCATCCAGCTAACTGGAATAACAGAGAAAAGTCTGAATTTAAAAAGTTAGATTTGAGGTATTGCTAACTGATTTTAATTTGAATGCTGTGTGTTCATTTCCTGACATTTTTGCAGGTCTGCTTTCCCTCTGTTCCATTCACTTTCAAAATTGATTTACTAATCTTAGCAAAACCACCTGGAGAGAACTGCATTGTATTGTTGTGAGGTGATTTTTTTCTTTTAATGTAAGTTAGTTTTGTTGTTAAGCAGAAAAATGTCTGCATTGATGCCATGAAGTGCTCTAAAAGAGCATTTATTGCAGGCATGGTTTGCATCCAGGGCTTTGTACAAAGGCATTTACACACAAGTGTGTACGCAAATACACAATTTTCAGAGACACTTTGATGATGAGAGGTTGGTGCATGTTGCTGAAATATAAAAAGGCTGCAAGAAAGATCCTCTGAACTGAGACAATATATTTTCATTCATTAAGAGGGAGAAAATCACTTTTTTTTCTGAAGTCACAGCTTCTCAGACTGTTCATGGCTTTGAACAGAAAGATGTTTAAGATGAGGAAAATATTTGCAGAGTTATTTGCTTTTTTAAATTTTGCAGCTTTGTCTGGTTTTTGAAGGAAGGATTAAAATAAAATGAGGAAACTATATCCTTTTCTTACTTGTAGGGGTGGAGGTTTATCCCAGCTGTGAGCAATGTTAACTTCCCTATAAAATGCTTGTGCATTGCCCAACAACTCTCGTGTGTTTCAATTAAAATTTGGCATTGTCAGTTCAGATTTGTTATAAGTGCCGTTTGGTGGTTTATATTACGTGGCTGAGGATGGAAGGCAAAGCATATGTGTGCAAAAAAGGCATTTATTTGGAAACTGGAGTTGAACTGTGTTCAGTTTTTGCCAATGCTGCTTTTAAGTTTTTGCTATTTTAATAGTTTTCTGAAGTGATGGTGTTACTAATAAAAAATACCCCTCTGAACTGGCATGTTTGCTTCTGGCCACAATGTAAATTTAGTTTGGTTATTTGTTAAAAATCCATGTAGTTCTCTCTGCAAATGCATATTTGATGATTTTTTTCCTTGTGATCTCTGTATGATTTTAATAAAAAAGCCCAGAGTCTTTTTTTGAACTCTAAAATAAATGTAGAGCTTCAGTCATGTCATGAAGTCTCAACAGATAGAAAATGGGGTTTATATCCACATATTTTGATGTATAACATGATGTAACAGGAGCAAAACCTTTGATTTTTAAAATTGTGAAGATACATGTGACTGAAAGTGGCCCATAATGTGTACTGAATTAATCTGCCAGGGTTGGTAGGTTTGGTTTTAGTTCTGTCATCATGCAAGGGAACAGATTTTTTACATCATTTTGGTTGTTTTTTCTTGTATGTTATTTAAAAACAAAGAACACCAACAACCCCAAGACAATGAGTATTAAGCCAGAACAGTAAGAAGAGTCAGTAAAATGTCTAGGTAAATCAGGATTAGTCTTGCTAGCTGATGTATGTGCTGGATAGCAACTTACTCCTTCCAAAAAAATGGAATTCTGAACATTATTTCCTCCCTTTGCCATTGGGAAACAGACCTGGTGCAGTTCCTCTGGGGTTGTTCTCTCAGTGACAGTAGCCCTTAATGTTTGTCTGCAGTCCCAGAAGACAGGAGAGCAGGCAGTGGTCCCAGGGGCATGGAGTGTATATCCCTTTGAGCTGGAGGTGGGATGATGCAGTCAATCTGTGCATCATTGCCAAGCAGAAGATACCAGTTTGCCTATGGGTTCTGGGATGACCATCCTCCTTCAGAAAGGTCTTCTGACACCTTCATGTTGCCTTAGGTCAAGGGTATGAAGAAATACTTTCGTGGCCATGCAGAAAGAGAGCGCCATTTGTGGGATCAGATACAGCCGCGTGGATTTTGCATTTAAAAAGAACGCGAAGCACACATACTTAGTTTGATGGTAATTAACTTTGAACAGTGTACTGAAGTATTTGGCACATTTAGAAGTGTTTTAAAATCAAGGTTTCAATTTGTTTCTGAGAAATTTTGTAGTTAACCCAGTTTCTGCTCTTGATGCATGAGTGACTGGGTACCATATGATGAACTGTGTTATATAAGATGCTCAAATTGTTGATCCAAAATTCTAGCTATTTAACTCTTCTGGGATCTTAGTGTTTCTTGTTTTATTTTTGTCCTGTTTTCTCTTTTCAGTATTTGAAGTGTTGATATGAAGCCCTTTTCTGCCAGCGCCGTTAGCAGAAAGAACTTATGTACACCCATCTGCCTGTTCCTTGGGCATGGGAATGGGTTGCACTATCAGAAGCTTTTAACTATGTGGTAGATTATTACAGGTGGGATTTTCCTGCTTTCCCCTCTGTTTCCTCTAAATAGGTTTGTGTCTTGCAGCAGGATATAGTGCAGTAAGAATCATCAGCATCATTGGTTCCATCTGCTTCCTCAACAGGAAAACTACATTTTATTTGGATGAGCTTTGCTGTCTCTTGAATGTTTTGAAAGAAAAACAGTTTCTCCCTTTCTGTGAATCTTTCACGCCCAGATGTTTGGGTTTTTATTGTATTTTATTAATAAGTCCAATGCTTTCTTAGCTGTAGGGCTGCAATGCAGCAAGCAGATGCTCCTGTTAGAGAACATTCCATGATATTGGAAGCTTAATTATCAAAGGCACAAAGTCAGACTCTCATTACATTTTCTACTTGCTTTAAAAGGAAAAAAAAAGGCAAAAAGTATTCTTTGTTTTTATGGTAAGACTGATGATAGGTTAACAGCTGGGAAATACAAAGCTGCAGCTCTGTGGCTGAACAAGGAAGATAATGATTGTTCATCTGCAAAGATCATTATTTTCTTCTAATATGAGATTGCAGTGTTTCCGTTTGTGGCTGTGAAGCTTTAATTACAGTTCATAATTATTTATAAATTACAACTGTGGAGGCCCTTCCTAGAGGAGTCTGCCTTTATTGCAGAGGGTTGCAGCGGTGGGGGGGGGGGGGGGGGGAGAAGACTGACATGTAGGCTTGAAATGCCACACAGTTATCTTTTAGATATTTGAAAGCAAATGTTGTGGGTTTATACTTAAAAGGATATTGTGAAACACAAAAACAAAGCCAGAGAGGTCAGATTTTCCTAAATGCATGGGTAGTATGAAAGAGAACAGATGAATGGGATGTTTGCTTGACGAAAATTAATCAGCCCAATTTTCTTTGATAAAAAATACCAATTTTTGAGTGGTTTGGTCAACCACCACTCTGTTATTAAAGCAGATGCTGTCAGTGTTGTGTTGCTAACAGCCTTCTTCAGTTCCATGCACTTCCATGCTTCAGTTGTATCCAGAAACTGCATATGAGCACAGCAAGGATGTTTTAAAATACGACAAGGGTATAGTAGAAGATATCCAATATTAAACATTGGTAGAAAAATAGGCAGTACACTAGATTACACAGATTCAAACATTATGTTCTTAATGAGTTGTTTGGTTTTGCTAATTGGGATTAGAAATGCTTTGCAAATTTCTGCTGAAACGAGTTGAAATTCTCTTACATTTGTGCTAAGCAAGAACTTCTCAGCTTAGGGAATTTCACAGATTTAACTGATAACAGCAGTATTTCCCATGCCTTTATGCAGCTTGTTTATGTAAAAAGCTGTCCTTCAAGTGCAAGAAAAAATAACCTTTTAGCTTCTTGTATGTTGAGTAAGGAGGGATTTGAGAGAATGAACTGTGTAGTTCTTTGGGACATGAGCTTTAGCTGATCACCTCAGGATACTGCTTTCCAGCTGTGCTCTCATTGCGAATTTTTGTGTTTTGTGAGTGGTTTTGCAACAGATTTTTTGAAGAAGGCCAGGCTTAAAGCAGAATATGTATTGTTGGTATTACCTGGAAATAAAGAACCATTGACCTCTTACTTAGGTAAAAGAGTTCTTTGGCATGATTTTATGGTGCGAATAGAGTTGATTTAGATTTGCATAATGATATATTCTCTTGAGAACAAAATCAAATTAATCAAAACTCTGCTTTAGCATTTTCTGTCTTTGTTGCCAGCCATACATCCTCTCTTCACTAAGCATTTTGCAGCTCCTCAATCCATAGGTAGAAGTTATATGCACTTCACTGACAGGATGGGAGGCCTAGAGAGGTCAGGTAACATGCCCAGAAATATGAAGTCCAAGAAAAAGACAAGAAATGCTAACCTGTTATTTTGTTTCTTTTCTCATTTCTGTGTTGAAAATTGGAGTAAAATTCTGTTGTTAGTTGTAACTAAGATTTGCTGTGGCAATTACTTATGCCCCAATGACTGTGGGCTTTGAAATACACACGTTTAAATGCAGAAGGTGCACTTTCTTCAGTGTTGTCTGGATTATTTAGTAATAAAGCAGAGTTCATTTTCCTTGGGCACAGGGCTGGGCAAAACCACTGTAGACACAGGAGTGCTTGAATAGGGCTTCTCATACATAATAATCTAGTTATCCAATGTCATTCAGAGGATAACATTGACGTAGATGTTCTGGAAAGCAGAGCATATGGAGACCATGTAGAAGCAACTGTTTGGGTCTCTGGATTGTTCTGTTGAGTTCAGTGCTCAGTCCTAATGTAATGATGGAAATGCAATTTCAATTTATTGGATTTTTTAGGTGTTAGTCAAAATGAAGACCTGGTCTTAATGGAGGCAAACAGGTTCATGTAGGTTGTTGTAGTTTAGTGTGAGAATCAAAACTGGTAGAGTATGGATCAGCAAACCTCAGGATTTTTCAGTCATCTAAAATATGGTGCATTTCTTATAGGAGAAGTTTTAGGTATTTCATATAACAGGGATCCCTTCTGGATACAGCTACACATCTTTTCAAGTTTTAAGATAGATTTGTGCAGTTGGAAATAATTGCACACCTTCTTTAGGTTAGAAGAGGCATAGACTGAATTGCACAAACTGCAGTTATATTGCAGAATGCCAATGTCTTCTGTGCTGCTCTTGGTAGCGCTGGGAACACCCTGCAGCTGATATGCTCAGTGCTGTCAACCTTTTCTTCAAATTGGGTTTTACTTGTCTGATAACGTTCATTTGTGTTTCTTTGAGCAGCACGCAGACGATGTTTGCTCCTGAGACACTGTCAATAAACCGTATGAAATTTTGTGGTGTGGCTTGATTCACAGGAAGCTAGAACCAGCTTTGTGTAGTAATGTGTACAAAATACTAGTGGACTTTTCTCTTACGTTCCTTGCCCTCCTGAACATCTACTGCTCGCAGCAGATGGACCTTAATTGCAGAGACTGATAAACAGCCTTTCAGAAAGTTAGGAAATTCTTATCTGTGCTTCTTCAAATAATGTGGTGGCAGTTTATGCCCATTCATTTGTATAATTCATATTTTAGTCTTTAACAGAAAAGGATTTTCTTTGGTCATGGCCCAAGCACATAGGATGCTTTATCCTTCTCGAGAGTCCCTGAGCATGCTGTCTTCCCAGAGGTGTATGTAGCAAACCCAAATGCTGTGCAAGGAGTAGTTTTATTCTTCTTGAGTGTCTCTTCAGCATCAGTTCATTTTTCATCACAGTTAGCAGTGTTCTCTTCTGCATTTTGCATTTGTCAAAATGAGCATCATGTTGTGCTTTTTCATTTGTACCAAGTGTTTTGACAGAAACTGGAATAATGTTGGATAACTCCTTCTATTAATCTCTGAACTGTCAGATTCTCATATATGTTTACTTCCATGGCCCACACTACTGTGGGAGGACTGTGCCATTCTGTGTCCATAAGCTGCTTGAGAGATACTGTCTGCTGCATTTTCTTTCTCGATCAGTCAGAGTGCAGATGTTTCTCCCTTGAGAGAAAAAGTGTGGCTTGGCTAGATCCACACAGCCTGCTTTTTATGAGTGGAGTAGGTACGTGTGTCTCTATCTTCAGTGTGTATAATAGAAGTTTTGGCTGCTCTAACCAATGCAGTGGAAGAGGTTGATAGCATCTCTGCACCCTCTCTTTGGTGGTGTGATGTCCTCACCCATAAGATGCTGTCAGTGGAGAGTGGAAGAGTGCCGCTGGATCTCCTAGAGGTGATGGGGGTGGTTGACTTAATTATAACTTGGTGCAGAAGAGGAGCACTGCCCATTTGCTTTTCTTATGCAAGGTGTGTCCATGTGCTCCTGTTACACCTAAAGATCTAAATAAAAAGCTTGGACAGCTTGTGTTAGCTGATGGAAAGCTAAGAATTGTGTGATGCACACTTGGGAAACAAAGAGCTTGTGAGCAATGTACAGTGCATGTGTCTGTGTAGTGGGTTTTCAGGATGAGGTGAAGAGGAGCCAGAAGAGATATTTTTTTGAAGCTGTGGTGGGTTTCGGTGGGAAAGGAGAAGAAGAGAAGTGTATCTCTCATCTTATGCTTGGCTCCACCTTGATAATGGTCTAACAGCAGATCAGCAGTGGCCATGTTGTATTCTCCTGAGGTGTTCCCTCCTTGTTCACATATCCTGCATCTCACAGCAGAGTTAAATGAATAGCTTCCTTATCCTACTGCAGCTTGTCAGAGAGGTCAGCTTCTGCAGCTGTGATTCACAACCACAGTTTTTCCAGTGATGTGAAGGGTTGCTAAATAACCTTTGGAGTATAGCTGGATGTTGGATACTCCAAGTCTTGAGATATGCAGAATCCCCATGGTTTCTGGCAACTGCTCATTTCTCAAGCAAGTCACAGAAATACCAGTCAAAAACTTGTCTTCTCCTTTTCAATCTGCTCAGTGTAATTTTTGCTTTTACCAGCCTTCTGCAAATTCAAGCATTGACCCTTTGTTCCTCTGGAAAAATATTGAAACTGGATTCTGCTCTTACTACCTCTTTGTTACTTTGGCAAATAAAATTCAGAGCTCAGGTTTTTCTTTGACTGGTCAGGTTCAGAGAGCATCATGATTAATAATTCCTCTTGACAGTCTCTGGTAATTATAGTTTTATTAAGGTCCAAAAAAACCCAATGCAATCTTCTTATTTGCACTGCAAAACACAGCTTGTACAAATTCTCCCAATAATTATCTCATCCAAATCCAGTAGCTTGTCATGAAGATCTAAGTACTAAGTTTTCCACTGGGGTTTTACTGCATTCTGTCAGAACAGATACGGTAAAATGTATGGCTCTTTAGTTTGTTCGCAGAGATAGAAAATAGAGGACCCAAATTAATTATTTAACTTAACAAGCTTAGTGGAAGGAAATGTGGCATGCTCCTTTGTGTTATGAGGTATTTAAAGGTTTTTTTCATGTGAAATATTCCTTGCTATCTGATTACCAGAGACTATTCATTTTGTCATGAAGCTACTAAACAGACCAATTTTTTTCATTGGTTCATTTTGTTGCTTAACTCAGAAAAGAAATAAGCAGGAGGAGGTAGAGGAGAAGTGTCTGTACTGAAACATTCATCCTCTTTCTTTTAAACTGGACCTTGTCCGTAGTGTCTTTTGCAGTGTGTGCTGGCATTTTGATTTATAGAACATATTCTTGACAGGCCAGAAAAACACAGCTGGGGTTTGGCCATGTGCCCTCTTCTCAAGACCTGTTTCCTGCTTCAGCTAATGCAGACAGACCACACCTGACTTTAGTTGTTCTCTCTTTGCCCCAGTTCAGGGAGTGCTGTACAAAAAGGAAGTAAGAAGAAGCTTGAACACTATTCCTAAACAAACTTAAGAGTAGTTGAAAATACCTGTAGGAATATAAATATGTATAAGATAACATACAAACTCATTTTATTTGTCACTGAAATGCACCAAAAAAGTGAAATACAGCAGCTATTCGAAAAGTCACAACTGACCTATACAAATATTGAAGAGAGAAAGTAAAACCAAATTATATGTGCGTATATGTGTGTGAGAGAGAAAGATGCAGTTAGATAAGCGTATTTTGAAGATTTAGTTTTCTGTTTGATTTGTGTATGGTCTCCTGTGAAATTCACCTTGGTTTTTTTTAAGTGGTCTTTCAGTTATGGATTTCCCAAGAACCAGGATTCACTTAGCACTGGTGCAATGCTATCCTGGAAGAAAAATTATAGAAGTCAATAAAATAAACGAGGATCACACAGTAAAACACAAGCCTTACCACTATAAAAGATTAGGTATAATTGGTAGATATTAATCTATATCTTGTTTAAAATCTCTATGAGAAGCAAAACGAAAGCCTGGAAAACTTGGTAAATCCAATAGGATTTGGAGAAGTGAGCTGTATGTGTGCACAAATGCTTAATTTTAAATTGCTTTAGCAAACTTTAAAATACATTTAAAACCGCCCAGTTTTGTAAAAACAAAATATTTTAAGTGTTTTTCCAGCCAGAAACTTCTTAAAGGTACATCGAAGTCCATGCTGCCTTAACATATAGGAAGTATAGGCATTAGTTCAGCCTAGTGTTTAAGCATGTGATTAGTTTAGTCCTTGTCTGGGCTTCAGTCAGGTCACTTTTTTCCTTGAATTTGGAGAAGTGCTTCAATCTCCTGTTGAGCTGGAACCCTGCTGCCAGCTCAGCCTGCCTTGTTTCTGTCCTCCTTTCGTCCACGGAGTGAGTGCCAGCAGCAGCCAAGCTCCCACTGGGGTTTGCCCTGTTGGTACTTGCCTTCTGCAGGGACCACAGGGAGTGCAGAGCAGGGTAGCTCAAGGTCTCTCCCCTTCTACACTTCTTTCACCTGATTAAATTAAATTAAACCACTGTTCACAAACTGTTAAGTAACTTTGTCAAAAATGTAAATGTGTGGGCTTACTCTACAGATATTCCTGTTAGGAAATGTGTTATACACCTTAGTGAAACGCTGTCCTTCAGCATCCTAAAGGATGCCAAGGACTATCACAAGAAATGCTTCTCATGGCCATAGCCCTTCTGGCAACAGATCCAGTGAGTTCTTAATGCTTGTATGAGACCCTAAAGCATGTGTCCAGAGAAACAGATTGTATATAGTGAAAGGAAATGGAAAAAAACCCCTCCAAACAAAACACCCAGTCATGTTTGTATGTCAGCCAGTGCTTTTGAGTTTTTCAAGACATTACAGAAATATCAGTATTGGAAAAAGTGGTATTTCACTTCTTCTTGCAGTGCAAGTTCCTCCAGGCTTGGTCCTGGCTGATGATTGCACAATACTTCATAAAATGTAGATATTAATGCAGGATTTAATTATCCTCTTTGCTTACTTTTCTTTCTTTTTTACAGTGTCCCTTTAATACTGCATCTTCAAATGTTTAAAAAAGAGAAATAATGGGTTTACTAGCTAAGTACACCGTGAGAACGTGTAAGTCACGTAAGATGTTAAATTGTCAGAATATTTTCTGTTTGCATCTTATGTGAGGTTCAGATTCTGGTGTCTTTCCCACGACCAAATCTGAGAAAAGTGGAGAGAATGAACACAAGTGGATTTTATTTTTCTCTAGATATTCTATCATGTAAGCACATAGTAGCTGAAAATCTTTATAGAACAGCTACATGTTTATACAACACAATGACTTGCTTTGGTTGCTTCTGAAACTTATATCACAATGCAGTGGATGAATAAAAGCAGAAGTGGAGGCAGAGTTCCTGTTGCAATTGGAAAGGAGGCAACAGATGGAGCAAAGAGAAAATCTATAGTCTTTCTAGTCCACATTTTGTTCTTGCCACCTATTCCTTTTAATGGGACTTGTTCTCACTGGGTTCTCTCTGCAGGTTGTGAAAAATATGTTGCATCAAAGGTCACACCTTATTATGGTTCTGTCAATATTTTTTATTTTCCGCTCTCTTTTTCAGATACATATTTTGACTTTTCAGTCCTTTAGGCAGGTTGGTTTAGCATTTTTGCTGGTATAAAAGGATAAACACATAACTTCACTGGAGCTGGCTAAGCCACACTGACATGTGTCAGCAGAGGTCCTGATCCATTCAGTGCTTACAAACATGCCAGTCTGTTAGGAAACAAACACAAACCTCCTCCCTTTAAACATAAACGGCTTTAATGGGAACTTTCTGGGTAAGGTAAAGTACAATAGAAAGGTCATAGCTATACATGCGGTTTTAAGTGGAATATGCAGCTTTTCTGATTTGCTGTGGTATTGGTTGGGCTGCTTTGTCGTCTTCACCTGGCCCATTAGTAACCTGAGAAACCTGAATTTGTTGTGCAAATGGAACGGATTAAAGTCTGCCTAATGAAAATGATCATTAAATAGCCTAGGTAGGTGTAAGTGTGAAGTGTTTTATAAGTACTGAATTTAGTTTTGAGTTGTGAGGAGGTCCAGCAAGTGCTGAGCACTGTGCAGGCTTTCCCCAACAGCCTGTCCAGTTCCCTACAGCCTGCCAGTCTGTGAGCTCATTATCTGCCAAAGGAGGAGAGTGCTTTTGCAGTGACAGAAAATGCTCACTTTGGGCAATCAAGAGATACCAGTATCTACTTTCACTTGAGTCCTTAAGGGAGGACTTAAACCTGATGCAGGGCACTATCTTTTAAATGTTTGGGTCTAAATGGACTCTCTAAGTGTTTCAATGTCCTGCAATGTTGTTAAAATCACATTTTTCTGTCTGAAGAAGCAGTGATTACTGAAAGTGCCTGTGTCATAGAGTTTCTTCAGTGCTATTGGGTTCTTAACTAGTTCAGCAGAAGTGTCGAATATGCGGAAAATAATTATTCTTTTAATAGTAAATTTTGCAGTAAAGTAAAAATATTTTATTCTTCTAAGAGTCAGAAGTTTATTATATCTAATATGTAGGTGTAACAGTAAGAGAATTTCCCTGGGTGCTAAGGTATTAGTGCATATCTTGCACTCAGATGGGGAAAAGAAAATGTTAAAAATGGAAGGCATCAAAATGGTGAATTTATAACCAAAATCAAAAGTTATAAGACTGAAAAAATGAATGCAAATATAGACCTGCTCTTATAAATACAGAAGAAACTCAGGCCTCTAGAGAAAAAGCTTGGTAAATGAGTGCAGCATCCATCTGTAGTCATTACAGAATAGTTAACACAATGTTAAAACCCAAAAGAAATACGTGCTACTGTGTATGTATATTATCCTTGCTCAGTTGTATGCATTTTAGAATAAAATAACCTCATATGAAATGGTTATTAGTTGCATAGAGCACTTCAAAGGGTTGAAAACACATCTCAAGGACCTACATAACATTCAGGAATAATGGCATTTTAAACACTGTCCTAAAATTTTTTATTCAGTATTTTTTGACAGAAGATACTACACTTAAAGGCTTTTTTTCTTTGTCCTTAATTTCCATTTTCTCCTCTATTAGGTTGAGATGTTTGTGTAAGAAATGGGGAAAACATCTTAAATCTGTTCTGTAACCTTATTTGATTTGAATGCAAATTACTCGATTTGAATACAAGTAACTAATCAGTCATTCCTGTGCCGTGTTTTGAGTCAAAAACGTGTGTTCTTCAGTAATACTGGCATAACAAAACTGGGGGAAAAGCACCAGCAACATCATTAAGATTCATCTTTGATAGCAACTAGCTTTCATTGACTATCTTCTGAGGGAAATGACATTCATCAGGTGTCAGGCTCATTTGGCTTCAGTAGCACTCTAGAGATGCGATCCTTTTTGTCCCCCAAGGCAGGTCCCTACTGAAGCCCCTGAGGGCCAGCTGGCTATACCCCAAGGAGCATGTGAATCCTCTCTGCAGTTTTGGACTATCTGGGATATTCAGACTTAGCTTCAGGTATGAGCTAGTCTCTAGATCTTGCAGGTCAGGGTAAAGGGTAAGGGGAGCGAGTGGTGGGTTTTTCACACTGTTCTCTGCAGCACCAGATGCTGGCACTGGCAGTGACACTGGCAGACTCTGATATGGACTGCTCCAGCTGGTGGACCTTGAGTCCAATCCAGTACTGCAAACCATGTATTATCTAAAATCTGTTAGTAGGTCATAAGATCATCACAGATGTACTTTCAGCCTGCCTGTGCCACTGAGTTGAGAGATGGTGAGCCAACAAGCATCATTATGTGAGGGAACAGGGTGGCTGGGGAGTGGGTGGGTTCTCTTCCAAGTCCTCTTTTCTTTGTTTTCTAAGAGAACCTTCTCCCTTAACGTGGGCCTGTATGCTGTTCGCCTTCAGCCCATTAAAGTATTTGTATTCTGGTTTTTAAAACCTTGTCGTGGAACAACTGTAGGATTCAGTGAGCTGCAGGTATCCATGCTATGCAGAAGTAGCAGGATCAAGAAAAATGTAACCACCTTTCTGTTGTGTAGCCGGTGGGTGTTTTTAACCTTACCAAGTATCTGAAGGCATCTGAATTATATCATCTGTGTTACAATTGAGATTTTAAATAGATAATCAACAGCAAGACATACAACGTTTGATAATCCACAGTAAGACATACAAAGATTTTTAACTGCAGAAGACTGTAACAATGGCGTATATAGTGCTGGTACACAGTGTTCTCTTTTCCTGCTCCAGAAAAGGAGGGAAGTAGCTATATGAAATGCTAATAATTTCACTGTGGTTTTGAATAGACTAGACTTGAGAGCCTTGAGTATTTTTCCTTTTCCCTTTTAACTGCAATTTCGTTATTGTATTGCTGCCCCCATCTCTACTAAATATGGCTTTTGAAATGTAAATCATATCATGTTCTCAGAGATGCATATGACACCCTCAGCACTGTTCCTCTTTGCACTTCAAAGAGCTGTGTGGTCACACTTTGCATCTCAGCAAAATCACAAGATTTGCCTTCTGAAGATCTCCTTTAATGTGTACAATCAATCCCTGATAATGTATTTTGGGTTTTTGTTCCCTGGAGTCTGTTAATTTTAGTGTTGCTACAGGTCATCAGGAAACATAATCTCTTCTTTTTTAATTTCTCAGTGAGCGTGCCTGAGGGGAGAGGAACACAAGAGAGGAGAGACAATTGAACATCACCATTGGCAGAGACCTGAAAAAATGTTGCTGGATGAACACAGGATTAGAACTTAATTGTAAAAGAGAAAGAAAGTCTTGACAGGCGATTTGCTTCATTTTCACATTCATCATGGCACAAATCCTCTGGCTGGCTGGTTGATGGAACTGTCCAACTCTTCCCGCTTAGGTTCAGTGCAGATCCCTTCTGCCTACAGACTGAAAGACCTGGGATCAGGTGGTAACTGGATAGTGCCAAATACAGAAATGGAAAGAGGAATGGACTCTGATGAGCTAAGATGGAAGTGACTTGACAGCAACAAGCTCAGCAGTTGTCTTGAGGAAGGACAGGTTGAGACGAGAATCTCAAGCTTCGCTGGGAGAGCAGTATGCAGGAAGCTGGTTTTCAGGCCACAAATGCTTTCACAGGTAAGGATTTCTGTTCTAGTTCAGCTTATAGTTTTGGGACAGTTTACTGGAGTTTAGAAAATGAATTTAATAGGTCCTGACTGTCGTTAACCTCTTGTAGTACTTTCAGGTTAAATAATATTTTAAAACAATTCACGTGAAGACCAGCTCAACACTTGTATTAGCAGTGAAGAACACAGTCATCCATGTTTCAGCCTTCTGAAATGGATGGCCACAAGCCTTAGGAAAGGTTTATCTCAGCTTTCCTTGTTGAAGTACTCACTAACAGCTTAAGTATGAGTAATCTCTTGAGTCAGTATAAAATGTCGTCTGTAAAGTTGCTCTTGTGCTCAGCATGGGAGTTTGGTGAGGCTGCAGGATGGACATGGTTTGTATCAGGACGCTTCTCAATAAACATGTCACTGTTGAGCCTTATCAGCCAGAGCACATCTCTGGGCAGAACTTGCCAGGTACCCTCTCCTTAGACTCCCTCCCGCCCCACTGACCTGCTGCAATGCTTGGACTGGGGAAATTGGAGGATTTAAATGATAACTCTTTCACCTGAGTCTTACCCTGTGGATGTATTGAAAATAATGTAATGAAAAAGAGGATGCCAAGGTGGTGTGTCTTCTGAGGAAAGCTCCCTCTAGTGTAAAGTCTGCTGGAGTTCATTCAGTGCTTTCCCTGGATTCTGATTTGAGAGGTGGGAGAAGGAAAAGAGGATCCTGCTGCTTTGCTATCGTGTCTGCTGACCAGCTGAGATACTGGCAAAAATGCATAGAAAATCAACTGGATATTCCTCTTGTTTTATTAGGTCTAGAAAATGGATTAGTAACAGTGAAAATTAGTGATGTGCAAGACGTTCATTTTTCTAATTTAAAATTTTTGCCTTTAGAAGTTTCTTGGATTCTGGGTTGTATGTATGGGAAGATCACTTTCTGTCTTAGGCTGTTGCTGTTCTAGAAGCACTCCCCAGGAGGAACCAGCAAAATGTTCGTTTCCATGTGGACAGGCTCCTGCTTTGTCATCTTCCAAAGGAGATCCTCCTCAGAGGCTGCTCTCACCCTCCTGGAGGCAGTGGGGTGTGACTTTGTGGCCAGCTGTGCCCACTAGCACATTGGTTTGGAGCAGTAGTACAGTTCTGAAGTGTCTCCATTGCCTTCATCACTTTGATTTACAGCATAGTTTTTGTGCATGTCAATGAGACACATCCTGAAGGGGAGAAAACAGGAAGCTTTTCTCCACATGTGCTCCAGCACTGATGGGAGATGTGAAGTCTGGGATCACTGCAGGACCCTCCTGTCTCTGCCTAGCTTGCACCATGCTCCTAGAGCTGCCCACTGTCATTCTTGTCATGGTTGCCCTTGCTGCTCTCTGCCAGCCCTCAGCTCATTCCTAGGAGTTTCTGTCACTCTTGCTCTCCACCAAAATTCCTACTGTGCAGATATCTGCTCTCTTCTGCACCCTAGGTTTCTCCTTTGCTGAAAACCCTATTGTTTCTAGCACCCTTGCAATATTATATTATCTTCTCTCCAGCTTTACACTCTTCTGCCACAGTGTCTGCTATCCCTTAGCTCCAGCTTTACACTCTTCTGCCACAGTGTCTGCTATCCCTTAGCTCCCAGCAGTTAGGTTTTGTTGGCATTGTGACAAGGGTGTCTGGGTAGTGGGGTGTCAGAAAGATGGGAACCTCATGACTGCTGGTGGATGGAAAAGACCTGGCAAATAGTGCTGCATAAAGTTCAGGGAGGCCCCGGACAACAGTCAGACTGTGGTGACAACCCAGCAGATTCAGACCTGTTCTGGAGATATACATAAGAAATTCTTGTATTCCTTTGGAATTGCCCTCTGGTAAAGATGTTAATAAACATATGCAAATCTTGGCAGCTATGCTAAAGAATTCTTAAACATTAAAATGTACCATATATTCAGGAGACTTGTAAAGGAAACAGGTTGAAATATAATTACTTTATATGAGGTGAAAACTTCCAACTTGTATCAAGCTGATATCCATATTTGTTTTTTGGAGATCTTTCTTGCTTCTGTTTAGATTTATATGATGTATTCAGCAGTAAACAGTGGGTAGGTATGTATTTCTTAGAGAAATTCATTGGACAGTATTAGGCTAACTTAAGAGTTGTGATGAAAGTGCAATGGCAGATGCGTATGGTTGCTCCTGTGATCCTTGCTCCTTTTGTTTTATTGGAATGCAGCTGTAGGAGAGGACAGTAGCTGCTAGTGGCAGAGGGGGCATGACCACATGTAGCAGGGAGCTAATTTGTACAGAAAAGCTTTGATATGTGAAACCTGTGCAGGGTCAACTCTGAATCTAGCCATGCTAAATGACTGCAGCTATTTCAACAATCAGAGTAATCATTTCAATTTACAGCTGACCAGAATGCTGGCAAAAGAAGCCTGGGAGAACAGTGCCTTTGTGTAGCCACCATAAGAATATTTAATAAATCTTTCCACTTTTCTGATTGCTGTGACTTTGAAAGGCTTACAGTTAGGGCTAGGAGATACTTTGATCCTGTCATGTATGCTTATTTTACTGGCACAGATGCCAAAGCTGCCCTTCTTTGCAGATGTCTCTTGTCCCAAGAGATGGATTTATCCAACCATTTTGTTGTGTATTACCAAACAATCATGTATGGTTAGAACCTTTTCCCTTTACTGGCTAAATGCTAAATTCAGTAGAGCATGTGAATATAATAGGCTCCGGATTACCAAATATACTAAAAACCAATGGAAGGGACGTGCTTCTAGGCTTGATTAGGAAGGAGATGGCTGAGGCTGTGATGGTAAAAGGCAATTTGGGTGATAGCAATCATGAAAGAGAGAGCTTATCATTCTTCAGAAGGCAAGAAGAGAGAACTTGAGAATAAAAGCAATAGTATGCAAGAAAATAGATGGTATTCAGCTCATACAACTGATAGGTGAAGTTTCTTGGGAAACCTAAGAAATTCTGACAATTTTGAAAGGAATTAACTTCTTTTCCAGTCATAATAAAGACTATTAAAAGCACAAATAAAAGGTGTCCCAGTAAAAAAGTGTAATAAGAGACAAAATTATATGATCTGACAATTGAGGACTCACACAGAAAGTCAAAACTAAATATGTTACTAGAGATGAGTGTAAAAGAACTTAAGAAAAATGCAAGGGCCAAGTCACAGAAACAAATACAACTAGTAAAGGGCATGGTAATAGAAACATTACTACTATGTTCTCCGTAATAATAAGAGGAAGACTGAGTTTCTGGACTACTAGTTGAGAGGGAACCACAAAACTCATGATCTGATAATGCAGAGAGTACTGAGCAGTTAATGTAAATTTTTGCATCATTCTTTGCCAAAAAGGGTGACTTGTAATCACGTGCCAAGAAAAGAACTGCCACCTTGAGAAAGGTACGAATTCCAACTAGAGCAGGAAAAGAAGAGATTATAAACTAGTGAGTTAGGATAACAAGTATTTTAGAACAAGCTGGAGCTTATTAAATTCTCTGCAACATAAGGTGAAATAGCTGAAGCAATGTCTGAGCAATTAGTGGCTACGCTGGAGAACATTTGGAGAACAGTTTAAGTTCAAAAAATCTGTGAAAGGGCACACACTGCACCTGCATGCAAACTTTTCTGGGTCCTTTGCTGTCCCCTTGGAGGAGCTAGCTTATCTTAAAATCTTGGGGGAAAAGGTTTGAATCTTATAGTCAACTTATTTTTTTAATAAATGGCCTGTAGCTAATAATATCATGAATGAATTTGCCTGGGATTTTTTCCCCCAGAAGGTACCATGTGAGCAGAACCTAATTTTCGTGTAAGTAGAAAATAGTATATCTGGATTTTTGAAAGTCTTTTCACACTTTCATAAGCAAGGTGGCAATATGGGCTACAAGGTGGGTACACAGTTGGCTGGAAAGCTGTTCTCAGAATAATTACTAGTGATTCATAGTCAAACTAGAAGGATCTGTCAAGTGGGATTCTGCCCTGGATTGCCTGAAAATATTCAATATTTTAATTAATTATTTAGATGATAGAATCTGCATGCAAAATTTCCAGATGACACCAACCAGGGAGAGGACATAAACCCTCTGAGCACAGGATTAGAATTCAAAATTAATGTAGTATATTGAAGAACTGATCTAAAATAAATATGATGCAGTTCATCAAGGTCTAGTTGTGGCTGGGCAGGAATAATCAGCTGTGCAAATCAAAATGTAGAATAACTGGTGAGACACCAGGTCTACAGAAAACAGATGGGCAGTAGCAAGGGTTCAGAAAATGGCTGTGAATCAATGATACTATGCTCTGAATGTTATGCTATGGACAGGAGTCTGCATGCAAAATAATTTTCCACCCTACTTGTCATTTGTGAGACTAGTGTACCATTTCTGTTCTGAGCAGCACTCTTTGGGCCTCTTGGAAGCATCCAGAGAAGAGCAGAATGAATGGCCAGAGGTCACAACGTGAGAACTCAAAAAAGAGTATTTTTCAGACTAGAGCAGTAACTCTCAAACTTTCTGAAGATTTTTTTCCTAGCTTCCCAGAAGCATTGCAGATTTGTATCAGGGCATGTGTCTGATGCACTGAGTTACATGACAAATGATGACCATGATACAGCAGTGCTTTGGTGTGATGGTCAGAAAGACCTCCTTACTTGCAGTCTTCTTAATTTCTGCCAAGTTCTGCACTTTCTGCATTGGCCACTCTCAGTGCCATAACAGTCGTATGGATTCTGGACAGCCAAGCTATGTTTCTAAAATCAGCCACTTTCTTCACTAGCGTGTGTTTTGAGCCCTGGTTTAGGAGAACAGTGTGATTCTGAAATGAGGTCTCTATCACTAGGACATCCAGGATGATCAAAGGATGAGGGGAACACTATGGGGTGGATTAGGAATCAGTGCGTGAAGCGTCCTGACCTTTTGAGGTCAGTTTAGGTTTATCAGGATTTTATTAACTCCATCTCAGCACAAGCTCTGTCAGACCTGGACTGACTTGAAGGCGTTTGTGCCCTGTGACCCTCTGCACTGCAAGAGGGATTATTAGCTCTGGTACTATGGAAACCAGCATAAATAGAGGTTGCTCTGTGCAGTGGGCCCCTGCCCTTCAGTCTAGAACTAACTTTTCCTGTCATCATCTGATCCCATTCTGTGATAGCTGCATATCTTCTCTCTCACACCTTTCCCTGTGGAAGTGATGGCACCCTCAAATCTTTCTATAATCCCTTGCAGCCTTATGTCTCAAGATCATTGTCACCAAAACTTGACCTTGGGCCATACCTAGAGAGACCAAGTTACTCCCAAAGAACAAGTCCCCAGCCGTCTTGCTTTAGTAGAGAAATGGAACTCATCTGTTTAGAGATCCTCGTGCTCATAGAAACACAGCTTAGTGGAGTTTCTGCAGTCCCCCCATCTCTGTGCTGTATCCCCAGCACTCAGGAGTTCTGCTGCATTTCTTGTCCTGTGTTTCATGCTATGCCAACCTCTCTTTACCTCTTCTCTCATCAGTGCCCACGCCCCTTCTCTCTGTAGTGAGGCTCCACCATCCTCCCCTGTTTATACATCTAGTTTCACTTCCATTTCAGGTTCCTTACCCTTTGGGCAATCTTCCTGCTTTTTGCTGCTTTACTTCACCTTATTTTTTTTCCAGACGTCTCCCACTTCCAGATCAACTCACTGCAACCTAATTCCATGTGTAAAAACCTCTTCCCCTCTTTTCTAGTCTTAACCCTTCCTCTCCTCATCCACCCTTCTCTGGGGTGAGTACCTTTCCCCATTTCACATCTCTTCTGCTGGCTCATGTGGGACTTTGCAGGAAGGTGATCTGAGAGCCTGGCATTCAGTTTGGCTTCTCTCTCTGCATCTTGCTTTGCTTAACTGCTGGTGTTTTGGGTGGAGATGTCTCTGGCATGGGGGTGGTAGTGCCAAAATAGGGAGGCTCCTTGAGGGGATTACATGGGAGACCAGATAAATTGCTCCAGCAGATTGAATATGACCTAGTTGGCTATTATTCATTTAGAGAATGGAAGAGCAAGGGAAGATGTGATAACCATTTAAAAATATATGGAAATTTCATGTAAAGAGGAAAGTAATAGAAACTGTTTTCCAGTTCTGCTGGGGATAGAGCATGAAGTAACAGTTGAGCTTACTGTAGTGGAGAGATTGAGGTTAGACATTAGGAAAATCTTTCTAATGGTAAGGATAGTTAAGGACTGCAGCCGATTGCCTAGGGAGGTTGTAAAGTCTCCGTCACTGAAGGTTTTTAAGAACAAGTTAGACAAATATCTGTCAGGAATGGTTTATGTATGGCTGATTTTGCCCTGGGGCAGGGGAATGGACTTCATGAGAGCACTTCCAGCCTTACTTTTCTGTGATTCTATTATTGCTGGTTCCCTGGATAATAAGTGTACATTTTGAAAGTTAGCAACCCACCTGTACTACTGTGTCATCTCAGTGTTCAAGCAAATTCTGTTGAGCTCTTGGAATAATTGATAGAGGATAGATTAAGAGTTGTGGGTGTTTAAAGTATTAACTCTGTTTTTGCTGGAACATTACTCTGTTGCACTCCTTATAAACTGACATTCTTTGGACATCTTATTTTTGGGGTATGTGACTTATGTTTCTATATCTGTGCAACTTGTATAAAAATATTTTAATGTTATAGAAAGACTGCACCTATTCTCCCATTCTGCAGGATGCGAGTATTTTAAGAAACACTTTTGCCCTTCTTAGATAGTTGGAATATTTAAAAGGTAATTTTTAAGAATGACCAAAAATAGGAAAAAGCTAAAGCAACAACCCTTTGAGGCTGTTTTCTTTATTATGAATAAAACTGTGTACAATTTACTTAGCATCAAATACATAACTGGTATATCTGCTGATGAAAGTAGCCTTCTTCCTCGGAATTATAATTGAGGCTCAATGTAAAATAGCAAAACAGGTTTGAAATGTATTCTATTAAGCATATAATGTAATTAATATTGAAAGCAGTTGAAAACTCATTTATACATTAACACAGGTCTCCCACATTGCTGCTGTCATTATTTGCATGATTTTCAAGTACAGATAAACATTTCATTTAAAACATGCAACCTGAATATGTAGCAGAGCATTCTCCCCCGTCTCTGTTCCAGTTTTGTTTTCATCTGCCTCATGCTGGTCTGGCCATACTAAAATGTCTGCAATTTTCTTAACAATTACATTCTTATTTTATGGATTTTCAAGGTTACTGTGACACTCACAGACAACTCTGACTGTCTCTTACTCAGCACACAGATAGTAACAGATCACATTCCATTGTATTCCTTAGATATTTTATTTAGGATGTACAATTTTTGGAGGACAGATAGTATTCTCAGCAAAAATACATGGAAGAAGATATAACCTTAGTCTCTAAGAGTTTACTATCTACATATGTTACATTCAGTAGCATTCAGCAGTACTGTTTTAAATATAGTAGTGCATAGTTTGGAAGTCTCTTCAGGGCTAAACATTTTAATAGAATTACAGAAGGGTGTGAAACTGTGAAAATCAATTCTCAAGTACCCCTGACATGTGAGAGTGATAACTTTTGGTGACAGCTGAATTCCTCTGTTGTCCCAAAGGTCAGTGATTAGAAAAACAATGCTTTCTGCTTTAGGTTGGTCTTCAAATCTTGAGGTTGGCTTTTAAGTTTTGATCCCAAACTTTGTGTTGGTGAAACGTTGCATTTTCTTCTTTCTTTCCTTTCATCTCAAGAAAACAGATAGTTCTCCTCAAACATCTGTCTGAAAGACTGTTTAATCTGAACTGGCCAGGTGCTGCCTTTGGTGATTGAACTGTTGCAGTCCTTATGAAAATCAAGGGTCATGTCACAGAGGCCAAGGATTTCACATTTAAATGTTTCTCCTTTCAAATTTATGTTTAACTGGGGTACAAGACATCTTTCCCTATTAGCTTGTTTCAATGAAGCACTACATCCTTTTCCACTTGTTAAGGTGAATAATTTGTGTGACAGTCACTTCCAGAAGGTGGCCTTCCCATGTGAAGCCACCTGGAGCTCAGTGACTGGGGAGTCAAGAGAATGGCAGAAAAGAAGTTGAGAAGACTCCAGAGGAAACGCAATACTGCAGTGCCCCGTGAAACAACTTGAGAGTCGCTGGACTCGAAAAAGGATCTTCCACAGACTTGGAATTGCAGACTACTGCATCATCGTACTTCATTCATATGAAGCATCAGCCTAACATTATTACTCTGACCTGGAAAGATTTTAAAATTATTTTAAATTAAATTTTCATTCATATTTGAGTTAATTTAAATTCTATTTAGAAGTCCCTAAATTTTGAGTCTAAATGTGGTTTTGGCTGTATATGCATGATCCAGTTGTCTTGTGACCATCCAGAGCCAAATGAAAGGCAGTGGATTGGGCACACCAGGGCAAAAGAAGGTTCAAATTGAGAGAAACATTATGGACAATGCTACTATTAAAATTATTTTGTGAAGTAATATAGTGCTGGAAATGGCAAACTTCTTCCCAAAGTGAGAGAAAATGCCCCAGCATGTTCAGGGAGCATAATAAGCCTGGATCCTCACCTTTGATAACCGTTTTTAGCAGATGATATTCAGCTGTAGCATTACCATTTGCAAACCTGGCGGTTCTTTGGAAATGCCCATCTGCCATTTCTCATTTCTTAATAGTACATGTCACGGTGCCTTCATGTGGTACAACTTAATAGCCAATTCCAGACTAAATATGACAATAAATTTAGCTGTAAATATGCTATGTTTCAGCATTTAATCATAATAAAAAGGCAGACTTTTCGAAAGGACAAAACGGATGCATAGTCCCTCAAGTAAAACTCAGAAACTAAAAAGCAGTGAAAATGGATTGTTAATTTTGCAGTGTATGCTTTCTGTTAAATCATTCTAATTAGCTAGGTAGCTTTCTTTTTTTAATTATTTTTTTCCCCTCAAGAGAAAAGATGGTATATGACAGTCGGGCTGTGCCCATGGCTTGCTGAGGATATTGTTACTGCTGCAAAGGCCCTTTGTGTGCAGTTGGTGTTCCCCAGCAGTGGGAGCAGTGCTGGTACCTCGCCTTGGAGCACCAGCATGAAGCAGGCTGGAGATGCATTTTGTGCAGACTTAAAAGTGCTAAAAGAGGAAACCCAACACCCAAATCAATGCAAAGCTACTGAAGCACTTGACTGTGTCGTTTTGTAAGAGGAAACATAAGTCATGTTAGCCAAAACCCAGTTTTATTAATGTAAAAATGATGGAGGATATTCCCATGCACTTGGCTGCAGGTGGTGGTATTTTGAATGAATAGTGTGAGGTGAAGTTTTGGTCCAGTATTTTGCTGCCTGTTTTTTCTGTAATGTCAAGCAGGCCCATTTGACTTGATATTCTATCAAAATTCTTTTACCCTAAAATAAATAGTATGGATTAATGTTACATTTCTTTGTTGTATGCTGTGGTAATGCCTTTAAAAATCAAAGATTGCAGTCTGGGTGAAAAGAGAACTTGAAAGTATTTGACATTGCAGAATAACTGTGGTAAAAAAGCCTAAAAGTTATTGAGGAGAAGGTAATACCCTGTATACAGAGTTAAATGCTACATTTACATCTCTGGTGTTTATAAGCTTCTGCTTTTTAGCAAAAGAGGCCAGCAGGCATGGGTGTGAATTTAGGTTTGGGGTTTATGGGTGGACACAGTCCTTCCTCTGAGCCTTTCTATGAAAGTGTGTGTTCCAGTGCCTTTATCAGCTACATCTCTCATTGTGGGGCTTGTCTTTCTTCACAGCAGTACTTTGTTAGGGAGCAACATGGATCCACCCAGACATGCACCCCATGCAGTGCCTCTCTCTGGTTTTCACCCGGGGGGTTAACCCTTTTTAGAGGGATACTCACACCCTTTTTAATTTCTACTCAGCCCTCAGCAAGAGCAAAAAACCAAAACGTTCGGTTTCTAGTAAGATCATTACTTGCTAATAGGGTGTAGCCTTCAGGCCCTTCCGGCCTCTTACAAACACCCGAAGACACTCTTTTCCCTTTGAGAATTTGTCACAACACTCTGATATCATTGTAATAACACTGCTGCTTTCTGAGACCCCTCTTTTCCGAAGCTGTGTTTGTGCTGATTTCTGAGTAAGGGGGCTTCAAGCAGGTGGGCTAGGACAAGTATCTGGAGCCCAGAAACTTGGAGTTTGATATCAAACCAAAATTCCTCTGTATCATATTTGAATCCTTTCCACTATAATCTATTTTGGTCACCTCACTGTCATTTGACCATAAAACTTTCCCAGTAGTTTGGCCTGCCGAATCTCTAATCTTTCTTTGAAAGCCATCAGGATGAGTTTCCCAGGGGTTTGAGTAGATGTATCACTCTGGATGGCAAGCAGGGGTGCTCTCCCTGCTACTCACCACCACAGGTCCATCTCCATGCTCTTCCATGCCAGCATTAACAATCTGTTAGCAATGGAGAACAGATTGAGCAATGTATCTTTCATACATTGTGGATTTTGATTTTATTTCTTAAATTTTTTATGCTCTTGTGTCCTTAGTTTTCTGCTTTCTTCACTAGAAAGTCACTCTCTTCTGATTTAAGGGTAAGAATAGAGGAAGCTTTGTTTGAGGAGTGAAGAGTTAACAATGGAGATTTTTTTTATGGTGAAAACACCCCAAAAGAATCCTAATTTACAGCCAACATCTAAGCAGCATCTTCAATCCATGCCTCTGAGGATAAACTCTTCTCTGTTGTTAGCAGCTAAAATAACTTGGTTCAATGTCATTTGGTGACTGACAATGCTGCATGCCTGTGTTGTAGGTGTACATATGATGAGGTGGTGGTAGGAGGACGCAGGACAAGGTACTGGCTTCAGAAAAGCCTGGAAGACTGGCTTGGATATGAATTGTTCAAGAATTGTCTGTTTATCCTGGAGGCTCAGATTATACAAACCAGTAATTCATACTGGCTGAAGACGGATTCACAGCCTGGCTGTGTACTCAGTCAGTCCTTGATTTAAACGAAAAAATTGGAATTTGCTCATGAGTCTCCATTTTTCCCCTTTCTGAGCTTTATTATTCTTGATTTGTTTATCTCAAAAGAAATACTTACAGGATAATATCTACTTGGAGTTGCTCAGAGCGAGAATTTGAAGAGACACATGACTTGACACAACAATGCAAGAATAAGTTCAGAAAAGTTTCACTCTTAACTCAGGATGTAGGTGACATCTGTGAACTTAAGACACTTCTTTTTTTTCTGTAGGGATCATAACTTTTGTGCCCAAACCAGTGCTTCTTATATAAATTGTTGGAAAGGTTATGTGTAATAAAAGGAATAGGGATAAGCCCAAAGAAAAAAGACAGCGAGTATGGTTCTTGGAGATGTTTTTATTCAGTGCCTTCTCTAGTGTATCCATGAAAAAAGTGCCATAGCATTGACTCAGTGACTTCTGTACAATCTCTCAAGTATGTCATTCTTTTAAAACTATGTTATTCTACTTTTTGATATAAACAAGTAACTGTTCTCTCAGGCATATGAGTCCTGCGCATAGTGATCAGTGTTGCCTCAAAGAACCTTCAACTGACATGAGGATCCACTGTGCCAGAACAGCGAAGGTCAGCTTCTTTTAAAACCTCAGCATCTATAAAAGGCAAGATAGAACAAGAAAGAAAAAAGTGTTGCAGTTCTGCATTTACAGATAGACAGCTAAGTCACAGATGAAGTACTGGCGTGGCATGAGCTAGGGAGCTTGGCAGACCTGAGAACTAAAGTTACAGCCTCCGAATTTAAACCCAGTATGAAGGGTTAGATTACAACCAAAAGCACTAATGGACCTAATGCACTGTTTTCTCATATTTCCTCTGTCGTATCTTTATACTTTTTACTTGCTGCCATGAGGAGAACAAAGTAAGTCAGTAGGATTTCTTGTGGAAAATGCAGTCTTGCTTTGTGCCAGCATTGCTGGGAAGGATTTCTCTGAAGAAGAATTACTGCTGCCCATAAAATATGTGACACAAACAACCCTTCTCATCTGCAAGTATTAATTGTGCATTGGGAAGAAGAGGGTGCTGGGATACCAGACTGCTCGAAGGATCTGGGGTATTACTTAAGGGTTTAAAAAAATATGTCATTGAATTGCCAACTAGAGAGTAGGATTATTATAATTTATGGAAAAAAATGTAGTGAGATGAATACAAATAAAGCTGTCCATATTAGTTTCACTTCTTTTTCAAAGATCTTTAAATGCAAAATAGGATTTTATTAATGTAATGCAGGCAGGCTTATTGGTTTGCTGCTTTATACACGTATGGATCAGACAATGTGGTGTCTTAAGACATATTTTGAAGAGCCTCTAAAGGCCTGTTTTTTATGTAACTTGCTTTATCTGAAGGGAAAAAGCAAGTTTTATGGAAAGATCAAATTTCCAACTAGTGGTCTGTTTGGAAGGCAAACAAACAAGATGCCAAAACCCACAAGTATTCAGGCATATGAGCCCTTCATCTTCAGGAAATCTTTAAATAAGCATTCAAGATCCTTCAGTTTGCTAAGGGCCATCTTCTGCTACATACGCAAAACAACATTAAAACCAGACATGGGCAACCAGTGAGGAGAAAATTCTCATGCAAGTGAAATTGGCTGTTGCCATATTAGCATTTTGCTCTCACGCAGTATTGAATGTGAACAAAATCCCCCAGTTATCGCTGTTTGTGGCACTGTGGTTCAGCTCACAATACAGCTTTGCTGCTACCAGAGTAGGCAGTACTGCTAACAGAAGGCTAGAGAAAGGGAAGTGGCTTTTTTCCAGCTGTTCAGTACCTTTGACTTAACAAAGAGGCAATGGGATGCTGAAGATGTTATTGCAAGAAAGAAGGACAGAGAAGTGAGACCTGGGGACGATACTTAAAACTGAGGTGGTCTTCTGGAATTTCACCCTGAAAATACATGCTTGAGCCTGCCACCTGGAAAGAGTGTTCCTGGAGAGACAGAAGAATGACATCAAGGCCTGATTTGTGATGGTTGTAGAAGGTAAAGAAGGTAAAATTAGATGTGTGTACAGTGGTTAATGTGGTTCTTTTAACAGTGATTGCTCTCATTTCAACCACACTGAAGTTCTGCCAACAGTGGATTAGAAAAAACCTTTAAATACTTGCACAGAGAGCAAACTCTGGAAATCTTTATTCTTAAACTGACAGTCTTGAAACAGTTTCAACTGGGAAAGAGCTACATTCATTTTTGAGAAGAATGTCATAAGTCTAGTGTGCTCATTCTTAGTTTTTATGTTCTTAAATATAGAGCCACAGTCAAGAAGTTAGATCAATGTGAGACTGTGTAGACATTACATGATGCCAAGCAATGAGTTCCCAGATATCTATAAATAAGCTCTTGGTGCGTTCCCATTTTCCTTTCTCTTGTCTTCACTATTATCCCACGCACTTGCCCCCAGGCTTTCTGTACTTTTTTATAGAGGCACTAGTAGTAATTCTTTTTTTGTGAATATTATTCTTGAAGAAAATAGATCAATTATGCTGTATAATGCTGGTTACATTACAACTAATAGCTGTAGCTGTTAACCTCACATGTTCTTTGTACCTTTGTGGTAATAAGGAATCATTAAATTGAGTGAAGCAGTAATCCTTGATATATAAAAATAGAAATCATTTTACAAAGGCATTCCAAAGTGAATTCTTTTATTGATTAATATTATGTAATATTGCCAATATCTTATGACTGTTACAAGGTTTAAAAAGTGCAGCTTAAACTGTGAGCATAATGTGCAGAATACATGCGGACCTTGCTGCAGCAGGTGTGCCTTTATTGTGATTGAATCTTTCAAGACTGTTTTTTTTAAATTAGAAACAAAGAACAAGGTAGTCTTTGTATAAATGGTACAAGAGATCCCATTTTAATAGCACTTCAACAGTTGTTAAGAACACATAGTTTTGCTAAATGCATCTACTAGAAAAGACAAAATTGAATAATATGTCCAGTTCATTTAAAAAGGACTATTTCAAGTCTCATAATGTTAAAAAGAATAAGTTATGCCTTTAATACAAGGTGAAGATACATTACTGCTCTGGTCCACTATGCAAATATATTTCTTACCACTGTGCAGATGTTCTACAATAGTTGTGAGTATTCTTGCCTGCCACTGTTAGCATTGTTGATTAAGAATGACTTAATTTTTTATTGTGAAGTGAAACAATAAGCCTTCCCCTTCCCTCTCCCTCTCCCTGTCTCTTTCCCTACCCCTCTGTTTGTTCTGCAGCTTTGTTGAAAGTGATACTGATAGTTTTATTTTCTTTTCTTCTGTCAAGTTTTATAAGAGAAGCAGATTCCCCAAGAAGTTATGGGGTTATAGCATCTGTTATTAGATTTCTCTATTCTGAACAGGTAATAATCAGTTAAATTTAGCTGTCTGAGTTTGTATATTAGGATGACTGAAGGAGAACTAAAATGGGAATCTTGAAATAGCAAATAGGTTTATATTAGAATAAGAAATTATAAGAACAAAAATTGAATGAACAAAGGCCAAAATAAAGTTGATTGGAAAAGCTAAGAGATTATCATGCCAAAGATATGACATAACTCTGGTTTTTAGGTCTCAGTAGTAATAACACATAGTTGCTTTTTCTCAGTGTGATTTCCTTGGTTAAAAAAAAGGTGAGTGTTTTTTACTTCCTTTGATAATGTGATTGAAATTTGGAAGGATTACATTCTTAATGACTGTGTGTCTTCTCCTGACCTACTGTTGTGTCATGAAGGGTAAACTGCACATGATTTACAATTTCGGTACTGATATTAGCAGGTGTGTGGCTGCATAGTGTGTCAAATGTAATGTTTATCCTTAGATTTATTTTGCTGGACTTCATTAGATATATGGATATTCAGTTTCCCCATAATGACTTGTGCTGACATTGAAAGACATTGCAATTCTGATGATCTCATGGGTACACTTGTTACTGAGAAGAGCTGTTCTACTTGCTGTGAAATATATCATGTGGAGATCTACATCCCTGTATTAGTACTTTCTACAAGGCATAAGTTATAAGGGGCGGTAGTTTCTTTTATTAGACCATCTGCTTTAGTTGGAGAAAACAAACGAGCTGTGTGCATTGCCAACTCCTTGTTTGGGTCTTTGAGAAAGATCCTGAATGACAGGTCTGAATGCTCCAAACTTTGCCTGTTTTTTCCACTTGTATCTGTTGATCAATTAAAAGACAACTTTTCTCTCTATAAAGATTGCCTCGATTAAAGTGTCATGTCTAAAATCAACCACAGCTTGGTAATTTCAGCCTCTGCCATTCAGGACACATACCCTTATTTTCTTTGAAGTGCCTGAGTTTAAGTTACTTTCAGCCATTTCACTTTGTGCCAAGTTCGCCCTTCGCATTTTCTTCCTCTGGGTATAGCCAGAAGGGCTGACTCCTCTACCTAAGGTCAAATCAAGTTATGCTAAAAACCTGATGAAGCAGTTGAGCCTGTGATTTACTTTTCAGTTTTTATGTTGTTCCTGTCCCTGAGACTTCACTGGAGCCCTCATTGGTAGCCAAAGTATTTATTTTGTGGCCTGTCATATGTGATTCAAACAACTTATTTAAAGCTTAGTTTCATGCTTCTCAGTCAAATCACCATGGCTTCAGGGACACACTGTACAGTTGTGCATCCTTGTGAGGGGAGTTTTCCTAGAGCAGGTAAGTCACTTTCTTCTTTGTAGCATTTGCAGTTTTCTGTCAGTTCGAATGTTCCTCTTTCTTCCTGATCCCCAGCTCCTCTCAGAGCTCTGCCTATGCTCCACTAGTAGCTTTGCCACAGAAGGCTTTTTGGGACCAATGGCAGCGCACACAATAGTTTCAAGATACAGACCAGAAGTACTGATCCCCTGACAGCTGCCCTGTGCATATGTCACATTTCTCACCTCTCTCTGATGACCAATCCAGAAGGGATTGGCCTTTGGATAAGACTCACCATCTCCTCTCAGTGCCTGTGGTCCAGCCAGTAGCTTGAGAACCTGGCTGTATGGGTTTCTGCCTCTTTCTTGTGGAGAGAGGAGCAGTGGTCAAACAGGAGGCTTTACTAGGAACAGTCAGGACCTTCTTGCTCCAGCTAACAGCCAGAGAGATTGGCTTCTGCCAGCTCTGACCATCCTGCCAAGACCCCTGACCAAGACAACTGTAGTGGTTTTGAGGACGAGCTATGCTAAGGAGTAAGGGATTGGAAGATCCCTTCTAGCAGTGCATGGACTGGTGTGTGTGTGTGTGTTGAGTTACAACACATCTTGAAGAAGACTAAGTTGTTTTGTTTTTTTAAGACCACTGTTTTTCTTCCTGGAGGAGAGGGTATCAAGTGTAAGAAGCCTTATTACAGAATCAGGGTTCATATTTGTTAGCTTTAGTTAGAAACTTTCTGTCATCAGACTGTCTAAAGGGGCTCTGCTTATGGCATTTAACACTTTCCCTTGTACAGCAGCAAGGTATGCAAGTATTTGTGATTTAAATGTGTGTAAGTGATGAAAATTTATTATTACCAATTAAGAGCATAAATGGCCTGGGGATCTTGAAATCCTGGAATCTGAGCTTGAACATCAGGTGTTACTCCTCAGTTAATTTTTTTATCATGAATACGTTGGGAACTTGCAAGAATGCTCATGTTAGAGGGTTTTCTTGGTGGTGGGTTTTTGCAACTACTTGAGCACATTTTACCTTTAGAATTCTCCCATTACTGTTCCATAAAATTTTAACTTTTTATAAGAAAGCAAGTTTTATTGCTAAAGTAGCTTGTTGGTTTGGTTGTTTCTGTAGTAACTTTTCTTCTTTTAGCATTGAAGTAGCAGCCTGGAAGCTTTTCTGAAACAAGTGGTTTAAGGTAAACATATGGTAAACTTCACATTTCATGAGGAAGAAAGGAGATACCTATGAAAGATCTAGGAATATCTGTTACAAGGAAGATATGTCCAAGGTGGTAAGTGCAGATAGACTGAGGACTTCTAAGAAACTTAAACTTTGCATTTCAGTTTAATTTTACATCTAATATTTTATGACATTGTCAAATAATGTACTAATATCAGTAACAGACTTTTCATCAATTATTAAAATGCTTGCTTTTCACATGGAGTGCATTGGAGACAGTTTCTATATGCTATTTGTATATAATATGCATTACTTCTATCATGGCAAAAACCAGTTATGGCAATTCAACAGCTCAGGCACAAAATCTTCTGACTTTCCCCTTTTATTGTGTTTGGTACTAATTTGCGTGTGTATGTGATTGCTTAAAAAATCGTTGTGAATGTTTTAAAGGTTGAATTAGTTTTAATTCTGAAAGACCAGTGTCTGTTGGCTGTGTGTGGTAAAAAGGAAGAAAAAATGCATACATTTGCAGAAGCTGACTGGTAACGGTGGATGATTTTCCACCAAATATTGGTGCAGGATTCAGCTCTGAGGGGCTCAGTTCTGCATGATTATTCAGCTCTTATGAATCAGCTCTCAGCATATCAGCCTTAGCCCCTCAAAGCCCAGGAAGGCTCCCTCCGCACCAATCCCCCACCACACCCCGAAGAGAGGTCCAGACACCAGGCTCGCTGGCAACAGAAGAATAAAACTTTATTGGAGATGCCTGCTTTTATGGACTCAGGCAGGGAAGGTTCTGGAACGAGGGGCGGAGTCAGTCTTCCCATTGGTTGAGAGATGGATTGAGAAATGGACCAATGGGGAGCAGGGGTGGAACTTTACAACAGCCAATGACAGAATGGGGATAACAACCAATCAGAAGAACAGGATAAAGACCAATGGGGATACAGAACTTCAACCAGTGGGAAAGAGTGGCAGGAAAGGAACCCTAGGGAATCATGGGAAGAAGAAACCTGGAGAGGGAATGACTAAGGGAAAAATACAATGGGGAAGATACGTTTGTGACGCAGTTCTTATTTTACTGTCGAAGTGTCCATATAAGGTGCATTTGAGTCCATGTCCTTGTAGATCTTGTGCATAACATCAGTGTTAGGAACACTGGGGTCCACAATGTCCACATCTTCATCGATCCAGTGCTTATAATACCTTTGCCATTTAATAAACTCTGGGTCTTCTCCCACAGACTGGCATTGCCTGCAAAATTATGACCCTATCGATATTAGTTTAGTCTGAAGACTTCTGTATCATAAGGGTGTTTTCTACATGATGAGAGAAAGTAGGGAAATCACTAGATGCAAGATGGAGGGGAAGCTGGCACTCAAATAAGGCTGTTTCCTTTTGCCCTGCAGGTAATGTAGCATGCATCAGGACTTTGCTTACTGCAGAAGGTGTTCTCCTTCAGTACTAAATCTGCCAGTTCAGTAAATCCAGAAAAGTGTTCCTTTTTCTGTAATAGGAGAACTGGGAGAAGCACCTGGATCTGTCATATGCTGCAACTACATCTGCACAATTTATGACTATTACTGCAGGCTTATTTTCATCAGCACTGGGCACTGCTTGCTCCCTTGGAGTTGGGGAGCATCAGTTGGTGTAGGACTGACACACAGTCGCAAAAATGCATGATCCCCGTTTTCAGGTGTAGTCCTATGTCCTGTTGAAATTCTTGTTATGGTCCTATTGCAGTCCAGTTGAAACTGGGCTGCTGAGAAATGTGTTATCATGACTCTGACTGAAGATACAATGTCAAAGGGAAGTGAATTTGGGCCCTTGACCTGTTGGTAATAGTGGCTGAACTGGCAATGAGAAAAATGGCTGTTCAGGTTTTAATACCAATTTAAACAAAGAATTACTGGTTTCTGTTCATGTGTAGGTCTTAAAATTATCCTTCCCTGACATACTGAAGAATAGAATAATATACCAAAGGCTATCTGTAACTAGATTCAGTTGGCTAATTTTGCTTTTATTTTTATTCTTCAAAACTTTTCTTAGATTCAGCAGATTTCTCTGAGCAGTTGTTTCAAACCTTCACACCTTTCTCATAAATTAATAATGTAATGCAGGGTTTTTTTTAGAAAAAATTGTTGTGGTGGTGGTGGTTTTTGTTTTTGTGGTTTTTTTTGTTTGTTTTTTTTTTTCCCCCTGAACTATCCCTGCCTCAGACAGGTCTAATTTCATGGCCTCCAGGGTGGAGAGGTGACAGGGTCATGGACAGTTGACATAGACGCACAATATTTTAGACAGAGCTCATGGCAGCTTTCCATCCTTATGATGCTTTGCATGCTCTGCTAATATTCTTTTTCTTCATGCAAAGATAAAGCATTTTCATTTTTCTAACTACTTTAATTTGAAATGTTTAGGGGAGATGTCACTGAGGACAAAGACATCGTTGTATATTGGTGCAAGAAATTTATAATCATTCATCCTCATTGAAATACTGATCTTTGCAGTCTTACAGTGAACATGTGCTTTATTACTGACTTCAGTGAGTACAGAGACTAGATCCTGGCATGGAAGAGTATGGATTAGTCTTTGAAGAGAATATTGCTCAGGGTTTCTTCTTCAGGTGCTGTATCTGCCTCAGGAAATGAAAGATAAACAAGGCAAAGCTCCACTGACTACTGCAACAGTGCTAGTTATATACTGACTTAATTGTTCTCTGTAGATGGTTGAAAAGAGGCACTTGGAACCATGTCTGAACTAAAAAGAAATGACTTGTCATGCAAGATAAGATATAAAAGTGTTTTGTTTTACGTTTTCTTTAGAGATAGATGTTTGCATTAAATGAAAGTGAGACAAAGCATTAGATCTCATCTGAGAGCTGTCTGGGTGGCGCATCTGAAACACAGTTTCCATTGAGAAAATCTGTACAGATAACAGACGTGAATTAATAGCTGATGAGATTTAAAAAATCCTAACTACTTCGTCTTTGTCTTCTCCTCTTCCTTCTCCCCCTTCCTCTTTCTTCTTCTTCTGAAATATTTTTATTATAATTATTATTCTAGGTATTCTGAGAAGAGCCAAATAACTTGCCCAGTGTTATATAGACTGTGGGAAACTGAAGCTAAGAAAACAATTGTAACCTTTTTGTTTCAAGATCTTTATCTTCTGTGACTTTTCTGAAGGAAAAATTTCTAGAACTATTACTTAAGACAGCATAATTGTTTTCCCCCCTGGAACTTTTGGTACACAGCCTTATGCATTCCTTTCAGGCTGCTCCATGCTGGGTTCTTTACCAGACTTGAGTCTTGCATACTTTGCAAATGTGATGGTGCAATTCTGCAGACACCTCTCTTGTACAGCAACCAGTATAGCCAGCAAATCTCTTTTCTCCTGAATATTGTATGAACATAATTGAGGCCAGTCTTCTTGTTTGGCCTGCTGGTTTTGTATGCAGACATGAAGTATTAAAACGGAAACTGGAAAATTGTAGTACAGTCTGGCAGGAATATTTTATGTGTGTTTGGAATGTGCTGTTGTGCCCTGCATTGCCTAATGCACATCATACATTATATATTGTTGATACATGGATTCAAAATCAGATGATACTCTGTTAAAAATAAAAAATGTTTTCTATTGACCTGTGGAAATTTCCGTGCAAAACAAGCGAATGCTTTTTTTGATGGTTCTGCATAGAGATTTTGAACTCTACATTGTCCTTGTGTTTAAGAAGTATGAAATAATTCACAGGCTGAGTACTTGGTGAAGGAATCCCTGGATCCATACATCTGAGGCAAGACTGTGCTTCAAACCTTGGCCTGCAATGCCTTTGCTTTGACTTTGCTGTTAGATATGTTCATGTGACAGTACATGTATCTTTATATAATGGTAAGAATCAAAAGTGAACTTTTGAAGGAAAGATAATAGAAAGATTGGATTTTTTTGTTCTTTGATTTTATTTCTTTGCAAGGTACTTGCCTATACATTGTAAATAAAGAAATTATAAGAACATTAATAGGATTCTTCTGTTAATCAGGTTATGCTTTTCTTGTTTTGCTGTTGATATGTGGTTTGAGAGAGAAAAAATATTTAGAAGACACTTGCAGAAATCTTTATGCAGAAGGCAAATGTAGGCTGCTGATTGCTAGGTAGATGATATAAATAAGCTTTAAATGAAATAAATACCTGAAGCCCCATTAAAGTTGAAGATATTATTGAGAGAGTTTTAAGTGATTTAAGGAGTAGTCCTCTCTCATCTCTAGGTACTTGTAATATGAGAGAATGTAATACTTAGTGTTTTTAAAAATGAAGAAGGGGAAAAACATTCCTCTTTTTTTTTTTTTTAATATTACTTTTCTGTTTTCCTGTATCTCTCTCTATATATTCATAGTGTCTCTCCACAATCTTAATATATATAGGTCACCTTTAATGTCAAAGAAAAGAATGAGCAAGATATTTAAAATACATGTTTTGTAGTTGAATTCAACGAAGCAAAGTTACCCTTAAAATACACATGATTAACCCACAAAATGTCAAAAATGAGACAGAGCCACTCAACATCAGTATATTGTTAGAAAGATGCCTACCCTGCTGTATCCATTGCCTGTTTCTTTGATGCTTATAGTTTTAATGCTAGTTTTGTAGACAGTCTATGTATGTGAATTCCTCATTGATGTAATCAAATAGATTTATTTTTTACCCAATGAATGATTTAATTACGCTTCTAAAAAGCTGTACGCTGCTGATTCTCTGAAGGACCCCAATGTTCCATTTGGAAACCAGAAATAGAATTATTTTTTTTCTTCAGCTATTCCTTTGTGAGTATCTCTATAATACCTGGCATTTAAAATGTTCACCCTAACTCAGTGATTGAAGTTTTGCAAAGAACAGCATCCTACAGGTGTATTCCCAAGAAATCACCATGGAAATCAAAAATAGTGTCCTGAGAAATAACATGGAGGAACAGTGTTCCTCAAACTGCACCTGTCTCAGCTGAGAACATCGGTTCTGCCACAACTTTGCCTTTCAAGAAGGGTAAGAAGAGTCTGCAGTGTCAGATCACGTGGATGTTGATGTTTTAGTCACAAGAGAATGTAATTTTTCTTACATTAATGATATGCTTAATGTGTGCTAGTGGAATAAGATTTTTTCATTCTGTATTTTAAGCTTTGACAAAAATAAAACTGAATGTATGAGGTCATATTTGGAAGTCTAGAAAATGTATTTAAACCAAAACCATACTCTTCAGTCAAAAGTGCTACCATTTCAGCTATGAATTTAACAGCAGCAATATGTTCTGAAGACTGTAAGTTATTACTGTTACACATGCATATCTGTTAGAAATGTGCTCATCTCTTTTAAATGGTTAATCCCATTATGAAGGCTTTGATGACTGCATACCATATACCAATAGGTATTACAGTGTGTGTTTACTGTTTAAACCAGGTAAACTTCTCAAAACCCCCTTACACTTAGATTGTTTTAAGAAAATTTTTCTTATATTTTGTATAATCCTATTCTATTATAAAAGGTGTTTCCTACCCTTTTGAATGACCTTTTATCAGGGTGTGTTGTCCTGCTTCTGTCTCTTAGGGAGCAGAGCACATTTAAATAATTTGCTGCCAACTCAAAGACAGAGTTACTGCATGAAGTGTAAAAAGACATATTTCAATATTATTTCCCCACTGTTGTTAATTACAACTTCTCTAGCTAGTTTGTTCCTATTCCACTGTAACACAAAGTGCAAAGGGTTTGTGTAAACTGTTGCTGAAGTACTTGGGTTGAATGGTTTTTGTTTAATATTGCATAGAACAGGTGGTATTTGCCCACTGGAAGCCACGTTTCAGCTCAGACCTTAAAAACAAGTGATTTGATGCACAAACATTAAAATGTACTAACATATTCACATTGCCTTTTTTCTGTATCAGTAAGTAGCTGAGAGATAAATTGGACTAATTAAAAACCAAGGAGCCCTATATTAGACTACTATAGAGTTTCTCTCACCTTTGAATTTGATCTCCAAGTATTTGTGTGCTAGATTGCTCTTTAACATGTCTTGGTAGCTGCTGAACTTATTTCTTGAGGATGTGTGACCATTCTTTTTATATTCATCTACCTGAACACAGTGCCTGCAAATCATAAAATGTTCTTAATCTGTATCCTGGATTTTGGAATGGTCCCTTTTCTGAAGAAGTATTTTCTGTATGTTAGTATAACATCCAGTAATAACAGATTTTATGTTTTAAAGACATACATACTAATGACAAGGAAAATTAATTCATTTAGGTGGTGTTTCCTAGTGTCTCAATGTAACTTTTTAAGCATAAGGACCTTAAATTCAAGGGATGTTAGGAAGCACTAACAAATATTTTGTTCCTTTGATTTTGCTTGAAAATAGCAGTGTGCTATATTATCTGACTATTTTGCTTTACTATGAACTCCCTATTTGAAGTATTCTGAGGAGGGGCTAGTAGTATGAAACTGACCTTGGTTCAATTGTTTTGACTTACAGAAACACAGAAAATTATCACCATCTTTGAACAAATTAGTAATAATGTGCCGGTACAATATCACAAACTGTGTCACCCCCACTTAAAACACAATTAGTTGCTCTTGAGTTTCCAATGCTCTGGCTGTTGTTCTCTTTCATGGCTCTGGTATGGTTTTGGGTGCTTCTCTGTGTTCAGCACATCATTTGTATAATTTTTAACATGCTTTAACTTGTCATTGATACACTGATAACTTGAACTGTAACTGCAGATTAGCACCATCTCTTATCCCCACCCAAAAAATTCTGTAGGACTTCTGACAGATACACAGTAGCAGATTTAAATGAGACGTCTGGAAAGGCTACTGCTATTGGCTACAGACTCTGCTTCTCTGACAAATGTTGCTTTCTCAAGGCTGGCATGACTGATCTGCATGTCAGCCACAGTAGTTTCCAGTCTAGCGTATTAAGATAAACCACAGACAGAAGTAATGCCCAGAACAGCTGTAGGTGTGAGGTAATGAGTTTGGGTTTTGGGAGGTGGTTTGCAGATCAAGTGGTACTTGAATCTCAAACGCGATGCACATTTTGCCAGTTAAATGAGCGTTAACCATCAGTGGTGCCCCAAGCCCTGGTCATACCTGTAAGTGGGTCTGGCAGGTGGGCACTACTCAGGTGTGTTAGTGCTGATGTAAACTAGACTGAGCTCCTTTTGCAAAACTGTGCTTAAGAAGAGGCAAGCATGCTTAACTTCTCAAAGCCAGCTGAGCCAGGAGGGTGCTGCACTGGGTGGCTTCACCCAAGCCATATGTCATCTGTGAAGACAAGCCCCTACCATCACACCTGGATACTGAGGCACTGTCAGTCCTCTCTTGGTACCACACTCTAGTCTTTTCCCTCCTCACCATCCTGACATTCAGCTTGGGTCTAGTGGTCCCCTGATTAAAGCAAACCCACTAAAAACCTCCTTAGTGTCTCTGTCTTTCCAGAGAAGCAGCTGCACATGGATGTGAACCACAGCTGATGCTGGAGGAAGGCTGTGCCCTCCCTCCACTCCCTGCCCCGTTGGGCAGCAGTGTCAGCTGACAGCACTTGGTTGTGGGGACACAAGTGCTCCAGCTTGGGTTTGGTTTTGTTGGTTCTCACATGCAATGTAGCCATGGCCTGAGCTTGTGAACCAGAGGCTCTGTTCATATTCAAGTTTTGCATTGTGTCAAGCTGGTGCCTATTCATTAGGTACTTTTTGACTTAAACACTCCATGTATTTGCAAAGCTGAATGCAGTTTGGGGAAGGAAGGCTTTTTGCTTTGGTTTTCTGTACCGTGAGGTTTCCCAAGATAATGCATGGTGCATGGATAGACTGAGCTCCATCCAGTATTCTGTTTATAGTATGTTGACATTCAGAACCAGAAATGCACTGTCCTAAATCCACTGTTACTTTTTAGATTATACTGTTGGGATGCCTGTATCAGTGTTTTCTGCACAGTCTACTTTTTAAGCACTTTGGCCATGGAAATTGTTAAATAACCGCTACATGGTCAAATATGTTGCCGATGCTTAAACAAAATTGCATAATTGTAATGTGAAATAATCTTTATTGCCACTATGCTGCTTAGGTTGCTAAATGGGGCACACTCAACCCATAAAATACCGTTTTTAGTCTGCTGTGTCTTCACATTTCTTCTTGTCTGTCTGTCTTATGCACTTGACACTGGGAGCACTCACGGACAAAAGAGGAGCATCTGGTGGTTGTAGTAATGGCTGTACTTGGCAGCAGCTGGAAATGAAGTGGAAAACTTGTGTGAAAGTGAAGGGGAGCAGAGCTCACCTCTTTTCACCACCACAGTTAATCTGCCCTTTCCCCTGCTGTCCCAGTATGGTTTGGGCTGTTCCTCTGCCGGTGTTATTGCTGGAGTCTCAAAGTGTCTGTGCCTTTTCGTTATTTTGGAGTGCTGCCAGAGACTCCCCGATGCAGACAATGGAAATATAACTGCTATTAAAAAAAAAAAAAAACAACACCCAGTTTTTATTTCCATAAAAGCAGAAGAGAAGTGCATATAGGTGGGAATGTACACATTTGCAGTGCAACACATACCTGAGAGGAAGTGTTCATGGAAATGGTAGAAAGGAAGAATTTTCTAACAGGAAAAACATTATTATTTTGTTTCTTTTATGTTTGAAATGCTTACCAATAAGCCCCCAGCCTTGTAGGAAAGATACTAAGGTGGATAAAATATGTGCCTCGCTTTTTAGACAGAGATTAATAAGAAGGGAAGAATTACCTAACAATTAATACAAGACAATACCAGTTCATAAAAAACATTGTCTATTCTGTGTAATGCAAATCACTGAGAGCAATCTGTTTCCCTGTAGTCTAGGCATTATTTTGCTTATTTTTTTTTGTTATGTGAACACTGAAACACAATGACCCGAGTTAGACACTTTTTAGGTAATTAGACTTTATGTGAAATTGCTTTTAAAGTACAAAACCTAACAGTGACAAGATATTTACTGCAGGAACATGCAAATCTCTGCAGATGGGGATTGGAGAACATGATCTAGATGATAATAAACTTGTTACTCACATTAGTGTTCATTGCACAATTCAAATACTATTGAGAAATGAAAGGAGAATGCTGTCCATTGAAATCTGGAATTCATGTTACAGTGAAGCTCCATAACTGTCCTGCATCATGACACTTAGTAAATACATTCATCTCTCTTATATTTACTGCACATTATGCTCAGGAAGATGAATAAAAAAGTACTGTCATCAGTATTAGGTTGATATCTGAACAGCCACCTGAAACACAATATACTCTTGCCTGCATCATAAATTACTTGTATGAAAAGTCCCATTCTCGGGTGTATTCTCAGACTCTTCCTTGGTTCAATATCATTACATAATTACAGGTGAGAATGGTATTTATTCTGTATTTCAGGACATCCTAGGAGAGCTAAATTAAAACAGTTCCTGCCCTACAGGGGTCACAGTCTTAAGTAATCTGACCTAATTTGATAACAGAGAACATAAAGACAGCACTTCTCCCCACCAATCATCCCATTTCCCTCAACCCCCAGATAATTCTTGGATGTTGCCATAACTATTGTGTCCTCATCTGAGCCCATTCTTAGAGCTGCAGTCAAAACTTAGCCAAGCATCCGTGAATGGACATGGTTTAATCTATATTTCTCTAGATTCAAAGAGGGTGAAGTTTCCTGATAAAATGGTCTAGTCTTGAGCTATTTGTAATGCAAACAGTATTTCAAAGAAAAAACAAGAAGCTGCTACAGTAACATGATTTTTACTTTATATTCTTCTACATATGCAGCACTCTATGAATGTGGTAAGTGGTACTGCTTGTGATTATTAAAGATTTCTTAAGATGAAAACCAACTAAGATAATTTTAAAATATTTACCATAATTCAAGAATTCTTTGAATTCTGATTAAGGAGAACACGATGTTAAGAAAAATCTTATTTGCACATACCCTTCTTATCTGCACTTGCCCATGATAATGACATTGTGCTTGACAAAAATTATGAGGTACATATTTAATGTATTTTTAATCATCTCCTCATATAATTTCTCAACTGAAAGTGAGAGTGTCATTAGCTGAGTCACCAGTGTTCCTTCCCTGCATCTCCATACTGATGTAGAAAACTGTTAGTATGTATAGAAATGTCAGGGGCAATGGTGCTCCTGGGGTCTGTCAGGGCAGGCTCTGGCAGTCAGTGCCCATCCTGCTGTCCCAGCCAGGAGTGAGGTGGTGGGAGCACCAGGGCAGGGGCAGCCCGGGCATCGGGCACCTCCCCTGGGTGAAGCAGTGAGACAGGACACGTGCCCAGGGGTGGGCCTGGCATGCCATATCTGACCCTGCTTTGCCACATTGAACAGGGGGAAGCATGGGGCCTTCTCGTAGCTTCTGGAAACCCATCCTTTGTAGGTCATTTCTTCTCATCAAATGTCAGCTATGGTGCTCTGTGTTCTTCTCTCTGTGGGCTCTCACCCAAGTGCCTCACAGGTCAGTGGCAGGACCATGATTTGGTTGAGTTATTGGCACTGACGCAAGTCCCTGAGCTGGGAAGTGCCAGACATGCCGTGCTGAAAGGACATTTCAGCAGAAGCTTTGTGGCCGGAGAGGATGTCAGGATGCTTTGGTGGGGTGCAAAGGATCTTGACATGAATGCAGAAAAGGGGACACAGCTCATGAGTTTTGTGGAGAAGTTCTAGTGTTTCAGTGCTCTGTGAGCATAAGCAGGCAGAATATTGCCAGGTTAGGAAGAGCAAGAGGGTAGAAGGGCAGAAAATGCAAACCTATGCTCATACTGCCTTAATGTTTCATGGAGAGGTAATTGATAAATAGAACAGATCATTTATGAAAGTGGCAATAGAAGAGGCTTTCTTTTCCTCTGTTGGCAGAACTGGAGATTTGGATGAGCCTGACAGTCTCTAAGATCACCTTGGAGAGGCTTGTCTGATGGTGATGACTGCTGTGATGGGAACTGTTGTCTCCTCGTTCTTGAGGAGACATGCTCAGGAAAGCTCCTGATTCCTGCTGTGAAGCTGTGGAGACTTGCTGCGTGGGCAGGATGAAGGCTACATGACAGCAAGTCTCCTGAAGTTAGATTCCAGTGTTGATGAAAACTCTTTTCATAATGCCCCAATGGCCTTCAGGAAGAGACTTTTTTTTTTTAACACCAGAGGCAGGTATATATGGTGAAGAAAGATCACAGTCAAAACCCAACCTCACTGACAAATCTCAAAATAAAGGAGCTCTCTGGGTTGCCCCCATGATGCCTGGCATAATTTCATTACATTAGTTAAGGTAAGCTTGGTGAAATGTCCTAATGCCCTGAACTGGTGAACTGAACACAGGATTTCACTTACCTGTGTGCAAGAATATGTGTTTGCTTCCTTTAGCTACTGACATAAATAGTAACTCATTAAAGGGCATAGCTCCAGGCTTTGCCTTAAGAAGAAGATGAAAAGATAATTGCTGGATAAGCAAGTGAGCACGGGGGACTGCAAGAGTGTAGTAGCTCAGCAAATGAGACTGGTTGTGAACCAGTAACCATCTTCTTTCAATCAGCCTGGTTTTAAGACTGTAATCTCCCCTGGCCAGAGAAGGTCTCTGTCTCCACGTTGTGTGGCTCTGAGAACAGCCTTGGTCCTGCGTGAGGCCGTGGGCACTGAGGACAGGCTTCTGGCTGTGGCTTACATCTCTGCTTCTTACTCTGTATAAGCTGATCCGCTTTCATTTTTGCTGGTATTCTGCTTGGCATTCTTTTTGTGAAGTGCTTTTTTGTTTTGTAAAGACCTATTTATCCCTCCCTTCCGTGCACCAATGGAGGTTTATTAGATCATGTGGCAGCCTGCCATCTTCCTTATTAACCAAGCTTTTTCCCAAATAAACATGTTCCTTGTGTGCATGTCTCCTATTTATGATTTACTTCCCATTATAAAGCTACAATCTACAATATTAAAAATAATACAGAGACAGATGTTTATGAGAGGTTGAACAGGGTTTTATTGTACTGACTCTGGTATTTGTGGTTCGTATTTCTTTAATCTCTAGCAAAATGTGCTTCCATCCACCCTCCCCAATTTATTGCTTCTGCCTGTTATTATTCTTATAACAGGTGATCATGCACTTTAAACATACTTTCTTTCAGGCCCTTACATGCTGCAATATGAACAGGAGTATGATGACATATTTAAAATGGAGTCTTTATGTAAGAAATTAGAAATTACACCTTTATTCTGGAGATGTAGATCCACCTGGAAGCAGAGATTTTCCCCTTCCACTTACATGATTTCAGTAGAGTATTTGATCACCCCCTGCTGGCTGTGCTGCTCGGGCTGCTGCCAGTCCGTTGGATTTTAGGAGAGTGCCTTTACACTACCGTTAAGTGCCAGACATCACCTAGAATTTAATTTTGTGCATTTGAACCACGTTGCTACAGTTCAGTCACAACAGTTTGAAATCACTGGCTGCATATATAGTTTTTTAATTTTTATTTGAATGGATGGAACAGAATTCTGCCTCTGGGTCAGATAATCATCTCAGACCCATTAAATAAGTAGCTGTGACATGCATCATAATAGTGGCCTAAACCACCATATTTTTTCAATATGACACTTCATTGCTTTTTTTTTTTTTGGCCTGTGGTTGGACTTACGTTAGAAAAACAAACAGCACTTAGCTATAATTAAAAATGCCCTACAGTAAGTGGAATGACAAAACAATGGGAATGCTGTTCATATGGATGAAGTCAAGTGTAAATGAAGTCTAAAAGAATTAAGTTGAATGTAAGTATAAAATGATCTTGTTGGCTAGGCACAGAAAGTGTAAAATAAGCCTCCCCAATACATCAGATCTTGCATTTCACAATAAAAAAAATCTGATATGGGGAGTTTTCTTATCATGAGGCAAACCCATTTTTTGCTATTCAACAGAAACATAACCTTCAATTAACTATTTGAAACTATTTGAAATTAAGTCATGTTAATTGGTAGTTGTATGTAATTGTACCTACAAACATCTACTTAGAACATATGCGCAATATACTTGCATGAAGTTTCTAAAAATAGGAAATATTCATATAAATATTCTTAGCATTCCTTTCTTTTTCCAAGGTAATCTAGTCCTATGTGGAAGTATATTTATTAAAACTTTATGTTGAAGAATCACTATATCATAAAGATAATTTTTGAAATTATGATCCAGATGTAATTATGACCATAGTTAGACATAATTATAGGAGGGGTTGATTTTATTCAACCTCCAGTAGCTGTCATCGTGCTTCAGGTTTAGCTCTACTCAGAGTCCTGCTGACCAACCGAGTGATGTTTCAGTAATTGCCACTTGAAAATGAAAAGGGAAACTGTCTAGCTTTGAGACTTTATACATGAAAGAAGGATCATGCTGGCTTGTTTTCAGAACAGGAGCTTTTCCTCCTGTTCTTGTCTAGACAGGCCAAGAACAAGACTTTGTACTGAAAAGGGCTCTCTGGTGTGTCATTAGGCATATTGGCCTAGTCTGGACTGGTCTGGATTTCCCTGTTGGAGTGTTTGGAGGTCACTCCTTGTATTTTGGTACAGATCTTTGCAGGTTTATTTCAGTTTGACAATAGTCTAATATTTGCTTTCTACTATGTCAAACAACCTGAATTTTGAATCCACCTTACTTGATAAGGAGGAGTTTTTTTCTGGTTTTAGAAAAAGCACATACTGTTTAGATGCATTGACTATGCAAACTAATTTAAGGCATTGAATTTTCAATTACAAGTTGCAAATACCAAATCCTAAGTATATTCCATGTTCAGAAGTATTTGTATTTTCATCAAATAATCTGTTTAATTAATTTGTCCCATTCCTACAATACATTTTTCTTTTGAGTATTTCCTTCAGCCTTCAACCAAATGTGATTATGCAGGCAAAGTTTTGCACTTTTGTGTCCTCCATTAGATATTAAATTTTGTTAGATTTAGAAGTTACTTTTGCACATGCATGTGTGAGAAAAAAAGAAAGCCTCAATGCAGTGCACGCACTGCTCAGCAATAGTCAAAACACTCATGTGTTATCAACACTGTTTGGTTACGAATGCAAACTGCCACCCTAGAGACTGCTATTATCAAGAAAGTTAACTCCATCCCAGCCAGACCCAGTACAGAATAACTGCTTCCTTGGGCAAATAAATTTGGTGGAAGATCACAAGGCAAGATGGTTTTTGACAGCACAGCCCATTTAAAAATCAACACAGAATTTCTGTGGTATCATGAACAACCTTCCAGTCAATGTTGGCACATCAAATGGGGACAAGAGGTCTGATGACTCTTTTTTTAATGCACTTTGACAGCAGCAATTTTCACATAGCTGAGGGAAGGAGGAAGTAGCCATAATATTTTACAAGAAAAGTTCATTGAGTGTTTTTTGAATACAAATTTCAATGTGGTTTGTTATCTATGACAAAAACCAAGAAACCAACCAAACCAAACCAAAACGCAAAACATCTTACAGCACAAATTCTTTCCTCTGGTTAGTCCTCTTAGGGAAATGTTCATGAAAACCCAGAACTTTAAGACTTTAATAATGCTACTAAAATTGTAGTGGTTTAGTCTTTTATCTGAAGATTGTGTAATCTGGTGGCAAACAGAAGTCCAGAGTTCTTAGCTTTAATTGCTTTTGAGTTTACATCTTGCTTGAGCATTTTCTGTCAGCTATGGGGGAAACATGGAAAGTGTTACATTAGGACTCAACACAAAGACACTGGAAAACATTAAATAGTGTAGCCAAAGTAGCATGCCAAATGTCCTAACTTCAAGTGTTTGACATTTGTCTTTCAAATAGAAGCATTATGTTCCTTACCACTCTAATTTCACCCTATGTTATATCCCTCACTTAAGATATCTGGAAAGTTTGAACCCTTTCAAGCTGACTTTTCTAATCTTTGAAGACAGCTTTGTTTTTTGCTTGTTTGAGTTTCTTCATGAAATTGCAGAAATGAGTCCTAAAATATTTTAATTATCATATTGCAAATATTTAGGCTGATCTTCTAAGTCTCTTTTCCAAAACTAACTGTTAATAGCCCTCTTAGTTCCTTAGGTTTCAAAGGCTTACTTCATTTGGTTATGAATTTTTTTTATAGGCTATACTCAAACCAGGAAATCTAAGCCCTGTTAATGCCTCTTCAGTTCTTTGTTGTAGCAGGAAGGGACAGGGCGACAAAGGAACAAGGTAATATACTTTGGACAATATTTTATTCTACAGTTTTAATAGTTCAGGTACTGCAGGGTTGCACTGAAAAAGCTTAAAGTTGAGGTCCTTATTTAGGCAAATACTCACTAATTTTCTCAGTGCAGTTTGACCAAGTGACATATAAAGATAGGGGGGTTTTCCCCACAGGAGGATCTTGTTTTCCTTGCATAGAATGTTATTCCTCCTCTTTATATTCCTAAGTAACATTTTATATGTTACACACATTGACACATACATTTTTTGTTACAGCAGGTTCTTCCTGGTATGTGTACCAAAATGTCACTAATATTCTTGAAAAAGTGTTCAGAGTGAAGTTTGCAAATCACATTTATATACAAAAGAAATTTACTAAGAAAAATTAATTTGTTCCCTTTCTCAAACACCTTTTCCTCTCCTTTGTTATTACCATGCTTATGTTACACAACAGATACATGTGGGTAAGTATCTTACCTCAGTAACTGGTTTAGGGGCTTTTTAGAACTGGAGGTCCTGTCATATCAGTTCAGAATAAGCGCAAGTGCTGTTAAGATTAAAGGATAGTGTCTTGCTGATGGTGTTGAAGATTAACAAATGCTGTCTCTTTACTGGGAAGAACCAGAAAATCATCTTTCTGTAGCAGAACCAGTCAAGCCAAACTGAAGCCTTAGGGAAGCCCAGAGTTCAAGGAATGGCACTACTTTAATAAACTGCCTATGAGTGTTTCTAATTCTGCCTGCTTTGCCTCTGCTTGTGAATGGCAATCAACCAAATTTGTCAACATGCTGGTAGTGTAATCATTAAATCCTAATTTGTTGAGATATAACGTGTCTTCTGTTCTGTATGTATAGTATATTTAACTTTGGAACAAGCCTAGTGAGAAACCTTTCTTATAATTGCATGTATATTTTTGTGAACATTTCTTAATTACATCTCCAATTCTTACTATGAAGTATACTTTGTCTCATTTTCTCATGACAGAATCATATTTAGAGTAAACTGGTCTCTTTTTTTTGGTAATGAACAAAATGTGAAAACTACAGCATGCCTGCATATAGCATTCAGACACTTTATAGCAGTTTTAGAAGTCGACTAATTTTGTAAAGAACACTAATATGTGGGAATTCAATGTGCAGACACCAAGCGTTTGATTGCAATTAGTTGGGAGACTGGCAAATTGGCTTTGGGAAGGTAGTTAAGGAGTAATTTTGTCCAGGCAGGATTGGTCCTGGTTGAAAACTATACTGTTGCTTTACAGCTGATGCAAGACTTTTTTTTTAATGTGGGAGAATTATTATTTTTATTCATAGTGCTGTCTTGCCCCAAATACATAAGGTGCAGACAAACATGTATGAGAACATGGTCTTTGTCCAAGGTGAACTGTAATCAACATGAACTTAAAAAATATTGTTTATTTTTAAAACAGTTGAATTCTCCCTAATGGCAGATCTGGTTAACCAGTGGATTGGTTCTGGTGATCGGGAATGTGTCATGTGTATATTTATACATGCAATGCTATAAATACAATATTGTTTATTTTGCTGTTGAAGTCCCAAAGACCCATCCACTATTACAGCATCTACTTGAAAAATATTATTTAATATCAATCATTCTAGCACTGAAGAAGGGTAGGCATCAATTTTCTCACAAGTTTATGTTTTGGTTTCTTTTTTGCCTTTCAGAGTGCAAATTCACCTGCGCCAGTGGTAAATGTTTGTATCTTGGTTCATTGATTTGTAACCAACAGAATGACTGTGGGGATAACAGTGATGAAGAGAACTGCCTGCTTGTAACAGAGCATCCACCTCCAGGCATCTTTAGCTGTAAGTACTGGCTCTTTGTGTGCATCCATGTATGGATGTACATGCAAGTCTGTTTGGAAACTTGATCGGCAATATGATGTCAAGGGAGGGTAAGACAGAGAAAGTAAATACTGTTTTTCTCTGAGCTAGCATGGATTTGTAACACACTTTCTCTAGGTTTCTAAACAGGGACATTTGTAGTTAGGCAAAGGCAGTTTGTGCTGCAGACATTGAGCTTGTAGTCATGGATTATATGATTATATGGCCTCTGAGAAAGACAGCATAATTAAATAATTTGTTTTCCAAGGTTGTAAAAAATGTTATTTGCTTTGTCTGTGTAACAGTCTTTATATGCTACTAAGACTATTAAGAAAGTTGTAATCTTTGCAGTCATCATTCCTATTAATCAAATGCATTTTATTGGTGCTAAGATCAGCACGATTTGGTTGGTCACTGACCTTTTGTAGGTACATATTTCAAATAGCTTTGGTTGCCAGATTTTATTACCAGAATTGCTTTCTTAGTGCTTCATCCTCAGTGATGTACACTGAAATTAAACTTTGATTTTTGCTTTTGTTTGTTCTGCAATATTTTATTTGTAGAGCACAATTCTGCTTTCTGGATGGGGGATAAATTTTCCAGTAATGTTTCTGATGTACAAGTACAATAGAAGTGATCTTATGTTACTACTGCTTTCCCAATGGTTTGGTTCTCCCAACACTGACATCCCTCAGCATGCGATTTCACTTCTGGTTGTGACTGTGGCTGTGCAATATCTGTGTTGTTATTAAAAATAGGAATTATAAGCAGCAGGTATCTGTAATTTCTGTAATGAATACATGGGGCTATAAGCAGGATAAAATCAGCGGAGTGGATTCATAACAGAAGGTGAAGTCAGGTGCTGAATATCTGTGTTTACTCCGCTGGCTTCTAACCCCCAAGTGAACATGTTCTTAAATATTGTACTCTTAATTCTTTTAAATGTCTTTGTACTTTGTACTGCTTTTGTACCTCTGCAGTGATTTCAGTGGCTTTGAAATTGTAATGACCTGTATATTATTTTATGCTATTTATTTTCTTTTAATTTGTTTGGTTTTGAGTGGTACTCTCTCCAGAGCCCCAGGGCAAGCCATAGGCTTTGGTGATGGGTCCAGATCAAAATGTTGTATATTTGCCCATAACCTTGGCTTTTGAGTTGTAAAAAAGTTATACCTTATTATTTTTTCATGCAATACTTGTAGCATATATTTGAAGTTAAAATAGAGGAATTTTTGGACTAGGATACTGTACAGCTCTTCTCTTAAACCAAGCCAGCACAAATTTTGTGCAAAAGGGGCTATGAAAACGACAGTGGTAGCAGATGGAGGGAAGGGCTTTGGTATCAAGCAGCAGCTGAGGCATCGCAGGTGGTGGCCCTGCACAGCTGTAGTGTAACTGTGGCACCCTGTTTGTTCCTAGGTGGAGCTCCTAGGTGGAACTCCCAAATCTGTCTTCATCGTGAAGTCTGGTAACCACAGTGCTGGTGGCTTTTTGGGACTCCTCTCTGCTGCTGGCAGTCGTGCAGTAATCATAGCAGCGTGATCCAGGATCTGCAAACTTCCTGGTCTTCCCTTAAGTCAGATCTGTCCCCTCAGGCATTGCTATAGGTTACAAACAGGTGTGTTTGTGTCTGAAGACAGGCCTGCCTGAAAGGGAGCAGTGCCGGTCAGCTGGTTAGTCATCCCCCGCGTCTCCAGCAACAGGAAGTTTATTTGGACCAAACAGAGCAAAATTTGTCTCTGAAAAACCTTCAGCAGCAGGTTTCCTGCTGCTTTCATTGCACTTGGTGTGTTTCATGATCCTGTCTCTGTAAAGTTGTGCAAGTCAAGCTGGCAGCATTTTTCTTACTTTCCAGTGGACTTGGAGAAAAATAGCTTCCTTCTCAAATCAGCCCTTTTACAGATGTGAGAACTATTACCACCCATCTGTCAGTTACCCATTGTGTGGGTTAAAAAAAAGCCAAACACACCAAAACCCCAAGTTCCTTCATATGAATTGTTTCCTTAAATCTGTTGTATTTGTTCATTTTCTGACTCCGCCTTAAATATGGTGTCCAATAGTCCTGCTACTCGAGAGCTCCCAAGTGCTGAGTGAAGAGGAATAATGAGGTAAACAGTTTTATCAAGTTGTTCTGTATTTGCTGGTTTTGCAACAGCTTTGCAAATGAGGAGTTTGTAGAAGAAATACCTGATGCATTGCTAGGAGCAATTGGAAGTGTTTAACTTTTTACTTACCTTGTGGCAGAGAAGGCAGTTCATTATTTGTTGCATTTGGGGGTATTGACGGTTACTGTACTTTTTCATTGCAATAGGAACTGTGTGACAAGTGCTGGTAAATAAAGGGACTTTGGTTTTAAGTAAAAAACCCCAAATCCCAGTGAAACAGAATCCTAATGGTGAAACAAAGAGAAAAGACATCGAAGCCAGATGGAAAAATAATACAACCATAAACAGTATTTAAATTATATTTATCATGTTCTGGCTAGTAAACAGACTACTACATGGCAGAAATCAGTGCCACTCAGTAATAAGAAAGAACATTCTTACGGACATGTCAGTTGGTTGCGTTGGCTCTGAAAAAATGTTTTCAGAATACTTGCTGAAGTGAGGTCCCCAGGCCTTAGAGGGATGACATGTTGAATTAAGAAATATGTGCATGCTTTCTCTCAATGATTTTAATGGGGATCCTACCAGAGTACACCAGAGTGTATTCTCTTGAAATGTCCCAGCTGAGGCTGCCTTCTAACACAGAAGTACATGCATTTATTGGCCTATAATTAGTAACAAGACAGTAATACAGCTCAATAAGAAGACAGTGAGTGCTAAAAAAAAACCCTTGAAGTATCTTAAACCAGGAATTTCTTTCTGGTCATTTTATATATCAGCTCTGTTCTTGCATCTTCTTGCTTGTGTGCTTGTGTGCAGTTCTTGAATGGGAGCACAACTGTTGAAAGGAGCCACTTCTAAGTTTGTGCTGGTCTACCTCCAAGCAGCATGGCCTGTTTCTTCCACGGACTGCCTTTGTCTTTACCTACAGCATGTTGTATTCAAACTTTCTATTCTCCTGTGTTGGAAAAAATATTCATCTCATTTCACAGTTATACACAGACTGTCCCCAATGTCTAGATAAATAAATTTACATATGGAAGTTTTGCTTTAGTTTATTTAAGCTGTGTGTGCCATGTTAGCGGTAGCCCATGTTTCCCAGCTATTGAAGCATTTCTCATTTGTGTTCTTGCCAGCAGCAAAATGCAGAATGTCTGTTTGGAGCTTTTTGTTTAGTTCAGTTTAGTTAAGTTGCATGAGCAATTGTATAGAAATATATTTTTTGTAGGTGCCCTGCTCCCTGAATCTCATGATTATAGGAGATCCTATTTTACTGTGTTAGAGAAGTTTAAATCGCCCAGTCCTTGTGTTCATCTCTTCTTGCCATTCTTATATAGCTTCAGTGTAATAACTGCTAATTCAGTCTTCTAAACCATAGAATGGTTGGGGTTGGAAGGGACCCTAAAGATCTTCTATTTCGAATACCCCTACTGTGTTATGGGCACCTTCTACTGGAACAGGTTACTTAAGGCCCCATATAACCTGGTCTTGAACACTTCCAGGGATGTGGTACCCACAGTTTCTCTGGGCAAACTGTTCCATGTCTCCCCACTCTTGCAATAAAGAATTTCTTCCTAATATCTAATTTAAACATACTCTCTTGCAGCCCGTACCCCTTGTCGTATCACTACATGCCCTTGTAAAAATGTTGCTACTGAGCTCAATGTCTCACATGTGGAAAATAAAACAAAATGTGTATTTTGCTTTATTAATTTTCTTTTGCTGACTTGTAGATAGATCTTCCTGCATGGACAATTTATTCCGTATAGCACAGAGAAATCAGAGGGTAGTCGGGGAAAACCTGCACCACATCCAAGGTGTGTTAGAGTCTGATTTTAGATGACACAAGCTGCAGTGCAGCAAGTTCACTGAAACACATGCTAAGGCATTTAAGCTGATCATGTTAAGGTAACACCTTGCTTGGTATCTATCCATTGGGACTCAGGTTTAGTGATGCACATTGAAGCATGCCTCCCCTCCTCACTGCGGACACCCCGGTGTCACTGCACTGTTTCCTGCAGGTCGCCTTGTGCATAACCCATGTCGGCTTTTAGTAGGGTTACTTGTTTTTATTTTCATCAGCTATAAAGACGTATTGATTGAGATAATGGAAGTGACTGTTCTTTTAACATTACTTGGAGGTCAAGGATGTATTTAACAGCACAAAGCCATGACAAGAAAAGTGAGGTGAAGAGTAGGATTTTAAACATTACTGACTTGGCCCTTTTGGCAACTTGCCGCTCCATGTGACCTGCAAAATTTAGACTCCTAAGTACTGAAACAAAGTGCCTGCTTCTAGCAGGACACAGTTCATTTGCCTGAGCATTTCCCTTTGTTTCACAACAAATGATCAGCCTGCCTTGTCCTGCTAAATTAGATTTTGAAATAGGAAGGGTAGTGTGTTGTCTGCAGACTGCAGTGTCCAAGCTGTGTCTCATTGAGAAGGCTTGTGATTGTGAACATTTTAGGTTTTTTAATTGTTTGGTGGAAAATAGTACAGGTAGTTATCTTTGTTGTGATCTGTATATGTTTGTGGGCATATCAAATACAAATATTGACTGGCATGAGAATTTACAGAAGAGTAAAATAAGTGAGAACAAATCCTTCTTGTCATGTGCAAATTATGTCTACATCAAATTTCAAGTTGTCAACATTGATGGAGGTGATGTGTCATGGCTGTTTTGGCATAGGAGAGTTTGCTGTAGGAGTTCATTTTCCTCTGCAAGGTAAAAAACCCCAAACAAATCAAATATATAGCTCTCCCTTTCACCACCCCCACCTACTGCTGTCAGCTCTGAGCCTTGTAGGGATCTGCAGGGGGTTGGAGAATGATTCTGTTTTAAAAACAAAAAGCTCAATCAAAGGAAAATATTTTGTTTAAAGAGACCTTTGGCATCCCCCTCTGACTGTGACACCGAATTTGTGCAGATAAAAACAACCGCTTAGATTTACATTTTGATTGTGCTTCTGCTTTCATGTGTGCCGGGCTGTCCCACTTCAGGTGAAATTTATCCATTTCTTTAAATATTTAGCAGTCTAGCGTTGATGTTAATGAAAGTCTGGCACTGCTATTTTGAGCATTGCAACAATGATAGTAATTTTCAGTGTCAGATTACTGCTTCTCGGAGGAAAAGGGAGATGGGAGGAGGGAAGAGCAGAAAAAAAAATGTTTCGGCTCTAATAGAGTTTGTCATCAGCCTGGCTGTGCCAGACAGATGGATCATGAATACTGTCTAGACGCTCTCTGCCTGAGTGGAGCTGTGGTCTCTAAGGACAAGCAGTGAGACGCCGGCTTAAGTGACTGGGGAAAGTCAGGACGTGCTCCCCTCTCACCAGATAGCGATCCGGGCTGATCCTGGCCGTCAGTGCTGCGAGCCGGTCAATACCGATCTCAGTTGAAACTTGGCTATTATATGGGGCTTTAGGAGGGAAAGGAAAGGGATGTTGTTAGGACGGTATTGATTTCAGCTGCATCTGCTCAGGGACCGCGGGGTGATTTAGCTGGGAGTATAGATCTTGGGAGGGGGTGGATGGGGAGAGCCATCATCTGGCCATAAAGCATATGCATAACACTGCGCAGTCACCTGTATGTAGCAGTTGCTTTAGTCAGAGTATATACTTGAAAATGCTTACCTATGTGCTTATGTTTTCTTTATTTGGCCCAATTGTTCAGGAGGATTAATCTCTTCTCCCTACCCGGGGCTCCCTATATCCCCGGCTGTTACGATGAAGTTACATGATGCTCCCTACATTTTGGAAAGGAGAAGCTGTGGTAACCAGGTGAGATCCACAGCTTAGGGCAGCTCTGGAGCTGTTTGATGATCTCTCATGTACTTGTCCCTTCTTTGTCAAGAAGCACAATTAATGATAAGGAAATTTCTAATGAAGATGGAGTGATAAATATTTTTTGACAAGTGGAGTTTTAATAGAAAGACAATTTGATATGTATGCTAATTTACTTAAAAAGCAAGAGATTCTTTGGGATTCAGATTACAGAATAAAACATATTGCTCTGGATTTTAGCTTTGTGTATATGTAACTAAATACTAAATAGGTGTTTCTGTTAAGAAGATACAATTGGTTTTCAGCCTGTAGTGCAGTTCTATTTCTTGATGTGCTGTAAATAGGTTCTGTACTTTGTTTTGAAATAATTTCATCTTTTCATATTTTTGAAGCACAACATGGAATGTTAGCAATTAATACGAGCTTGAAATTTTGAAAAAAACCCAGATCATTAAGGTTACTTGAATTTTCTTGTTTTGTATTATTTGTATGTATTTTAAAAAAGTACTTTATTCCCTGATGTTTAATAAATAAAATAGAATGCTGGTCACATGAATTCTATAACAAAACTACCATGGAATACAGTAATGCTGGAGTTTACCTATTCTTCACCTGGAGCCTGATGCTGTTAGTGTCTCAGACAGGCCAGACATACACGTATGTGGTCAATAACAACCATGAAGTATACTGGTACCACACCAGGCATTTGTATCTGCTAACAAACAGGGCTGAACTCAGCTTCTGGTAAGGAATTTCCATTTCACAAAGTTTCCAGCTAAGCATTAATCATATCAGTTAATGAGAAAAGAAAGAAAAAGTCACAGTGCTGTACTGATGAAAATGTTGGAATCTCACTAGCTCTGAAATACTATTTTATTCATTTGCAGGGTATGTAAGTCAGTTGTATCACATTTAATCAAGATCTAGAAAAAATGTTTGTTAGAACTGTCTGTGTTTGCTTTTCATACAAACTTCATTCACCTGTCCTTCACTTCCTGTTAACTTTTAGGAAACTCAATCCAGTCCTAAACGTTACCCTTTAGTACAGTTACTCTGGGTAATGCTTGTGCTTTCTCCTTTTCCCTTTTGTGGGTACTGATTTCTTACAGATGCAAACGGGAATTTTAAGTGCTGAAAGTGTGCTGTATTAAAATTTTCATTCAAAGACTGGTTAGCTTCAGGTTGGAAATCCCAGAGCAATACTGTGAGGCACGATGTGACTTTGCACCTTACAGATATACTTGACTCTGCAAGAGACCGAAGCTCCTCCCGGTCTACTGTGATGCTGGGGAAAAGACCTCCCACAGACTCTGAAACTCTGAAGGCACCCTTTTTACACACTGGTTTTTTGCACCAGAAGTGCACAGTAGTATGAACATTTCATCAATGCAGGCCTGAAATTCAAATATGAAAACCACAGCACAATCACTTAGCACAGGCACAATCTGCTCCTGAAGTGAGGAAGAGAATAAGCTCAGACAATTCTTTTCAGACCTTATTTCACGTACACTTTGTAGGTGCTCCAACAGGATGTCAGAAATCATATAGAGTGTAAATGAGCAACTTTTATTACTTTTATTTTCAGTCCACATTAGTAAGTATTGTTCACTGCTGCCCTTCCTTGCTGCATTTTCATTTGCAGGGGTCACATGGTACTGTGCACTAGAAACTGCCTAGATAAATCTCTGTGAAGTTTAGATGCATTTCTGAATTTCTGCTATGTGAGTTTTAAAGCCACTGCTTTCCCAACCATTCATTCAATTCACATTGGTTATTACTGGTAAATGCTCATTAGGAGAAGTAATGCATTTGTACTCTGTTTGCACTCGGCTAGTATAAGCCTGGAGAACTACTCAGGAACTATTTCTTCTGTACAGCATTGAAGCTCTTCAGGTGCCTAGGTAGTATGAAGATAGCTTATATTTTCATACAGTTTAAAGTGTTCTGTGAGTTGTTTTTCTTCTCATAAAATGATTTTTGAAAAACTCTTGTATAAAAGGGACATAGAATTGAACTAGATGTCCTTTCCCTGTAAATGCTGCAGACTGTGATGTTCAATTGTTTTTCATTCTGCATGCGTATCTGACCATTTATGTCCAGAAACTCTTCATCTCCCTGATGAAATGAACCACCTTAATTTTCCTTAAGCAGGCTCATCTTCTCCTTCTGCTTTAAAGTAACAGCTGAGATGAAGTTGAATTGTAAGTTCTTGTATAAATAAATGCACTCTGAAAGCTTTCTGTCTGAAGTTTCTGTGTAGATTAATGTGCATCATGCTCAAAGTAATGCCTGTGCTTCTCAGTGATCTCTGCAGTGGCCTGTATTGTGAGAGAAATGATGTTTTTCCATATCATGTAGTGTTCAACCAAAGCATGTTGCTTTGGTCATTAGTGCACAGCTATTTTTCTCAGACTGGAAAGCCTGAGAAACCCTTATTTTCTCCACAGTTTTGCAAGTTCTTGAAACTGTCATAAGCCACAGTTGCTTCTTGTGGTTGCTCCCTCACTTCTGCCTATGTAAGTGTTTGTGCAACCACACAGGAGTTGGGTTGGAGACTGGTCTGATTTGGATGAACTCTGAGAAACTTCCACTTTGTTTTGGCTGGTGTCATATCTTTGATTCTGTTCTCAGCTCAGCCAGGTAAACACCTGTGCCTGCACAAAGCAGAGGGAAGTACAGGTGGCTTTGTTCAGTGGTGATTTATTCTTGTATCCTTGACTGATTTAAGGTTTCCATGCCGTAGTCCTTGCCTCTCTATAGTATTTGCTAAAATATCCTAGAGTCTGGGAATTAAATACTGTTACTTTCCTCCTTTTCACCAGTTCTGAAAATCTTATCATTTGTCACTTTTTGTAATAAAGAAATTAAATAGTAGAGTGAAGCATCAGAATGGATCTTTCATGATGATCCAAGGGCTTGGGTTCATTCAAAATTAATTTCATGCTAGTACAATATAATATACCATTTCAATAACCAAGTTCAGTTTGGCTTGTCATAGGGCTTTATGGAATAATGTTAGCTAGTTAAATGAGTATGTAGGAACAGCTGTCCTGGGTCAGATCAAAGGCCCAGCTAGGCCAGTATTGCATCTGGCACTGGCCAGTTGCAGGTACTAAGTGAAAGAATAAAACAAATTAGATAAACAGTTGTGTTTTTTCCAGGAAACCTCATTCCTGGGGGAATTGCGTGAGGAACATGGGATTTACGTCCTCTGGAGAGAATCTGGCATTTAGAGAGGGCAGGAATAGAGGTAAAGAGAAAATGTCTTATTTCAAAAATGTGAGAATGAGCGAAGATCCACCAGCCCTTTGCTAACCAGTGCATGTGTGGGCACATTGGTTGCTTTTATATGCAGCACACAGTTTTCACGTTAAGGCGTTCTGAATGTAGGACACAAGCTAGAAGGTGCTGAATTCGTGTCAGCTGGAAAGACTCTTTGCCTGGGTCTTTTCACTCATTTTGTGAGGAACAGGTATTTTTAATTTCTCTAAGCTTACTGGTTTGTTTGTTTTGTTTTTTTTTCTGAGTGATGTTGGAGAGGTTTTTTTAGTCAGGATTTCTGGACTGTGTGACAGCTTTATCTTTAATGGTGAACCAAGTTCATCTTGTGATCAAAATAGGCTTAAATTTGTCTTAGCTGTTTAAGAAAACAAATGCACGCACAAACCCTCTGCATGTAGAAAATACAGTTGTCTGCTATGACTATGTAGCACACAGGCTTCAGATACTGTGGGAGTATGTGTGTGTATATTACACCAGACTTGCATTAATTTTTGTTTTATATACATGTTGTGTGCAAACCTAAGAAGTGAACACAGACTGGTTAGTGTTAGAAAATATATCGGCAGCATAGAAATATCTGTACATCAGCTTCCATGAAAACATAAATTGGGATTTCTATCTTAGTTTAAAAATAGCCATTTTTTAAATTACAGGTTTAGGGTTAAAATCAAGTCTAGAGTAGAATTTCACATTGTGTTGAGACCATAAAAAGACAATTGACCAACTGTTTATACAGAACCACTATTGGAAACTAAAGGAAAATAGATATGACAATAAGTTGTTAAATTAATTTTGTTTTGTATGTGTTAGATGACTTTTCTAACTTAACAATACAGTCTTAAGAGACTAGAGATGTGAGTAACACAGCATTAGTCCAACCCCACACGATAAGATCACAGCTTTACTTATCTTTCCAGTAGTATTGGTACACTGGTAGCTTCCTCTTTCGTTCTCAGTTTTCCCCTTCTTCTTTCCTTCTGTTCGGTATCACTGTGTAATAGTTTCATGAAAGCAAGACAGATGAAGGATCTGTGCGGTGTAGAGGTAATAGTGACGCACTAACGTGAATACTGAGTCTGACACCTAGTAGCACCTTGATAGAAATAGAAAGCTGTGATCACAGGATTAAAATATGCTAACAAGCTGAAGGAGCTAATGGGCATAATTTTTACAGTACAGATGTTCATCTGGCACTTGTGCTGAATGCAATAACAATTGTATGGGGGCTGAGGGTGATATTATTGTGTTCTTGGCAGCACAGTTCTCCAAAACAATCTTCCTTTCTTGATATTTTACTAAGATTTAGAATGTTCTTTTGTGTGGTCTGAGATAACAAATGTATAAACAAATTGGTATGACTAAGACTGGTTGGGCTCATCTTTATTGACACAGCCGGTTCTGTGAGAATTGGTACACCTCTGTGACTGGTGGTGGGGATTGGTGTTTGAGTTCCTGGATACTTCAAGCTCTACATCTCCTACTAAATTTCAGATAGTTTTATCTTTGTTTGTTTCAAAACCTAGTTCATCTGGCCAGAATAAACCATCTGCTTTGAGAATCTGTAGAGCCGTGGTCTAATGTAAAGGTCATCTCCTTGTGTTTTCCAGAGGAGAGTCAGTAGTCTCCTGGAGAACAGCCACCATGGCCTGTATTCCACTCCAGTACGTCAGCCTGATGACCCATCTCATGGCATTTCACTTGTTCACTCTCTTCCTTCATGTTCAATCCTTTACAGATAATGCAAGAATGATGCTGCTATTTTGCAGGATCCGTCAGCTGTGTCAATAGGAAATGATATGACTTATTTCCAGGAGATTCAGGTATTCCTGAAGAAATTACCTTTCTTACCAGTCAAAGATTTGCTAGACATTGTTAGGAATCATTATGTATTATGTTGCAAACCTCCTCTATTTTTCCTCCTTCCCTGACAAAGGTACTGGCTTTTTTGTTTTAACTACGAGGATGAAAGGTGCATATGGCTTTTGTTTGTAATAAGCTGCAACTCTCACTGTGAATACCTGTCACTTTTGATAGGCTATTACAGTGCAGATGATCAGTCAGCTGGCCTTGAGTATTTGAGGCTGGTGGTGCTCCTCCAGCAAGTGCATTTGCTGTGCTATAGAACACAGGTTTCAAACCACATCCCCTTTTGAAAAGTCAATTAAATAATGTGTGAGGAAAATAAATTTCACTAATGTTAGAAAACCAGAGGAAGGACTGAAAGGATATGAGGAATGGAAGACTTGGCAACCAGTGACTAGGTCTCTCCAACAGTTGCAAAGTTGCTTAGCTCTCTGCCAGACTTCCTGTGCAATCCTGATGAAATCGTTATTGGTTTTCTTCCTTAATTTCTTTATTTAAAAATGGACATAATGATGTTCATCTGCTTTGCAGAAATAATAAAAGAAGATGAAATTTTTATGTGGTTGAAAAACATGCAAAGAGATGTTAAGCTGTAATAACCTCAGAAAATGGGTGTTACGTACTGGAAAAAACCACAATTATAAGCTGATAGAATAAAGAAAATAAGAAAGTATGTGCTTTGTGTTGTACATTTAATTTTTCCCTTGTATGTCAACATCTAATGGTTGGCTATGCTAGATAGTTTCTAAGTGAGTATGTAAAAAGTTGGTGCATAATTTGCATTAAAATGTGACTAGAATGAGAAGGAGGGAGTTTAATACATGAACTATAATTCTACAGTTAGACCAGAATATCTTAAAACATGGGGAATGTAATATAATGATATTTGGTGGTGTGTTAGTGAAGTTTGAAAAAGAACATCAGAAGAATTTAATCAAATGAGGTCAGCAGTCAACGGATGATGGATGAAATTCAATCTTGATTAATGCAAAGTAATTCATACTGGAGGGTGAAGTATTAATACATTTTATTAGGTCCTAATTAATTGTGTAATTTAAGGAAAAGGACCACTAAAAAGCATCACTAAGAAGACTAAATGAAGACCTCTTTAGAGAATATAATTGCGGTCAGATAAAGTATTTCAAGTCAATAAAAATAGGATGTGAAATGTTACAATACTGCTACATAAATCAACATTTCACCTTTATTTAGAATGCTGTGTTCAAGTGTTGCTGCAGCACAGAAACATGCTGTGGATGTAGAAAATATAGGAAAACAGCAGAAAAAAGTTGTGAACAGACCTGGATATAAATAGAGCTCCAAAAGTTTGGAATAGTTCACATTTGAGTCCAGGTAAAGGGTGGGCAATAAAAAGGTACACAGAACTATGGATGTGGAACAGAGGTGGCTCAGACACTTAGGCTATGTGGTGAGATTAAAAGATCATTCAGAGCAATTCAAAGCTGATGCAAAAGAAAGTTTTTCCCACCTGTTTACCTCATTACCATACAATGCTTTTGAGACCAGGATTTAGCAATATTAAAAGAAAGGAGACCTCTGACCACTGAGTCTGCTTTTGTCTGTAATCTGTCCAGAGGGCAGTAGTTAGGAAATGTGTAAGGCTGAGGTTTCAGGCATTAAATTAATTTCTAGCTATAAGATCGTGTTGAGAGGACATGTTCTCATTCATTTGGAGAACTGAACATCCTCGTCCACAGAAAGACAAGAACATAGGTTCCTAAGTGTGGTGTGAAACTGAAGTCTATAGTAGGGGCTTGGCATACTTTTCATGGCAGCTATTATCAAAGTCCTTACGTGCAGTTTCCCTGACTTAAGGAATTCCTGATACTGCATGTAACAATCCTCTGTCATATCTTATAAAGTGGAAAGCTGGACTGTCTTGTGTATCTGTTTTTCATAGAAGGTGGTTAACTAGTGAGACTGGCACATCGAGTTGCTTAACAAGTGAAAACTTGTGGTCCCTCTGCCAGTCTGTGTTGGATTAGCTATTGCACACCACACTGTAGCCCTGAGAGGGGTGTTGAGCACATGCCCAGCAGAGGAGAGCACACTGACAGGAAGAGTGTACTAGGAATTGCAGAGGAAGCCAATTTAAGCAAGCAAGGTTTAGAATGAAATGTTTTGCAATATGGATTGGTATTCCCTTCTTTGAAGTTTCCTACAGCTCTTCTGTCTATTAGGCTCATGTAGTTAATAAACCAAATATTCAGAAATGTCTACTCCTTAAACAAGTTGTACTGAACTTCATATAAAATGCTCAACAGCAGTGGATGACATTTGTAGATCTTCTCTTCTTGCAGGAGGTGATAACAGTTTCTTTACTTGTTGCAACACAAGCTATTAATTAGGACTTTTGGAGAGAAATGTGTGTAGGCTGTGAACATGCAAGAGTGATGCAGAGAGGTGGGAAACAGATGTATGGTCACATATGCACCAGCCAGCTATTACTCAGATACCATCCCTCTCCTAATTAGCAGATGGAATGTTGAATAACGTTTGGGTTTGTGTGATTGCTTGAGTGTAGTCCTGCATCTGGTTTTCACACTTGTCTTAATCGCTACTCAGTACCATAAGTAACATGCTTCAATTAAAATTGTTTTGAAAGTGAGGTATCTGGAGTTCCTTGTTACAACAGATTAATTTCTTAGTGTATATTACTGTAAGTGTAGGGCCATCAGCTTTGTGTACCCTGGAAGGGCCAGCATTTGGGTTAACACTAGAGAGGAAATCTGACTAATCCATTTTGCTTCCTGTCACGCTAATGAACCCAGTCTTTGCCATCTCAACTGTAAACTACCCTCTTGGTGATTCTCGCTGTACCTCTTTCAGTGACCAGTCAGCAAAAGCAGCCAATTTCTGAGTTGCCATAGCTGGGGGAATTATGTGATAATATTACCTGTATGACAAGTGGATCTATAGGAAAACTATTGCAATTTATCCAAAGTTTGTCTCTAAGAATTTTTGATACAAAGTATTAGTATTTCCAATTGCTGTACATCCTAAAAATGCATGCTGACACATACATGTGGATATATTCTTAGAACAGACTTTTTCTTTCATGAAGTCCAGCTCCATGATACATTTCAGACCTGCACATCATTATAGGAACAGGCAATAGCAGACAGAGCAATTAGTGTTGCCACACTGGGGTTATAAATTATCTACTCCTCTGTACAGTGCTGTGTTCCAGGGAAAAGACACATCTGTAGATCAGAAAGAGTGACTCTAAATTTGATGCCAGAACATAAATGCAGAGATGATTTTTCTCTGATCCAGTTTTTGCATTTGTAAAATGTTTCTCACAGTTTCTTGAAATAACTTCCTTCTTTATCCATATGAAAAAGCATGTGAATTAAAAGAGCACTTCTAATCTTCCAGGTAACTGGGGAAATAATCCCTCTTTCCCCCCTCCCCTTCTCTCCATCTTGATCTTCCCTCCCCACAGAATGTTAAAACATTGTTTTTCCTCCCACAGTTGAAAGGTGTATTTTGCAGAATACAGATGAGATATTTGTTAGCTGGCAAAAAATAAAGTGAAACAAGAGACATGTCTTTCAAGTACAAATGGAGCTTTAGAGATCTCTGTTGGAGAGCCTAATTTCTGTGTGAGCACAACTGTTTCTCCATATTGCCTGGAACACTTCAATTATATATTTGGCCACACTTTCTATTATGGATTCTATAAAGACATAATTTGTCAAGCTAATAACTGTGTACAAAATGTTTATGCACAATAAAAATGGTTTTCAGAGACCTTTGAATTGCACCCACAGATACAAAGTTTTGCAGTACTGTGCAATATACTGAACTAGATTAGATAATAGTAAAAACAATAAACAGAATTCCTTTCTCCATTCTGCAGGGCTAACTGGGCTTAGCTGCTTTGAACTATAACAGATTTTTAAAAAATATTTCTAAATTTTGGCCTCTTTAATGAAGAAGCCAAAGTATTATTTCAATATCAAGAGCTTGCTTGCAGAGTGTTTTCATTAACACTGGTGGTCTCTGACTGAAAAAGAGCAATCACAGACTTCATAGCACATGTTAAAGTAAGTGGCTAGCTGTTTATTATAGGTAATGTGTATTTTTTTAAGTCTAAATGGAAAATTTACCTTTCTAAAATAAAGGCTGCATAGGTTCTTTATAGAAATTATTGTCTTTAATTATATTATATGCCATAGTCAAAAGGTATATTTGTCCCTGGTTTCAATGGCACTTAAGTCATTTAAGTAGAAGCTAGACATACAAATGTGTTCTATATGTGACCATAGTAGCTATTTAAGTGAAGGGTTTAAGTAGACAGAATGTAATTATCCCTATTGCAAGAGTAATACACAAGGGAAAAATGCCATAGGATTTTGTAATAGTGACAAGTGGTCAAGACATTACGTTTATGCTGTGCTAGTTTTACCAGCTGTGTCTCATTCCATTATTCAGGCAAACAGACACACACAGACCCACCCCCCACCCCCTTTCTTCTAATTAGTTATAGTTGTTGACCAGTGGGGGGAAGGGGAGTAAACAACTCCAGAGGTGATTTTCCAGAGAAAATTTGATTCCAGAGTGGGGCCACCAGCTGCTAGAAACCTTGCAGATGTGAAAGAGGTTTTTGAGGTTTAAAAATCTGTGATTGTCACATGGACCTGAATGAGAAATGCAGTTATTACGATTTTCTTAGTGATCTCCGTATCTTGGTAAAAAAAAAAAAAGGTCAGAAAAATACTTGGGCTTTTCTGTCTCATGTTGTGTCTGAAGCTGCATCTGTGCAGGATTCACAATGGTAAAACATTACTCTAAGGGAAACAAGGTGAAACCAGGGTTTAGAGAGTTACTTACAAAGGGACAGTTATAGATTTTGATAGCATATAACTTACATTCCTAATCTGTTTATCTTTAAAACAACCCCTTATGTTTCACATGGTGTATTTCCTTCCCAAAGGTGCCTCACTCTGTGATGAAGTACAGTGTTGTGAGGGAGAGCTTGCTGACCACAAACACTGGGAAATTTAACTGAAATGAAAACAGCTACAAATATGCATGTGTTTGAAGATGGTAGAATAGTGTTGTTTTGGGGTCCTTTCCATTCTTTCAGTTGCAGAGGTGTTTGTTTTCCATGTGATTGAATCACTTGCTCTCCTAAAGGAATCAGCCCTGGTGACTGAATCCTATTGCTGGCCTATGAATCTTGTCAATATATTATTTTTTAAACAAGAATTAAAGCCACATCTTGACTTTATAGCCTCCATGTGAGTCCTTTGCAGGCTGATTGCTGCCTCTTGGCAGCCATAGCATGAAGTTAGGCATGGATAAGACACGTTTCATGGACATGAAGCCCTCACCACCCACTTCAGTTTTTCTCAGTAATTCTGCTGCTTATAGGAATAACTATATTCTGACAGAGCTTTTACTTCATTTCATTACATGTCTGTAGTGTACATTGCCTGCAGGAGGTCCCTTAAAAGACTTGAGACTTCCACAAAATAGTACACTGCCATACTTAAACAGTGACAATCCTTAGAAAAATCAGCTGGACTTTCTATGTGTGTCCATGAAGGATGGAGAAACAGGGACAATGCTAATCTGAGAGTGAGCAGATTGGGTGAGATTTTGTAGAGAGACTGGAAGATGGATAACTTGTGGTAGGCAGAGTGAGGCTGCCTGACAAGTCAGTCGGTGGGAAGAAAGCAGGAGGTGTGGCAGGTTGTGGGAAGAAAAAGCTTCTGGAGTTCCCAAAGACGTTGCCCTGCCTTGTGTAGCTGTCGCCATCTGAAACTCACTGCCTGTGCACGTGAGCCAGCCACCCTTTCTTCCAACCAACATACACTGGTTGTCTTGAAGTGGATTCATTGTAACTCCCTGGGAGTTTGGTGCCTACTATTTCTGCAGGAGTCATGCAGCCAAACCCTAGCAGTCAGCTGTGGGGCTTAGGGTCCCAGATTTGTAATTAGGTGCTCTGTGTGAGCATGTTAATAGTGAGCCAGGGGGAGCACTGCAGATTCTGTTTATTCGGATACAGGGTGTTTAGAGCACTTGATTGTACTTGCTGTGGTTTCATGAAGAAAACAAGAAGCAACAATTCATCATTTTAAAATCCCTGTAAAAACAATTGGGAAATAAAGTGCTATAGGATTAGGGTCCTAATTGCTCATATAGAGTGTCTCAGCTCAGGTTAGTGGTGAAAAAAGAACTTTTTCTTTCTTACATGGCATCATTCCTTTCACTCCTGAATTAGGCAGTGATTAAAATTATCTATAACTGGAGTTGTTGGGGACCTTTGATAGGACTGGGTGGGAAGAACCTCACATTGACATTACGTGCATTGTGAACTGAGTCCAAAAATGCTTCATTGATTTAGCTGTGCTAGATATCTAATGATTCATCTTGTCTGTTAATTTCATAAGTACTAGATATAGAAAATATTCTTAAATTAAGAAAGAAAATAAAAAAAATTGTTTCAGCATTAAATATATTTCAGACCTATGGATGACTGGCAGATTAAATACTAGGGACCTGGCATGGCTCCAGTTTAGCTGCAGCTCATTGACCATGCTGAGGGGTCTGAGGACTAGGAAGAAGACAAGTTAGAGGTTATTGCCACCCTTGGTGGTGAGGAGGCTTAAACAGCATGAATGTGGAGGAAGCTGTGTTTTAATAGTATTTGTTTGTACATAAGTTCCTTCATGTCTTCAGCTACTTCAGCAAATATAGTACAAAGGGTTGCTACTTTCCATTTTTATTTCAAAAGAAGTTGAGAACCAGACACACAGAACACATCCCGGGAGGCCTTTTTAGTGTGGACATTCAGAATTGCAAAATTGCAGCCTGGTAGCATAAAGGGGGCTCTTTAAAAAGGTTTCTCGATGTAGCTAATACATGTCACAGCAAATGTACATACTTAGATAAGCTTCAGCAAATTTTAGATTGGAAGAGAAGGATGTAAACACTTGCTAATTGTAGGATAATGATTCTCTTAGTGGAGAGATACATGGACAACTCAAACTGTTGCTGAAAATAAACATGTTAAAAACAAATAATATGGTGATACCAGTTGTGAGGACTTGAGTTCATGCTTGTAAGTAAAATACTAAACTTAAGTAAACTGCTTCCATTCACTGGATCATACCTTTTGTTTCAGCTGCCCATTGCTGAGAAAAGCAGTGAAAGATGCTCAATAGGTCTGGCTTCATCTCCCTTTCATTTAGTTGACACCAAAGCTGGAACTAGTCAGCAATCTCCCTGCCTTCTTCTTGCATGCTGACACCTTTTGATGTTTTGCCTCCTAATATGCCTTTTATCTAATCAATCCACTTCCTTCTGGTCAAAGTGTGAGTGTTAGGATGTCCACTGACATCTAGAAATTTGACAGCTTTGAGCTTCCTCGCTTACATTTGGGCACTTGGAGAGGGACAACGAACCAGCAAGGAAGATAAACGGAGTTGTTTCGGCTTTGGTTTCAGATAAAATAATTTGGTGACATATTCCAGTCTAACAGTATTGCTTCTGTTCTTTGTGGCAAAATATATTAGAATAAAACAAATAAAAGAAGTATTCATGCTTTATCTGAATTTTTGTTTTCTCCTATGTTGCACACCAAGTTTTGAACCATGTTTCATGAAAAAAATTACCTGGCAGTGTGTATCCCTTCTCCATTCTTCCTTCTGTCTTCCCTTTCCACTCTCTTCTTTAAAATTATCCTCCCTGGCGGCTGTAGGAGAAGTTTTCAGGAATCAGTTCGAGGTCAAAGTCCATATTTCATAGACCCATGTCAGGTCACAGGGTTGCTTTTATTTGCCACTGTCTAGTAAGTAGTTTCAGCTTTAGAAGATTTATATCTTATTTATAAGCGTATTTAGGCTATTTAAAGTTATTTATATTATGTAGTCTCCACAGTGTGCTGGAAGGAGATGTTTATTGAAGAGCTCTACAGAGCTAGAACTCTGCTTAAAAAATACCCAGTTTATCATGAAGAGCTATTTTCTGGAAGCGTAAGAAGGGGTTTTTTGGAGAAGGTCGTTTGGGTCTGTATTAACTTGAGCTGAGTTCTACAAATTTTTTCCACAAAACATTATAATATAAACTTTGTACATTCCCAGTGATAAGTCAGATGTGACAGTGAGCTCAAGGAGAGGTTTGTACTCTGGGAAATGAAACTCAAATGAAACTTATTGTGTTGTTATAGGTTTTCTCAGAAATGGGGTTCATTCACCATGTTTAGTTAAATTCTCAAGGATGCCACTTAGAAATAGATGTTAATTAAACTGCTAAATTGAAAAGGGCATGAGAGGAAAAGATGGGAAAAAAAAACCCTCAAAAATTTTAGAGTGTGTCAGATGAAGTTTATTTATGCAAAAAGACAACACAATCAAGATACACTAAATACTAATATAAGCGAACTAACAAACTAAGTTTAATTAAAATTAAGTGTGATTGGATTTTGATCCTCCTTATTGCCCATGAAGAAGTGGATTTGTACTTCCTACACCATACCCCCATCACTGTTCCTGTTTGCTAGATTTAAGTCATTCAGTCCAGAAAAAAAAACCCCAAAACCAGGAAATTGGTTTCTTTGAATGTTTCTTAATGTTTTTCAATAAAATGAGCACAATTAATTTCTTCTTTTGTTCTTTTCTTGGAAAATTTCATTGCGTCTGTGTTGTTTGGATTTCATTTCTCTCTTTAGATCTGCCTCCTTCAGCGGGTTACAAGGAAACATGGCATGGTTTTTTTTTTCCAAGTCGACTTAGCACAGAGTAGTTTTGCTTCCTGCGACAAGTGTCATCTTTCACCTCTTACTAGTGGAGCTGCACTTCAGTATTTATAGGTTATATTTTTCAGTGGTTTTTTTTGTTGTTGTTTTGGTTTGGGGTTTTTTAATTGCTGACTGTAGGAAGGCCAAATTTACACCTACCTTAGAACAAAACTACTTCTGTACAAGTGTACTAGAAAAAGAACACTTTTGTAAAAAAGAATAATTATAATGAAACTAATCTCTCAAAGAGCCTTCCATGTGAAGTGCCCCAAAATTATTGTTGGATCTGGCTTGTCTTGAGTCCTCATATTTTATTGCTTTCTTGAGTCTTCAGGTTTGGACTTATGTCCTAATTCTTTAGTGTTAAATGAAATTAATATTCTAATTAGTTAGGCACATGTTAAAGAAAATTGTCACCTATGATATGACTTTGTAGTATAGGTTGGTTTTTACATCTGTATGTATTCTGAACTAAAGAGAAAGGCTGAAAGCTTCTTGATTAGGATTTTGAAGCCTGTATTGACATAAAAATATCCACATTACCTAAACTGGTAAATTGTGATATGTTCAACACATAGCAATGAAAATGTTTTCATATTGGAGGTGTGACTATGATCTGTAGAGTAAGTGCAACAGTACTAGTTGGGGTGTAAAGTTCTTTGCTGGAAATAGAAATCTGTCCAGTCACATGATGTCATTGCATCTGTCATTTTCATTGGTTCATGCATGTGTTCCAACTAGTTTCAAAAGCACTGAGCATCTTTATATTGGATCTTATGTTCTTGATGCCTGAGAAAGTGGCCTTCAGTCTTCTGGATCTGTGACCACCCTCTCCATAATCCACCAGTGATTCTTCAGTTGTAGGAGATCTAACACCTGTTTTTTTCATGGAAGGGAGAAAAAGAGCATAAATGAGAAACTTTCTGGTTTAAGTTTGGATTCATCTCTTGGGGAAGCCACCATGAAAACAGTTTTCTCCAGCCTAGAATATATAGGTTGGAGGGAAATTACAGAGAGGTATGTTGAAAAGCAAGAAAACATACCTGACTCTTAAACAGCTGCTGCTGTCCACTGTTCTTGATGATCAGGACTAGCTGTACAGAAGAGAAATAAAAGAGAGAAAACCCAGCAGCTCCTGAAACAAATGATAAAAGCTGGGGAGCAAGGGTTCCCTTGACAGAGAACAAGAGGACTCTCCAGCATACAGTAATCTGTTACTGTATTTATACATGATAACTGCTTATCAAACCAAATCATCCTCCGCAATACCAGCAGCGCTGCAGATAACTCCCAAACCCAGGCCTGTGGAAGTAGCAGCTGATGACAGAGAAAGCCACTTGATGCAAAAGAGCAAAGGGCAGTGGTCGAGTTTATCTGGCAGGACTTTACACTGGGTGCCCAGACTTTATGTAACTGAAGGGACTTTGCATAAGGGACTTACTAATTTAACATCTTCCAGGAAATCTGCAATTTTTTCCATTTAAGTTCCTTGTACACTGACGCACATATTCCTGGAAAAGGTCAACATCAGCAAGCAGGTTAGTGGGTAAATTTTGTTGACAAGTGCCAGTGAATGGCCAAAGAAGGAAATATGTAAAATGAGTATGGGAGAGTGACCTGATAGCAGACAGAAGAATTAAAGGAGAAAGATTTGAGACAATTGAAAGCGAAAAACAAGACAATGTGTACTTAAAATATAAAGACAACAGACTCCCTCAATGCCTGCATTGGGTTGAAAATGTATATTAATATGGAAGAATCTTCAGAAGTTAGAGAATAGCTTTTGAACACTTTTCATTTTACAAGCTCTGTTAGCCACAGCCAGTGGTGTGGTAGATTGTTTTGGCTTTATGTGATAAGTGATTTATTTGTGTTGCAATAGGTTTCTGTCAGACCAGTACTTAAACACTTAAGCTGGATAGTTTAAGGAACTTTACTGTAATGGTGTGTGTATTGCTCATCAAAGGCTACTAGGGATCTGAATGCCTCTTTTGCCTGTTTCACGTGCATATATGTACACAAATTCACAGATGCACATGTTTATTGTATTGTATTTTATAATATATATGTACAAAAAAGTACTATCAACATAAAATAGTTACATATAATTTAAAATTTTAATTACTATATAAAATAATATCTTGTATATTCTAAAATAAGTTCCACTGCATCCAACACCATAGCTGAAAGCTTCATTGACAGGTGTATTCTAAACACTGTAAGACTGTTGTAACCCAACTTTTAAAATTCATGGAATGACAGCTATGTGAATAGTAATAATTAATATATCGGTCTTTATATTTCTGTCTGCTCAGAGGAATTTAAAACACAAAATAGAATTGTGATGGCATAGTATTTTTCTCAGGATGATTAAAGCTTTTATTAATATCCAGGGTTTTTTACATGCTAAAGCAGAAAATGTTATAATTGAACGTCTTGAACAATTTGTGTCTAATTATAAAGAACACTGTGTAAGCAGAATTTGGTACTTTTTTGGAAGTCAAGGTTAAGCCAGAAGGAAAACTGGGTAATGAATTTTCAGAGGGGAAAAAGAGATAAGTGGTACATAAATATAGCTTCCCCAGACACACCCTTTGTGTTGGACTACCTGATCTAAAGCTGAAATAAAGCAAATTTTTGGCTGCCACTGGGCAAGATCAGAAAAGAATCCTGCTCAGAGTCGGCAGCTGTCTGATAATTATGTTGTGGTTGTTCAACACAGTGTGCTGATGGAAAAATGTATCACATTTGGCATCTGTTCAGTGTTATTTCACCTACATTAAAATACAGACTCCTTTCTTGTTCACAGTGTTTGTACTGTTGTTACTTGGATTTCTCCTGCTCTATAAGACCTCAGGAATGCCCTCCCCAGTGACACGAGATGTGCTCAATAGGTGACTGTTTCTGGTCAGCAAGAACTGAGTAACAAAAAAAAGAACCGCTCACATAATTATCTGTTACTTGTCTGTTCAGCAAATAAAAGACTTCTTGTCTCTGCTTTGATGTACAGAGAGCAGATTGCTGCAAAAAATTGCCTTTCCCTATTAAAACCACTTCAAATTGAATGTTTTCAATCATCTTAAATCATCTATAAAAACAGAACAATTTTAAGGTAAGTTTCGAGTTTCCCAACAAACAGAATAAAAGTGGATGGTGTCTCCATTTATTCTTAATAAATATTAATTTATGGCATATCCACATTTGCTAAATATATGAGAATATGTACAAAAAGAAAGTTCTGCAGTGAAGAGGTTTCTGGTTGTTGGTTGTTTGTTTTTTTTTCAGTAAGCATGTTGGCTCTACTTGAGTTTCCTGCACCTGCTTGTATAACAATAGACAATGCAACTCCTACACCATACTATAACCTTCCAAAATTTTGAAGTGTTTTATAAATAACTTACTAGTAAGCCAGAGCAAGATTAATGTGTTCTTGCTGTTACTTCTCTCCAACATAGACTGGAAAAGTTCCTGCACAAGAGTAGTTTAAAAGTTGATATCCTGTCTCTGGTTTCATGGAAAAGCTGGTTTTTAACAATCCTTTATTAATTTCCTTTGTTCTGGAGAGAGAAGAGGACTAAAGCATATGCTTTTTTTCTCCTGTTTCCCACCTCCTCCTTTTTTTCAAGTTTCAGAAAGCAGGGCTTTGAAAGGAATAGGGAAGCTTTTCATTTAAAGGGGTTGGGTGCCTGAGGTCTCAGGTCTGGGGCATGACAGGGTCTGTGAGCAGTACCCTGCAATGGTCTGTTCCCTCTTGTGGCATTGCTCCCAGCCCAAGCTGCCCCAGACAGTGAGGGACAGGCTAAGGATCACTTTGTGTTCTCCCACAATGTTGATGACATTATGCAAACAGCTACATCAAGAATTTATTTATTGATCTTGCTTTTTTAAAGAGGAAATATAAGAAAAAACCCCTGACAGTATAGAGGGGGAAAAAAGTAGAAAGAAGAATTTTGGGTCCTATGAGATAAGTGTTGAACACTGCTTCTTTGCAGAGAGTACAGGAACACCAGCTGGCAAGACATTTATTTTTGCTTCAGAATGTATTTGAACAGTAAACAATTTAATAAACATCCCTTTTTAGTAATTTTCAAGCCTTTTCTAGAAGACAGCTATAAATTGTGTGAAAAAGATATGTATATATTATGTGTCTGGTGTGCATCAACATTTTTGTTGTTTAGAGACTTCAGAGAGGTTTTTCTAGGTCTAATAGTATTGACCCCTTAAAACAAAAGGGCTTAATATCCTTGGGTGGGAAAGTGAATGATATTAACCATCTCAAGTAAATATCCACTCTTTGCTGTTTTGAATTTGCTGAAGTTTACTACTCTCATCCTGAGAGAGTGTCTTTTAAAAAAAATGTCTTTTGGAAAAAGTGTCTTTTGGGAAGTTTTTTTTAGCGTTCTCCAGTAGAAGAGAGATCTGGAGCTACCAGAGGGAGTCCAGCAAAGAGCTGTGAAGATGATGAAGCATCTCTCCTATGAGGAAAGGTTCAGGGAGCTGATATCCTCTCCCTGGAGAGGAGAAGGCTCAGGGGGGTCTCATCAGTGTACATGAACACATTGAAGGAACAGTGTACAGAAGATGGAGCCAGGCTCTTTCCAGTGCTTCCCTGTGACAGGACCAGAAGGAAGAGGCACATACTGAAGCACAGGAGGATTCCCTCTGAACATCAGAAACTGCTTTTTTTGTGGTGACTGAACACTGGCACAGGTTGTCTAGGGGGGTCTATGGAGTCTCTGTCCTTTGGGATTATTCAGAAGCTTCCTGGACACAGTCCAGGCCACCAGCTCCAGGTGGCCCTGCTTGAGCAGGGTTGTTTGGACCACAGACCTCCAGAGATCTCTTCCAACCTCAGCAATTCTGTGATTCCATGCAGCTGTGCCATATCTTTAAAGGAGTTCTTGTATACTGATTTTTCTCTCTTCTTTTTCATCTTCCTGTCTCAGATATTTGCTTTATTTGAACCAGTTGACTGCAAGCCAACCTAAACTTTTAGTCTAGACAGACAAAACTGTTACTTGCAGCTTATCTGACTTGCAGTCATGGCAGTTCCATAGGTGCACAGAGCAAGTTTGTACTGGATTTGTTTTGCCTTCCCTCTTAGCTTGTGCTTGATTTGCCCATGCAGACTGTCCACTGATGGCTGAAAATGGTCAATCAGTGTATTTATACAACCTAACATCAGAAGATGCATCCATGGGGATGCAGTCATGATCACTGACATATCCCAGCTAACTTGCTTGCTAAGTATCAGCAGCGTGATTGCATTACTCTAGGAAAATGCCATGCTAATGTGGATAAATATGTCTAAGGTAATTAATTGCTCATGTATGTTACTACATAGTCCTGTGTAAGCCAGTCCTAAAGCTGTTGTTCTGGAGTCTGGTATCTGCCCTGATTTTATTTCAGCAGAGTTCAGTCCCCCAGGATGTAATATAGGACTTATTGAACAATTTTGCTGTTCCTACATTGAAAGAGAAAAAAAATAACAGTGTTTGTCCTGATAAACTGTATCTTAATTGACCCTGAAAAAGATGGTTGCCCTAAAATGAGCCTGAGTTCTGCTATTAAAGGAAAAAAATGTTAGGAAGGAGTTTTCACTTTGTTCCAGCAGAGTTCTTAATTTTGCAGGCAAAAATAGGAGCAATTTTTCATCTGTCAATAACACTTCTCTGCATTCTGCCTGAATCTGGAAGTAATGGCCTTCTGCATCATCTTGTTTACTTCTCTTGGTTGAAAAATGTTACAAATTCAGTATCAGATTAGACAGACACATTTGTTTATAAAAACCTATGAGCCTGATGGGATACCAGTTTTCCAAGTGGTTTATAAATAGCAGTATTTTAGGCTGGGGTAGAGGCGTGAATGAGGAAGCTTCAGAGGGAAAGAGTGTAGAGCTGTGACCCAGAGCTGCATTCATGCATGAAATGAGATCTTGTACAGTGGACGTTCTTATTTTGGCTAATGTAGCCCCAGGCAAAAAATTCTCTTGCTGCATTCTTGAAAGAATTTGTTTTTCCTTTCCTTTCTCTTTAACCTTGTACATTAATTATTGCTTTGCAGTTTCTGAATGGTAAATTGGTCGATTTATAGACAGGAAAGTGCATATTCTTGTACTTCAGAGCAGTGAGGGAAAGCATGCTTTTTCTGCCAGCATCACTGTACACAGAGTCGTTTCCTACCCTGGATGCATTTTCCTCAAGAATTTGTGCATCATCTAAATGTTGTCCTGATGTTTGAGGTTTTGGTCTGTTACATTCTTTGTTAATTTTTTCTTTACTTTTAGTTTATTAATAGCTTTCCTTTTTGTATCGGAAGTATGGGGAGATTCATCAGGGCATGCAGATGTTGCATGAGAAATAAAAATTAGTGGGAGCTGAAGGTACATTTAAATTGCCAGCTAAAATCATGTTTAGAAATTTGCTACTCTTAGAAATATTGTAACTTTCATATAAAAACAGAGAAAAATCAAAAATCTTGGTGTAAAGTCTCTAAGAGTAAGTAAAATCAGTCAGTAATATCTGTTACTGCCAGGAATGGTTAGGTTAGATGAGTGTTAGGGCACTGAACTGGGCAGCTCTGTAAAGTGAAGCTGAAATAGGCCATGATTAAAATACACTCTGAATTGACTCTTGATTCACAATGTTTACTATTTAAAATACATAAAAAAAGACCAGTTTAAAAAAATGTTTCTGAACTTCTTCTAATATTGTAAGATCCTTCAGATGCAAAATTGACACTCCTGTTCAGCCTTACCAGAACACAAGTTATATTTGGGTTTCAAAACAATTTAAATGGGTTTTTGACCCCAAGATTGTTTACAGTGGTCTGGAAACCATTTGTCATCCTCTGAGGAGGTAAACCAAGGATGAAAAGCAATTGTAAGTGATGTGCCATGCCAGTAATGTCTGAGCTGCACTGTGTGGTTCTGGATGTGGGTGCCTGCTGGTGGTATGATGTTTGGGATGTGGTCCTGGACTTTTCTTTTGAGAGGGGGGAGGGGAAAGAAGTAAAAAAATAGATTGGTCATTGGAAACAGGCAGTTGCATAATTTTATTTTGAAACCCTGGGGCAGGGGGTAGGGGGGAAGATTTAGTTTTCTGTGTCACTACAGCAATAGTAATGTTGTCAGTTGGTCTGAAGCTCTGCAAACAGACATCTGATTTGCTCCTTGAAGTACCTGGGGTTTGTGTTGCTCTTTGTAGTATTTGCATCTCCTGACAGCTGACCATGCTTGCCTCCTTTGGTTATGGCAACCACTTCACACTGGAAGCTGAAGTTCTCTACACTGCTGTTTTGATAGATGTTTGCTAGGGATGGCTGTTATATAGGTATTAATTTCTTATGTGATAAAACAGGGATTATTGCCTGTCTAAAGTCATCTGTATTCACTGTGTATCACTATATTTCAACAAAATGTTTAACTTGAATTCCAGAAGAGCATGCAGCCCTTAATCTAATTCTTGTGTCCATCCACTTGAATTATATACTCTGGTATTTTTTAAAATTCTTTTTAACTGAAGGTAGTCAGCATGAAAATTACTGAAATACAAAAGTGCATCTTGCAGCTGTCTGTATTTTAGGCCAGGAGAAAAATGATTAGTGCTGCCTAGAAGTTCTAACAATTTCTATTTGTCTGAAATTAAGTCTTCTTTAAAAATTGAATTTTTGTTTGCAAAAAATGCTTGCAGATTTCAGACCTCCTTTGGACAACTCTTGCTTATTTTCAACTGAACTTTGGAAATAATTTCCACTTCATTTTTCACTCTTTTGTTAGAAAATGAAGATTTTAATAGGAAAAATGATGACCTTTACCCACAACTAGCTCCAAGGAAGATACTAATTATAATGTGTAGAAATACCTTCTTTGCACTGTACGTCTTCTTTATTTAAGGTAGATCTGGTCACAGTGACAGCCTTGACAGCTGTTGTAATTGTTCTAGGGAAGGTGTGGAGCAAAATTTCTGATGTCACCAGACAAGAAGAAAAAAGCCTGCAAGAGGGAAAAATATTGAAGAAAGTTGATCAGTCTGACTTGCAAATCCCCATTTTTTAGTTTTGATCCTTTTTTCTGATAACAAAATTATTGTTTAGTTTGTGAGTAGATACCTCCTCAGGGGTGGATTTTGGCATGATATTCCTGCTGTATTATAAATACTGACATCACGCTAATCTATGCAAATCACTGCTCAATCAATCTGAGCATCTGTGGTTGATTAAACAAAACATGTAGGTGTGAAAGCATTTGCATCTCACATGCTCTGCTGGATCTGGCAAAGGCTGCGGGGAGTGTAAAGGCATGGAGAGAGATTTGTCACTGCAATGCCTGCCTGGCAGTTTGGGGTTCTAATTGTGATGGGCACAGAGATACCTGTGTGGGCTGAGTGTCTAGAAAAAGTGGAGACTGGAGAGCCTGAGCTTCAGCCCAGCTGCTTGAAGATGTGAATCCAGCTCAAACTCAGACATGTTTCTGTGGCTGCAGTATTGTTAAAGCTCCGATCCATGGGGTTATGGCTTGCAGGGGTGTACTGGGGGATCCTGCAGTCATGCCTGGAGCCATCTCTGCAGATACCAAGCTGCGAGGGGTAGCTGGCTGCCGGAGAGTCCTTGGCATGGCCATGCTCCTGCAGCCCATGGATAGTGAGGCAGGCAGCACTTGGGAGGAACTGAGCAAGGTGGTGAATAGGAAGTGCCCTCAAAGAAGCAGCAAGCACAGGGTAGCTGGACCCTGCCCGTCCCTCAGGCTTTTCTATAACCCACAAGTGCTTACCATTGCTTTTCCTCAAGTTTGCTTATGCTCTCCTTCTGTCCCTTCTTTGTCTGAGCCCTACCTAGGAAGTAGGTTGTGGTGAGTAAGGAGAGTAGGGGAGAAATGGTCTCGCTAATAACTGATCAGACATAATCATAGTTTGGCTTTTGTTCACTGCACAGTGATAACACTGCTCATACAAGGATGAGAAGAAACAAATTAGTCTGTCTCAGTGAATCTCTTTGTGACTTAACTCACCAGTGTTACCAACAGCTGAGCAACAGAGAGCCCCTGGGTCACAGCTTGGGAGGTCCTCAGTATTCACTCTGCTGGGCAGGGAGCTTACATGAGAGTAGCTCCCACAGGGATGGTGATGGTCAGCTGGGTTATGACTTGCTGCCCAAATGCCTACCTCTTCATGGAAGCACTTCTGTCTGTATGATGAGAAATCACTGAGAAATAATTCACAATACTCTGTTGAGTCTGCAGTGAAGAAATGTTTCTTAAAGCAAGTAGACAACTTAGGGAAATTGAGAAAGCCAATTACTTAAAGAGGCACTACTCTGTGAAACTGCAAATTTTGCAATGTTGAGTCACAGAGATCTAAGGTATCAGGGTCATAGAGGATCATCAGCTCAGGAGAGACATCAGCTCTCCACAGTAACAGGATATTTGATTGAGATTTACAGGTTTGAGGTTTGTCAGACTGAAGAAGTGTTTAGAGTGAAGAATGAACTGGTTTTGGTCCACTGAGGAAAGCTGGTGTTGTGCAGTGAGCCTGGCAGACAGAGATCTGGCAATCTCCAGAGCAATGATGCTCACCTCCGTGTGGTGTGCTGCTTTCTGATCATTTGGTACCTTCATAAGAAATTTGTTTCCAAAACTAAAAACCTGTCTGAGCTACAGTTCCTTTTAAAATAGAAACACACTTTTTTTCCCCCTCCAGGGAGAGCACGTATATATAACTCAGTTGTGTGACTGAATGCAAAACTGCAATCTTCCCTATAAACCTACAATGGCAAAATGGAATTTTAGTGTCAAAATCACATATTGTGCAAGAAGTACAAGTAAATCACTTATTATACAAGAGCTGAAATAGCCTTACTTAAAATGGGTTACTGGGTTTGAACTTAGGACAAGAAGGATATTCATTTCTGTCTCTTTACTTTCTGTGGAAGATGATCTTGAAGTTGCTTATGCAAAGGTGTGGCTAACTTTTTGAGTTTATCATGTTTCACAGTATTTGTTTATTTTCTATTGGAAAGCCTCTCTGCTATCATCCTGGAATTTCATGAAGACTTCAACTCTTGAGTTTGAAGAGTGCATTCCTAACATTCCTAAAAATGCTTAGAAGCTGTAGGTACTCAGAAATTTAGAGGGAAATAAAACGTTGAAGTCCATTATTTATTAAAAGAAATATCTGGTTTTATGCCAAATGTGAAATTTTATGGCATCTGACTCATATTCTTGAGTATTTGTTATTGGCAGTACTTCAGTGAGTAGAACATATGGACACTGCTACCATGAGCTTGCCCAGCATTAATGTCTCGGCAGCAAATACCTTTCTGTAGTTGGTCTTTGGGTCAGGTTGAAGTATTGACTTCTTTGCTGTAACAGTCAGAGTGCCAGCTGGGCTGATGGCTTTGTAGTATGGACACTTGTACAATACACATAGAGGTGAGATCTCATGCAGGCTGTTCAAAAGCTATCCACTCGCAACAATTTTAACACTGTTCAAGCCGATGCTGATACAGGATATATTCGGCTTTTCACTTCTCTCCCTTAATTCTTATGAACATTCAGATCTTTCTGGTTTATCACTTTTTTTTTTTTTTTTACAGCTCTATGGTCAGACATTTTCTTTGGCTAAATGCAGAATAATTAAGGTCTGTCCATCATTTATTTAACTTCAGTATTACTGTTCCTTAAATAATTTTCTCCACATTTCCTTATGGTGGCAGGTACTGACTGTCCCTGGCCACTGTACAGCTGCAAAGTTGCCAGGGAGAACAAATGGGCCAGTGTCTCGATTGCTGGCTGGTTTACATTCCTGTTACAGGGTAACTTGTGCTCTTCTTTCCTTGATTTCCTTATTCTCCTGAGACTGCTGTGCTGAGACTATCATTTAATCTGTAATGGAATGATTAAAAGAACCCAGAATCACAGCTGGTATGAACAGTGTCAGTTTGGGGTGGATGATGGAAGGTTCATGTTGGCAGTCAAAGCACTTGCACCCTTTTCTTCTTTGTGACTGTGAGAGTTGCACATATGTGTACATGTGTTTATATTACCCACTCTTTCCCCATATGTAGTGAACAATGGCATTTTATTTAATCATATTGTTCTGCATTATTCACCCATTACTTAACTGCTCTTCTATACAGAAGTGATGGTTTTTTGTCCTTCTCTTCCTTGTATAGCAAGCTCTGCCCTAATTTGCAAAAATGACATGGGTGAGAATGTCATGATGTGCCTTCCTGAAGCCTCTCCCAACGCCTCTGCTGAACCTCACTGACAGATATATAATGTAAGCTCTGCTTCTTCATTTAGTATGGATCATGTTGGCAGAGAGATCAAAGAGGAGGAATCTTGGGAGATGCCAAACAATTTTTAACTGGTTTCTTACAAGAGCCAAGGTGTTATTTATTATATATACATAAGAATAAAATACTTCTTGTTCCACCTTTCATCAGCTCCTTCAGTCCTTCTGTGTCACTGCAGAAAATTCTTGAGTTTATAGGGTTGCCACAAACCATGTTTTTGAATATCTTTTAATATATATTTTATTAAACATTATTCTTTCTTTTTTTTTATCTTAGTTGAGCAAATACTTCATCATCCCATCCTAGTCCCTCTGCCAAAAACCTTTGTAACAGTTCCCACTGGTGACAGCCAACTCAATCAATCATAAATTGCCCTGCTGAACTCTAACAAGGCATTTATATATAACTACAGCATACTTTTTTCTTTTTTTTTCTTTTTTAAAATTTTATGGCCTGTCTCAAATGATATTTGCCTTGCTTTGCACAGGCTCCAGAGGATAATTTTCAGAAGCTTATTGGGTTTTGAGTTTTTGGCTAGCGTTTAAATACGTTAAGGTATGCAAAATTGTGTCTTCTATTTGTAGTCCTCTGCTGCATCTGTTTATACACAGGCTGGCTCGTGTCAGGACACTGGGTCAGGATGGACAAGTCAAACAATGCCCAGACAAAAGGTGAAGGGATGTCCAAGTGTTTTGGACTGAGACCAACTTTGTTGTCTTTTGTTCTTGTTTGTTGTCTATCAGAAAACAAATTTTCAGTGGCTATGAATATTGGCTATGCTGTTTTCCTTTTTTTGTGTCTATCTATATTTTAGTCAAAGGAAAACAGAACTTGGCACATGAACTCCTACCAATTTCTGACACCTAATAGATACCCTTCTGCCCTAATTTTGCCTTAGGAGTTAAGATGCCAGATTTTTTCCAAGTTCCAGTAAAAGATGCAATTTTAGCTTGTCTAGCAAAGGTATTTTTGTGACCTCAACCAAACCTGTATATTGCTTTCAGTCCATTCTTGAATTAGAGTTCAACATGTCATTGATTTAGAATATATTATTTTTCAGGGAAGAAAATGTCATTTGTTATTGCCAGGAAGCATTTAAAAAGTGTGTGGGACATAGAAGGTGGTTTATATAAAACAGATTATATGTAGCCTGCTTATGTGTAGTTTTCTTGTCCTTTTTTACCTCTCCTTTCCCTTTTTCCCTTGCTGTGTGTTTATTTTCCAGGCTAATCCAGATTCTATTTTATATTTGCAGAAGTAACTGCGGAGTATTGATTCTTGTCTATGTTGGCATGGCAGATCAACCTCTTGGAAATATCACTGAAGTAAGAAATTAAATCCAAGCAGTTAGATTTCTACTCTCTTCATCCTCCACTGAGTGCTTTAAAAGCCCAGACTCTTTATATAAGCAGCTGAGGGGAGGCAGAGTCACTGTTGAGTGCATTGTTGTTCCCCTGTAGCTTCCAGATGGTGAGGAAAGTCCCTAGAAAAATGTAGGACCAGCATGTTCTGTCAAAGTCAAGCTTGTGTCTAGACAGGGAAGCTTACATAAGGCAGCAGGAGAGGAAGGGGGCCTTGTGTAACTGCTGTCCCTGGCAAATAAACACTCGGTACAGTTCCTCTCATGATTTGGCCCATAGAGGCTGACAGCAAAATGCACTTTTGTGCCTCTTTACTTAGCTCGCTCTGACTTGCAGCTTGAAGTTGTTCTCTTGCCTTGGTGTTTTTTCTAATGCGTGGCTATCTTTCTATTTTACTAAAGGCTTTGCCCTTCCTGCTTTAGCTGAACCACTTTTCCTAAGAACTCATATACACCTGCTTAGCTAATTTAAAACAGATATAGCAAGTTACCAATTCTAAATGGCCTTGAGAGGTTGTTAATGGCATTTGGCAAACAATACAGACAATATGCAAATCACCAAAGGCAGCACAGAGTCTTGTTCAAAAAGATAAATTCTGTTGTAAGGTAGTTTTCAAGTTTGACTCTGAAAAGTATGATAGTGTAGTATTAAGCTCTTGGTATTCTCTTAAATGTGTTTCAGGCAGCATATCTCAGTTCCTTATGGGGACCTCTGGCACCCCTCTAGTGCTCAACTTATTCTACATCTACATTTTGTTTTTCCTGTGGCTGAATGCAAGTCTCTGCTGGTGAGTGCTTTGTTTTACTCACCCTGTCAAAATAATTTTCTCTTTGATTTTGGAGCTATTGTCATAGGTGTTCTGTGTGTTTATTTCTGCTATAAAAATGTGAATAGCAAGAGGAAATGTTTTTTCTGTTTGATTTGGATACAGCCCCTTCAGCACTCCCATGTTCTGGTTTAACTTGTTTTCTCAGGTGTTGCCCTTACCTTTGCTCTTATCTAATTTTCTCAATGCAGTTTGTTGGTGCTTCATCCTCAGGCAGACTAATTTCTTGGAAGTAGAGTCGAGAGTCAAGAGCCTGTCTCCTTCTGTTCACTGAGGCTTGTATCACAGCAGCCTTACAGTGAGGACACAGGCCAAGTAACTTGAGGGTCAGTGGTCCTTCAAAGCCTTCTCACCATCTTGGCTTCCTGCTTTGAATGCCCAGAAGTGCAGACAGGTTTCTTCTGCTGAAGCATCTTTGAGAAGGTCAGCTTATGGAAACACAGGCAGTGCTGGGGCATGTTTGGTTGTGTCTAGTGTTAGAGAGGAGGTAGTGACTGGAGTTTGGCTTTTCAGTGGTGTTGTCTGCACCTCGAAGAGAGTCATTCAGCACTGTTTGAATCTGGTTTCCAAACCCTGACATAGGTCTGAGTAATGCTTTGCCCTTAGATAAGCTGACTTTTCTTTTCTTTCCTCTTTGAATGTAGTTTTAGTCTGTCCATTATTTTTCCCTACTAGAGCAAGTCATATAGTTAATCTCTTTGTAATTTCCATTTTGCAAACTATTTTATACAGTTTTGTGGCCTTTCCAACACCTGGCTTTTTTAGTTAGACAGGCTGTATATTTGATTCCAGTGTCTTTTATTACAAACTCAAGGAAAATATAAGAAAAATTCCTTTCTGAAGCTCTGAAGAAAAAGAAAATCGGTATTTTCTCCGTGTTAAAAGAAATTTTTAGGTTTTGTTGTTGTTGTTTTGTTGGGTTTTTTCCTCCATTACCCACCTAAAATAGTTCACAATTTTTGAAACTTCATTTAAAAGAAAGTTGCAGATATCTCTGTGAAGAGTAAAAGTACTGTTTTGATCAGGGAAGGATACTAAAATGCCAAGACTCACCCATGACTCTACAGTTACCCTGTTGAGGTATTTACTGCCCTTGTGAAGGGAATCAACGTGTTTTTTGACATGTGTATTCTGGGAATGGGTGCATGCAAGTTAGAAAAGAAAATGTTAACCCATTTTATGTCTTTAAGCTTCAGAGCAATACTCAAGAGCATTTATGCAGAGCAGAGCTGCTCCCTTTGCCACCTCACATGGTGAAATTATGGTTATGATAGATGGCCAGGAACCCACATATTTCTGTCCTGCACTGAGGTCTAAGAGGAAATTAACTGTGAAAGATATGCCAGTATTTTCTGCTTTGGTAATACCCTCCTCCTTTGGGAGGATTAGAGGGCTGTGCCAGCCATAGGGAAGGGAAGGAATAGTGATGACTTGGCGTATTGTCTCAAATTAAATTAATGTCTATTCAGAGACTGATGTATGTACTAAGTCAGATCAATGACTGTCATGCAGAGTTAGCTGTTTAGTTTGGAGAGGGGCAGGGGGTTACTAGGAATAGCCCTGACTTAAGCAGGGAGGAATCTAAGGAACATACTACCTCATGCACTTTTTTATTTCAGAGGGTTTGCTTTTTGAGTAGTACTCTTGTTCCTTTGATCATGTCCTTGAGCACCTTCCCCTTGTGCACGCCTTTCTGCCCCCCTGCCTTTCAAATAGTTCCTGTGACAGCAGATACCCAGACTGAAAATGTTTGCCATAATTCATAAGTCAAAGTACTTTCAATCCCAGAATAGAGGAGTCTGCATGCAGACTTCATTACACAGTATTCATAACATAAACAAGCTTGCAATTATGTCATAGCAACAAGCACTGTGCTTACATGAAAGTTTGATTCAGGTCTCCAAGAGTGGAAGACCTTTGCATCCAAAATATCACAGCGACCTACTTCTCTGAAAGAGTGCCCTACATAATTTCAGAAATTAGATACGACACCAATATAGTAGGCCATATGGTGCCTTTTGCTGGTGTAGGGTGAACGCTGGGATATTCTTGGGGACACAAAAATGTCTGTCCACTGACTAGGTAAAGTCAGCTCATTATTAGTTGGTGTGAGGTGTAACGTTTGTTTTCCTGACGTTGTGAAGGCAACAAACTGAAACTGCCAGTTGTTTTAAAAAGGCATTTGTTAATAGTTTGGGCATGATCCTAAAAAGTTTTAACCTTTTTTTTTTTGATCTGACCAGTACTGTCTGCCTTTGGTTGCTGCTGAGAACTCTGGAAGCTGCACCTAAAATTATTTTAAAAACTCAGAACCTACCTCTCAGTAATTCATACAGAGGGTTTTCCAGGAGACATGTTTAACTGATCTGATCCAGAGCTGCCAGAGCAGGATTATTTTTCTGGTGGTACTTCCCCAAGATGACTGTAGAAGTTTTTAGGTGTGTGTGATGTGTGTTGCTGGTGCTGTGTTGGGGACTTGCAGCCATGGTGTCCCATCTATTACTGGTGATGTAGCATCTGGGGGCAGCAGCATGGGCCATTCCTGAGGGGATGGGAGGGGAGGTGAGAGGAGCAGGTGGAGGTAATGGTAAACTGCAAACCCTGCTCCTTGTTGGCAGTGGAGTTACCACTCAACAGCTACCTGTGAATTTCAGTTGTCAACACATTGGGATGGCAGAGGAGGCTTCAGAGCAAGATGGTGCCTTATTCAGAAATCATCTGGTTTTGTGGTCTGGACTTCTTGAGCATCTGGTCCATTCCAGAGTGCTGGATGGTTTTGTCTATGACACCTTTACATAGCATGTCATTTGTCACTCTGTTGTAACTTGTTGAATTTCTGTGAAGTAATATCCCTCCCTGGCATGGCTTCCACTTGTTATATATTTATTTATTTAAGTGTATGCATCATTGTAGAAATTATGTTTGCAAGTGAAAAATAACAGAAATACCAAAGGATCTAATTTCAGCCCTTTCTCCTTAGTTTATGTAGGTTTTTTCTCTTGGTGGAAAGATGAAATTATTTGATGAAATTTTTTTCCCTTTCTCTTTTTTAAAAAATATTACCTTTGGAGTATCAAAGCAAAGTGAGCTTTACTGCAATGCTCTCTCTGACAGCAATGTAATTTTTCTAAGGACTGCCCACATTTTAGGTGTCTGCTGCACAGGTTTTCTGTGTAATAACTCTTGTGCCAATCTGCAGATCTCGGCTGAAATACCCACCTAACAAAGTCCCTGCTGGGAGAAGAAGCGGCGCTGCTTTGTGTGCACTGAGGCAGTTCAGGCAGTGCCACTTGACCTGTGTGCAAGGCAAGGCTTTAAAGAGCAAAGTGCACTGCATGGGCCATAGAGGTGCAGTGCAAGTGTCCAGAGTCCCTCCCAAAGAGGGGCTGTGCAGACATGACAGGCTCCTTCTTCACACTCCACTCCTGCCAGCCTGTGCAAGCATTGCGAGTGGTTATTGCTCCAGACAAGTTGGCATCCCTTACAGCCTGGTGTGTGTGTTTATTAGGTGGCATCCATAGGGATAATCTCATTTTGGCTTTTAACCATAAGGTAAATGTTTGGTGACCTTCGGGCAATCTGTGCACATACAACACTGTGTGCTGTCAGCTACTTGATACTGGTGGTGATAGTGTTTCTGGCAGAGCCCCCAAGGTGGGAGCCCTCTTTGTTTGGGGGCCGCCGTGTTTGCTGACAGACAGGAGTATCTTTGCCTGCTGCCAGCACAGGAGGCACCTGCTGATTGGAAACTTCTTTTATCACAATGTTTAATTTGCTGTCTCACAGCTTTTGGAAAGAGAAGCCTTTCATCTCTCAAATTTGGAAAGGAGTGATATGATTATATTAAGCAGATGATGCCTATCTGCAACTGAAAAGGGGGTTTGTTTGGTTTGGTTTGGTGTTCTTTTTTTTTTTTTTTTAAGATGGCAGTTACAGTAAAATGCAGTGCAAGCGGCTCAGCTGCAGACATGGGATGAGTCAGATCTGGATAATTGCACTCCTGTGGAGAGTGCCTGGGCTGTCCTGAAGGCTCCCTCTCCAGAGCTGTCTGGTCTTGCTCCTTGCCTCTCTCTAGACCAGAAAGAGAGGCTGCATAAATTGGGTGTAGCTGTCCTGAGTAGTAATGTCGGGTGGACTAGTTTGGGTTGGTTTTTCGGCAAAGCTGCTGTTTTCTCCTGATGGAGCTGTCTCAGGCTTGAAACCAGCATAAACACTGTAGGACAAATAGCACCTAAGATGTTGGTGCTTCAGTGTTCAACCAGGATCTCTGCTGATTCTGATTGCCAGCAGATGTCTGCTCTGCATAAAACTTTAGCCCCTGCGCTGATGTGACATAGATTTTTATATTTTATAGGAGGGTGGCATGCCTATGCCATTTTAGAAACACGGTCCTCTTAGACTTGTAGCCGCTTCTTGGATCACAGAATACATGCCTAAAACTAGTGCCAGAACACTGAACTCTCCTTGAATAATGTTTTAGGGGTGGACACATAATTTGAGCTGATAACCTTGGATGTTTGTGATGATTAAAATATCCCTGAAGGTTAGAACCTGTCTTATTGGTTATACTGGGCTGTGTTTCTGGGTGCTGATGACAGTTTATATGGCATTTGAACACAAATGATTCTTCTTTCGTTTTATAAGTAGAGCTGTTTTGAAAAGCGATGGGTATGTGAGTTTGGGTTTTGGTTCTGTTTTTCTTTGATAGGAGTGAGTTTGTTTTCTCTGTGCTTTGCATCATATCTGAAATTTGAGCTGGAATGGAAACATAATAAAAGTCATACTCGGTCAATGACTTTCACACAAAGAAGGAAAAACTGCTGAATTTTGAATGTGGTGGGTTTTCTTGGGGTTTTGAGGTTCTTTTAACCAACTTCTCTTATCTATTTCCCTTCCCTGATTCAGGAAGGGAGTACTTCACCCTCAAGCACAAAGACATATACACGAAGTTCCTCAGGTCTTAAAGGTTTTTTGCCCATTCCATTTTCTCTTTGCTGTTGCCTGAGGAAACGAAGTTATTTGGCCGGCTCAACCATTCCTTGTTTTTAGTATTTCCACAGCTGCTGGCCAACTACTTCAGGTTTTTAAGGTTAATTTGACTTCACTCTTCAAGACAACTGGCAGGGATGTGGGAAGGGTGTGGGATGTGGCAAGCAAGTCTGCCAGCTTTCTTAAAGCTGCAATAACAAAACCCTGTAAAATCCTGAAGGTCGTATTGCAGCCTTTCCTCTGCTGTGGCCCAGAACAGTTTTGGGGGCCTAAGGGAGTGAAATGTCTCACAGAGATTTGCCTGAATTCATGAGAAGAGCACCGTTTTGAAGAAATCCATTTTATTTTAATGTCACTCTGCATTTATGAATTTGGTTAATGTGGTATTATTATATGAATAATGTATAGATGTAGCACACTGTTTATGACCACCTGTGCACATTGGTCTGTAAATAAAGGGAGAGAAACTCTCAGACATGTAGTAGGAGAATGCTGCTCATTAAGAAATCATTGGAGACAAGTAACTTAATGCTTTCAAGTAGCCAAGGCAGTTGCATAGACACAGTGAGATATATAATGAGGAATAAGCGGTTTAATATTAATTAAACTGAAAGTAACAGTTACATATGGTAGAAAAGATTGAATTTGGTGCTCTTTGCCCATGGAGAAGCCATTATATTGACTTCACAGAATTTAGAGTCTGAGGGACTTCATTAGATTGACTAATCTGAGGCTGTAAAAGGCCTTGGAATTCCATGTACATGCTCTTCATAATATTGACCCCAGGGGTCTTATTTGGAATAAAATTGTTGTATGCCACATTCAGAAGGGAAGTTAGAACAGAGATCGCAACTAAACTTTAAGATGCCCATCTGAATAAGCTGAGATACAGGCTTGAACCTCGTGGTTCACAGTCTGTGCTAAAAAAGGAGTCAAAAGTGTCATTAGACCACTGCAGGAAAATTCCTTTAGGGTTCCAGATCTGGGAAGCTTCTGCCAACATAACCAGATACAGCCATAACACCCACCATATAAAGCACTGCCAAAGTAAAATTATCTGTGTTACTTTAGGATATCATTCAGTCCTAACCAGTGATTCTTGCTGTGGCACAGCACTTTGGAGAACTGCTCCAGTTTGAAGGAGAAAATAAAACTGGAATGCACAGCAGGAAAGAATCTCCTGCCTGGTGGCCAAAGCTCTGAATGGTGGTTGTCATTGTTGCCTTATGCAGAACTGTATTAGTAGCAGCTGAATGTGGTACTGTGAATTCTCTGTCTTTGGTTTAATACAGTAAGAGATTGAATAGGGGGGATTCATAGGTTCATGGACCAGAACTCATCACTGTCATTATGCAGCTTGACCTTCCCTGGTAAGAGTTAGGCATTTAGTTTTTCCTATAAGTTAGTTGAAAACATATTTTTTAGAGAGAAATACAGTCTTCAAGACTCCATGTAATGGTGAGTACCACCTGGCAACCTGTTCATGGTTTAATTACCCACCCTACTAGAAAATTCATTCTTAAGTCATGATCATTTATTTATTTTAGATAATAAAGCCATTGGGACTGTGTGTCCTTTTAGTAAGTATTTTTACAGTGCCTAGCACAAAAGGATCTCTGATTCCTGATGGGAGCCTTGGTGCCACCAGAATGCGCAAATAGTTTGTTAACTGGGAAAAAGCAGACTGTGTTTCTCTTCACTCAGAGGACCTTAAAGAATATAAGATTAAGGAGTTAGGTTTCTCAGTGCAGTGATTTCTTTTTCTTCCCTTATATTTCCCCTCCTAATCTTATAGGCTATATTTTCAGAAAGGGATTGAACATTGCTTTTCATTTCTGCTGTTTTCTGGGGCTGGCACTAAAAATGTTCCCCTTTTTCAATTTGTCAACGCAGTTGACAAATTACTCTTTGGCAAAGAATATAGCACAGTAATTTTGTAGAATATCTCTACTATCAGTCTGGCTTCCTTTATTTCTGCCAAGGGTATTGCTGGAAAACTCAGAGATATGGCTATGTATTTTTGTAAATATGCTAATGGAAATGTTGATATTTGCATAAAAGAAGCATTTTAGAATAAATTCTCTGGTCAGGCAAATAAATAGTTAAAGTCTGGAGGAAGTATGCTGTATGACTGCATGTTTGTCTGATTTGGGGCTGCTGAAATATCATCTCATATAGGCTGGGACTAAAAAGGTGTTAGGCTTTTTGAATGAGCTGCCAGTGGCTCCAGCAGGCTCTTGGAAAGCCAAGGATTAGTCAAATGGAGGAATGTGTTGGCCAAAATCTCTTTTCTCTGGCTAAAGGCACTCCCTTCGCAGTGTCACATTGTATTCTTATAAAAGCTGCTGTGGAAGCTTGAGGCCAGTGCAAGATTTCATTGTGAGTATTGGATCCTCCTGGGACCGGTTAAAGTAGATGGAGAGCTTCTTTCTGCTCTGGAATGTAATGGTGAATGTGGGCCATTTTCTAGGACATTTTGTTTGTTTTATGAACCTGCTTCTCCAGATTTCCCTTTTGTTTATCCAATCAGTATAAATGACTTCTTGACAAGGTTCCCAATTCTTGACAAGGTAAGTGGTTTTCTCTGTCATGCATTATAGTAAAGGACTGATGGCTCCAAACAATAGACATGTTGTTCCCATCCAAGATGTCAAGTGCAAGTGTCTTTCAGCTGTGATTACTGGCATGCCGTCTTTGGTTCCATCTGAGATCTCTCAATCTTTCCTGCAGATGGGAGGACAGCTCACAAGAAAACATTACCTAGCAACAAAAATGCTTTAGGTTGGTTCAGGGAAAGCAACAGAAGAGTTGTTATTAATCATGCTGAGATGATGCATTGTGGTTTAAAAAAATGGAAAGGAAAAAGCCAGATTAAATATTGACATTTAGTATATTCCAACTGTGTTAGCTTTCACTTTGGCTGATGTGAAAATGTATATCCAGTGAAAATGGCAAATCAAAACGTTCGTCTATGTTCTTCTGGATATCTCAAAGTGAAATAACCCCCCCTAAAAGAGTGATCTGTTATTGGGGGATGTTGCAGATATAGCCTTTAGTATCTGAGGGTCTGAAGAGACTTCAGTTCTGGTCATAAGGGCTGCTGGAATTTGAGTGTCAAGTATACAGGGTAGACTGTCATTCCCTGGAAACCATTTTATTTTAAATGAAAACTTCAATGAACTCGCTGTGTTAGAAAATGAGTTTAATAAATAGGTATCATAGTAGTGAAAGACCTGAGCTATACCAGCTCACCGACAAGACGCTGTATTTGAAGAGTAAATTTTGGTGGATTTCCACCAGATGAAGCCAGACTTTGTTTCATCCATATCTACTCAATGGTGATAACCTCACAAGGCTAAGTGAGACCTTAGTGTAAGAGATCTCTTTGATCCTCATGTCATAGGCCAAGTTCCACTAAAGATTCTAGAGAAGGGATGGTATCATGAGCTGCTACCGAAAGTATAAATATGAAATACAGATAGTCTAATAACTGCATAGGAAAGAAACATGGTTAAAAATGAGGGAGGTACTGTTGTACAGGGAGGTTGTTTTGATGTTAAACTGTACTGTTCTGGAACAGTTGGGGAACTTTCCACTTGGCGCTTTCTCTTAGAGGTGGTAATTTGGAACCGATCCGCGCACTGCAGCGTGGGTAGTGTGAGCAAACAGTGTCACGAGTGGGCATGGGTGGGTGGTTGAAATCGTAATTCACATTTTTTCTTCAGATGATCTTCACTGAGCTGAAATGGTGCCAAATCAATCGGTCTGGTTTTGCTGAAGCCATTATTTTCCTGGTGGTAACTTTTCAGTGTAGCCATTTTTGCTACATGTGTTACCGCAGGTGATGAGCAAGGAGGAGCGTGCAGATCTGTGGAAGGAGGACGGGAATTGAAGGTCTAAAATAATATTAATTTCTATCACACCTTCTAAGTTAATTGATTAGCACAAGGGTAATTAATTCAAGGTATAGCTGTCAATGTCCCTTTGAAAATTATACTTCATGTTGACAAAAAAAATTACTGTGTGTTTTTTTACTGCTTTCAGTAAACAAATGTATTTATCAGCCTAAGAAATAACTTAAGCCTTGCTACTTGTAGTGAGTTAACTTTTTCACCTTCTGGCGGTAGCCTGGTTTTACAGCCTGTGTGTGCAAACTAGAAGACTTTAAGCAGAAGAAAAAGAAAAATTACTCCCTGGAGACTTAAGATTGCTGGAGGATGATATAGACTTGTGTAAATTTTTGAAGTGATGCATACAATGTTCTTGTCAGAGATTTTTTTTTAAGCTGTTGCTGTATCCTTGTAAGTAGTTGAAAAATGTCTTTCCTCTGGTAATAGCCATAGTTTGTAGGTAATGGCTTGTCAGAAACACTGTTGGTTCATAAAGATTAGCTATGTGAAAATGTCTGCAATACTTTTTCTTGCTTGTCTGCTACCCAGAGGGTACAACAGATGAACACAAAAGAAGGGCTGGCAGTACATGGCGAGGAAGCAATCAAGGCATTTTCTTCAAGAAGTAATAAATGGTAATTCTGAAAGTCCTGGACATCTGTATGGTAGAGCCATATGAAGAAGCCTTTTCAAAATCAGAATCTTTCTCTTTACTAAAGGGCATCCCAGAGAAAAAGCTCACTAGTTTGTCATCAAGGATATGTGGTGGTAGATCAGTCAGTAGGATTTTTAAGAAGGGTAGAAAACCAGTTTGCTTGCTTTCACAAAATCTCAGCATTTAAAAAAATCATGTGACTTTATGTGAAGGAAGTAATTAGGGGATATCTCATATTTGGTATTTGAAATTGCCCCAAAGTTAGTTAACAAATTAAGAAACAATTTGAATGTTGGACTTTTTGTGCTCTCATCAGTGGGAATTGAATGATGTCTTTATGCTCTGAAAGACAACAGGTCATTCTCAATACAAGTTTTCTCATGGATCTCCAGACTTTTATGTGGTCTGACTTGCTGGTGAAAAATTGCTGTTGAAGATGGAGTGAAAAGCTAAGCTGTACAGGAGTGTGAACTGCAGAGCAGGTGAAGTGTAAGCTTGCTGAAAAATGCAGTTTAGAGCTAATTCAATCTTGTCACAGATTCCTGCCACACTTGATAAATAATTTTTCTAGGAAGCATTTCAGTATTTCAATTTTTAAGTTGTCAAAACATTGCATTTCAGAATTTTTTAAAGTTTTAAATTTCATGTATTTTTACAAGACAACATATGTTCGAAAATATCTAAGCATTAAATAAAAAAAAGCTTTTTTATTGTTTGTTATTCACTTAACACTATCCTCAACTGCCTGTTTTTTGACTGAGTTGAAGGGAGCTGAATACTTTTATAGTCTCATGGTTAGGATGCACAAGTAGAACATGGTGAATAAGAGATATTTCAATTACCCAGAAGCTTTTTTGCTCTTGAGAAAGATCCATCCACCTGGTTTTCAGTGGTTGTGATTCACGAAAGCCACGTTAGAAGCTCTTTTATTTCCTCTTCTTTTATCTTCCACCTCTTCTTTTATCTTCTTCCTTCATTGCTACTGTAACAGGTTGGGGGAGGAAGGAGGTTTGGCAGCCAGCATGAATAAGAGTACTTGTCACCACTTGAGGGGATTTGGGAGAATTTCTTCAGCAGATGGGAGGGAACAGTGTAAAGTTCACATCAGCCTAGAGGTATGTGTGAGATTTGCCGAGTGATTCTGGTGGTAGATGCCCTCAGTACACCCTGTTGTCAAAATCCTTGAGTATCTTTGTCCTTTTTGAACTAAATTCTCCTTGTGCTTCCATTGTATTCACCAGACCTCCCTTCTGAGTCATAGAAATGTTTGCTCAGTAGTGACCTTGTGGTTCAATCCCCTCTCTTCAGCTGCAGAACACTACCATGAGTTCCCATGTAGTGGCAAAGAAGACACACCCTACATTGTAAAGGCATTCTGATGTCTGCCACCTCATCTCATTGTCACAGCTGCCCCAGTGATCACAGAGGACTGACCACGGCTTTCCTGCTCCTACTGCTTCCACCCATGAAGTGCCACATACTTTGTTTCATGGAGAATTTGGTATACCAATCTGCCCTGCTATCTTTCCTTTGCTTGGCAGGGCACCCCAAGGGCAAAGTTTTGTCTCAAACTTGGCCTGTTTCAGTGCAGAGCTGGTTTGTGGCTGGGACACTAATTTTTCCATCTCTTTCTCCTTAGTTTTTTTTATGTGATACAAAGCTGCTATAAGTTTATTGAAAATTAAAATCATACACACTCATAGAAATATGTTCTTCTTGACATATATGGGAATTTATTGAGCCTGGACATCCTTGGGAAGGCCTAGTGTTGTAACAGGCATCTTGTCTGAATTGTGTCTTCTTTTTATCTTGTCATTGGACTTTGTCTCTAGTCTAAATCTGGGCTAAGAACCTCTTGAGGGAGCTTTCATACAGAAGGAGAGAAAAAGAGATTCAAGGGTATAAAACTAAGGTATCATCAACCTGTCAGGGTGCTGGCACTCAGAAGCAGCTGTCCTTGATTACTGTCTATCAGTGACACCACGACTTAAAATTGGACTTGCTGAAAATAATTTCAGTATTTTAAAGTGAAATTGTCCCTTATAAAAGATGCTACCTTGAGGGACCTAGAGATGAAAACCTGTTTTGCTGGGTTTTTGGCAGCAAATAGAAGGAAGCAAGTACATGTGTTAGCACTTTGGTATACAGAGCAATCTGGTAATGTCCAATACTTGGATGCCATTACTGCTTTGCAGCTGGCATATCGAGCCTTTCTCTAAACAGACACGTTTTTCTGCTACAAAATATTGAAAATTTATTTTTATGTGTCACCTGTCAAATCCATGCTGGTCTTTTTTTTTTTGCCAGAGCATGGCCTCAGTTGAATATGCAATATGAGAACAAATTCCTATCAGGAAAAAGCAGTGTGCAGGACACATCTCTTACCTGTGTCTTCTTGGTGCAAGTAGCTGAGGCTGTTGGACAAAGAGTCTTGATCACAGAAACACAAAGCCTACAGATTTCCTTTTAGCTATGCTTTTCTTCATAGTGAAGGAAGGCTTTTTCCCTTCTAGGTTGGATTTCTGTGCCTGCCCATCCCTAATGCTGAAAATGGGCTTCTTTCCTCATGCTCTGGCTTGTAGTCAGCTTGGGAATAGTCACCACATTCTTGCCAAACAGAGTCACGTTCCTTTCTAGTTCTAACAAAGGGCTCTGGTTTATTCTCTGTCTCAGGTTTGTCAAATATCACTGTCATCTGGCACACATGAGAGGAAGGATGGCATGCCTTATTTACATAAGTTTCTTCAATTTCAGTTCTCCTTGCTGTTTGCCATAACGAGCTGTCTGGAAGACACCATGACACCTTCTGCCTCTCCTCTTCATGCAAATATTAGTCTTTTTTTTCATAAAATGTTCCTTTCATGTTTTTGAATTGCTGGTAGTGATGAACTAGAAACAAATTTGTTATATAATTGCGATGGCTGAACAGTTTCTTCAGCAGAATCTACAAAGAACTTGTTTGAAATAATTGTATGTAATAGAAGTGGCTAAGTCTGTATTTTATCTGCCCTGGATTGGCAGAGCCCCATGGAAGCTAGTAGACTACTTTCATGTTATAGACCATGTATTTTAAATATTAAATCTGGTGCAAGGAGTGATTATGGTGAAACCAAATGGAACAGTGTGGCTTGGAAAGGTGTCATATCCTAAAGCACGAATTAATGAAGAGCTGAGTACAGTCTTCTGTGTGTGGATGCTGATCACAAGTGGTAACGTATTTTAAACTCAAATGCTCATCCATCAATATACAAGTATCAAAGGTAAAAGAATGAACTCAAATGTATTCTCACCCTCTTAGTTGCTGTACAATTTAAAATATGTGCTGACATTCAAAGCTGAAAGGTGAGACAAGGGAAAAAAGTAGTTTTAATGCAAGAGATTTGCTAGCAGTCTCCAAAGATTTTGATTGGGTTTAATACTGAGAAGATTGCTTTAAACACATTAAGCTTCTGAACAGAAGAAAATGACTGTATTTGATTTTACCCAACATTCATACAATTGTGCATGATCAAATGAAAATTTGTGTTTTGAAAGGCAGGATGCAGACATTTGTATGGTGGTCCTGAGCTGGGGAGTTGCAAACTGGTTCTGGCCATGGAATTGGTTGCAATGCAGGCATAGCCTTTAGCTGGGGCTGACAGACCCCCTTAGAAGAGAGGGGTGTTCAGGCTGAGCTCCATGCCCTCACAGTCTTTCCAAAATGGAACAAGTTTGCATGCAAGTGTCTTGGAGCGTGGTACCTTCAAAAGTCTGATTGTACCCATTATGCTGAGAAACCTGCTTTAAAAAGAGGTTGATATGGACAGTATCTAGGTGGTTAGAACCTGCTCTTCTGCAGAGACCTCATGAAAAAGGAGGAAAATACCAGTTTGTATTTATATTTGAGGCTTTTACAATTGAATAAAGGCAACATTAAGACTTTGAATATTTTTGTATTTGCCAAAACCAAATTTTTGGCCCTTGTCTCTGTGTCTAAGCAAATACGAGCCTACAATAAGCACTGTTATATCCTGAGGGTATTGTTTTCAAGTAGACTGTAAAGCTCAAAAGCAAATGATCCAGAAACTGAAAATGTGGTATATTGGGTGAAGTTTGGGGGAATTAATTTTTTAAAGGCACAGATAGTTGGGTTTGGTCTAACTAAGAGTGAAATAATACAGTGATTAAGGCCAAGAATGAGTCACTTTGGGGAAATCTTAGTTTGCAAACCTTTTCTCAGCCCATAAGTCGATGTCCTCCTTTGTCATGAGACCTTCCCCCAGAACTCTTTGCCTATTTTGGAGCCACCATGTCATGGAAAATTTGTTCATGTTGTCATTCCTGAAGGAATGTTACACTTCTCTCTTGCTACTGTTTGCAGGCAGTCATGCTCCTGACTTACTTTAAACACCTCTTAAGTTTTAGAGCTCTGGCTGTGTTTGTGGAGCTCTGAGATGGACAGACTGACCCACACTTCTTGTTTATGTTTTCACATTGACCTTTCAAGATATTTTCTGCTTGGAAAGAGAGCAAAGAAGGTGAAAAGACCCCTCTGCCTATTTGCTGGGCATTTTTTTGTGAAAAGTTTTGTTTGATGGAGGTTTTATTAATTTTTGACAGTTTGAGAGAAGAGCTGGCTCTATTACTATGCAGCTAAAGCAGTGCCTGCATGAGAAGCACTTGCAGATGACCACAGTATTGCAGTAGTGAATAGAAAGTGGGGTTTGTGGTACAACAAGGAGGGGAAAAATGAGTGCTGTGAGAGGAAAAGGGCATCTAATAGTACATAAAGAGACTAAAGATAATTGAGCAGACAAATGAAAGGACAAAGTGAAAGCAGCAATGAGTGTGGGGGGGAGTGTGAGAGGGTAGAAGTGCTGCGGTGCAAAGGCAGCCTCACCTGGTGCCCCATGCCCTCTCCATTCTCAGCATTAGCAGGTAAGCTCATGCATATTCACAGTGATAGAAATAATAACAATAATGAAAATTGGTAGCAAAATCAAATTAATGTGGTCTCCTGCAGCAGAAATATTTACCCGATGTGTCCTGCCAGTTACAGAGATTGGCATTAAACCTAGACATTACCTCATCTTCCTGGGCAGACAGCCTATTTCTATGCTAAGCAAGTCTGCAGGAGTGAACAACTGAATACCTGCCTGATTAGCTGTGCAGCAGCAGATCCTGGTTAGAAGCGATTTCCCTTAGCGCTTTCTCTCCCTTTTGCTTGCACGCCTGCTCTCTGCAAGGTTTGTCACCATGCGTTATCAAACTATGTTTTTCATCTTGAAGGGCATGTTGCAGGGGAGATCGGCCAGACAGGTGGGCTAGTATAAATGCTGAACCAAATCAGAAAGGTCAAGAAGAACAGAAGGAAAAAAGTGTGTATATATGTGTGTATCTCCCTCCCTGTCTCTGCATGTGTTGGTGCCAGCTAGGTGAAACTGGATTAATGAGGAAGGCAGAGATAAGTGCTAAGAGGATTGTGCTATAAAAGGAGATTTTGGGGTTTTGAGAACAGATGAGGGTTTCTTTATGAAAACTTTAATTGGCTACCTTAGATCATTTCTTTAGCTTTTGTTCCTGGGTGGCAAATCATAAGTTTCCTGCTGGGTGTAAAAATCGTAGCATAATTATGATAGTTGGCCTGTGTAGAGTCTCTTCTATCACAGACTCTCAGCATGTTGTATATTCCTTAAAAAATTAAGCCTCATAATGTATTTCAGACAAGTAGTCTGACAAGTAGTAATAAAAATAGTAATAGGAAAAAACCAAAGTGGAGGGAAAAAAACCTGCAGCAAAAACAACACTTGCTTTTGTTACAACACCTTTAAAAGAGCATCATACTCTTGTATCCACCTGCTTGGCTACCACTACTCTTTTTCCATAGCAAGGTTCAAGGAGTCTGGGATCCAGTACCACTGTTAAGGATTTGTTGAAGTCCTTACAGTAATGCCTTTGTGAATTCAAGGGCTGCAGATGTCCATAGGTCACCCCTCTACCCTGGTGTTGGCACACCAGTTCTTTCCCATGTTCACATCTTTTTCCATTTCAAACCTGCATGAGGCTGGATGTCCCTCAACCTTTGTACTTTTTCTTCATTTGGCTCCATTGCTTACATTATCAAGAAGACATGGAGAAAAGACATAGTGAAATAAAGTCTCCTGTTCTTCCAGTTTGATCCTCATAAATCTGAAGTCACTTTGTACAAGGGTAGTATTTATACAATAGATTTCTTACATGTTTTGATCAGTGGATGTATTTCTAAATTTCAGTCTGCTCAGCTGTTTAAAAATGATGACTACCTACCTCCTGGAGAAAAGGTCTGAACGGATTGGCTTCTTCTACCTTTTTCTGTCTTGCCAAAACATATGTGGCTTCTACTGGACCTGCTCTACTGGGTGGGCAACCTCCAGAAGTAACTTTTCTGGTGACACTTACTGGTCCCAGTTCTGAGAAAATGTATTCCAAAATATGCATCACTGTCCTGGAAATGGCATGGGGACTGAAGATGTACAATCCAGCACCAGTAGACCTACATGATGGCTGAGATGTTTTCCAGGAGGGGAATTTTCTGTTGATAAACAGCACCAATTTGCTGTTTATTGAGTGTTTTCAAGGAGGAGAAAAACCTTTTAAAATAATTTCATATCTTTTAATGGCAGTGATAGAGACACTATAAAAACACAGAAGTGGATGCTGATTCTCCACTCTCTAATTAATGGTAGAGCTGAATGTTTTAATTTGTAAGGCTATCATTTTGGTTAAGTGGTATTTAACATTTCTGTCATAAATGTCAAAGGAAGCTGACAAAGGAATAGGGAACCAGATGTTCAACCTTGTTTTTGAGGATTTCGTCATTGTTTTCATTAAATTTCTTGAAACTATAGCACCATCTTGTAGTGAGGGTTTAAGAGGAGTACTATAAAAGAGATGCCATCAGCCAAAAGGGAGCAGTGTCCTGACATTCCTCAAGGGAACAGTATGAGCTTACGGCCCTCTGGAGCAGAGAAGGAAAAAGATGTTTGTTTGATCTTGGTAGGCTGTGGCAAAGTTTCATCAAAATATCTGAGAGAGGTCTCTGACCTAATTGTTTGGGTTTTCCCCCAGCAATATAGAAGATAATAAAATTCTATATCATTCCTGTATTTACAGTCTTTTCATAGTCAAACAAAGCGCACTCTCCTGTTCCTAGTGATTTGGCCTAGTTTGCTGTAGGCAGAAGACCTTGAACATGTTTCGGACAGGTTAAGTGGTAAAGTCGGATCATCCTCTTTATGAAAGTTCAAGTAGACTGCAAAGATATTTCTGGATCTTAATTTGTACCTAAATTATAAAAGTTATCGGGCTTCCTGATTTAAGAATTAAATCTTTCATAGCATTGGGACCAACTAGTTTGGTGGAACATTGAGCTGCCTAAGTTATCAACATATACAGGCATTAGCTTGTCAGATAGAAAAAGCACTAGTAATCTAAACACGAGTTTGAAGGCGTCATCTCCATAGCCCTTGTGCCTGCAGGCAGGAATGACTAACAGAAGATGAAAAAAGTAGCTTGTTTCTGAAATAAAGTGGCATTTTCCATTCTGTCATCTGCAGATGAGAAGAATGGACACTGAATTACAACACTGCTCTCTAAATCTTTCTCAAAGGAAAACAGAAGCAGAATATAACCTTTTTTTCACCCAAATATTTCCTCACTTAAGGCAAAAGAAAGAATATCATTGCTTAAGATGTGACAGAAAATCTTAAGTTGTTTCTGTAGTTATGTACAGTGCCAGCACAACCTGTGCTGCTTTTTGGCCAGTGGCTGTCCAAGAGTGATCAAATTTTTTTCAGTATGTTCCCAATTAAATTTTCCTTTTCAGCCAGGGCTTAGACAAAAAAATGTGCAAGCCACTGGTTACAACACTCCTCTTTGACAAGCACTTCTGCTTCTACTCAAAAAAGAGATGCATCTAGAAGTTGTCCTGTGGCTTATTTTTTGACCTGACAATTCACATCTCCATCTAAATTGGAGATCTAGCAAGTTGCCAACAGGACAGCATGGTAGATTCCAGAACACTTTATCTTATCAGCAATCTCTGCCTGCGTCAATATGACAAAACAGAGCTGGCACTATATACCTGATGGCAAATGAAGTTACTTCCTCTTTATTATGTATCCTTCATGGCCTGGAACTCCTAGATCCATTGAATGAATGGTGTGATCTTTGCATTTAGCAGATGCATCCTTTCACACAATTATTATAAACTCATGAGCCTCTACCTCCACCCTGAACTGTGATCTCTCTATATTTTAACTGTTTTATTTTACCACTTCCTTATGCATGCTATGATCTTACTCTGTAATGGTATTTACCCTAGGATATGATGCCATTAAAATGTAACAGCTATCCTGTTTTACTTACAAAAACAGGCAAAATACAGACATTCAATCAGTAAATAAGGAACAAATAAATAAAGCACAGAGCTTGCTTTTTTAATAGCAGTGTCATTAGCAGTAGCCATTGTCCAATGGATATGCAATGCAACTTCTATTCTTTAGCTTATTGTTGTCATCTACCCACCGGCAGTTCAGATCATATGTTACTTTGGATATTGGTAATCTGATTTTGCCAGTGGTAAAATTGTTTAGTGGTAAAATTGCAACTCCAAATAAACAAAATCTCTTGGCCCATTACATTAGAAGCCAAAACTAAAATATTTCCTGTATGCCTTTTTTAAGAGAAGAGCGGTTTTTTGCATAATGTTGAATGGCAGGAGCTTAAATATTGTCATGTGTTTTGGAGACAGAACTGGAATAGGCAGAGCTCAGATCTGAGAAGAGACTGTTGAGTCTTTGTTTACCATGCTCTATCAGTGGTATCCAGATCTGTAGAGGGGCTGCATGGGAAGAGAGAGAATGCTCAACATCCTAAAGTTTGAGCTGATTCACAGCTGCTGAGGTCCTGGTGTTTGTGGTGGGAGGGTGCAGCATTGCCCATGATGCATTCTGTGCTCAACACTGGTGTCTGTGATCCAGCACAGATGGGAAACAAGTGTCAGAAAACTCCTCCAGGGTCAGGGAGAGATGCTCAGCTGCTCTCCTGGGGGACAGGGATACTAAGCACTTATCTCCACTGAGCCAGGAGCACTGGCCAACTTTCATTCTCCACAAAGCTCAAACTACTTTTTTAACACAGCATGGTGTTTACCAGATGCTGCTGAGCTCTAGATATTTTTGTCTGCTAATGTTTCAGACACTTGTAAGAAAATGAGAATTATGTACTAAAACCACTGCAAAACATTTCTTTCCTCCTTAAAATTCCCAAAGAATTAAGGCTTCAGTGACTGCCTGTGAACACTACTTGTGTGTGCACACACATGCATGCATGATGCACGTAGACGTTCATTTACCTGTTTGCTTGCCTACTTCTCATCCTTCACAATAATTTTGGAACTAAGAATTCCCCAAAAGAGGAACAGGTGTTAGAGATGGAATGGTTTCTTCAGGAGTGAGAAATGGGTGAAAGAGAGACCTTGTCAGTGAGGCCATTGAATGAAATGCTGCAGGAAGAGCCCCATGCCTAGTCAACACCAGCCTGGACAGGAAGGGGATGCTATGAGTGGTTCAGCTATTGCAAGAACTCTTTTTTAGTGCTTGCATCTTAGTGAGCCAGAAAGCCCTGGGAAATCAGATGTCATTAGTTCTGCTGTTCACAGACCCATGTGTGATTCTTTGAAGAACATGTAGGTTGAATGAATACTGCCATGTTGGTATCTACAGATTTGTATACTCTCTGATAGTGAAGGAGTTTTAGTAATAGCCATGTGTAGACAAGCCTACATTTCATCAAGGCTGAGTTGCTACTGCCTACAAAAGCTTGAAGATACTTCCCCTTTCATATCCATTTATTTTTGTATTTTTGAACCAGCTAGGAAGGGAACTTGCCAAGTTGAATCAATTGTCATAGGCCTTGTCCTGGTCACCTTTGCTCCAGGGGCAAGACTTGGACCTCAGATTCCTTTAACTTAAGTCAAAAAGGCCTTTGAGGTAACAATTGATTTCAGTTACTACCACTTAAATATGGAGTTGAATTGGCAATTTAGAAGCAAAAGACTGTTTTCTGGATGGTTTGGGGCCAGGAGGAGGGGGGAGTGATGTAAGCATCCAAGGATCCCTTTTTCTTACTAAAACATTTCAGGTGTAGTTCTGGTGAATTGATTTTCAAATGACAAGATCTATTGTAGATATTTTTTTTTGTTCGTACTTCTGTATCTTGCAGTTAAAAACAAAGATTGGATTTTTAAGTAACAAATACTGAAGGGTGATAGGTTAAAGTTATATTAGTAGAGCTTTTTCTTAAGATTTAAAAATTGGCAGAAAGGATGGCTAGATAAATTATATTATGGTAGTGAATACAGAGTTTTATTGAAGTGGTTTTGCAGTATCCTATGTGCTGAGATACACTAAAGTGGAAACAAAAATGCGTACTAAGGATACTGATGTTGTTTGTACATGTAAGAACTTATGGGGAGTTAGGGTCTGTTTTTACTTGTGATATTATAGAATTCTGAAAGCTCAGTTTGGTTACCGAAATGTGCATTACCCTTGGCTCTAACCAAAGGTGTGGTAGTATTTTTAAAAGTAGTGGTAAGAATGTGGTATAAAAGAAAAGGCATCAGCCTTAGAGAATTTTCCTCTGCTAAAGGGCTGCCCAAAATGCTGATTTTATTTTTCTCACTGACTTCTTTCAAGTCTGTTGATTCATGGCATTATTTAGGCTGTATTTTCTTATCTTGCAAGATGCCATGGAATGTATCTTGAGAGCTGTTTAAAAATAGTATAAATCAAAATAAAAGGTGAATGTGGAATGGAAGGCTAAGAAAGAAGAGGAACATACTTTTCATAAATTCATCTTATCTATGGAAAACTAATAACCAATAATTTGCAGAACATTAAAAGTGTTCATAGATCTCACTCTACTTACAGTGTGTATCTGTCTCCATATACACACAGCTGCGTAGTGACTGTCCTCCACTGCTATCCTTGCTCAAATAAAACTCTGTTTGCTTATAACAAGATTTAATGAATTCCCCAAAGACCAGGGTCATACAGTTTAGCATCAGTGGAAGATGAAGTTGCTTCCTGTAGTAATTTTTTCCTGGATTGTGCAGTGTTCGAGAGTAGGTAAAAGAGCTTGTGTGATGCTATGTAGTAAAAAGCAAATGTGAATAGATACAGATATGTGCATGTATTTTGATGGTCATACATACCTGAGACTTCATGCATTTGTGTGAAAAGGAGTCACTTCCAGCCTTCTGAGGTTTTCTGGATGTCAGACCAAGAGTTTTTATGCACTGTGACCCTGTGCAAATCACTGCTCTTTGCATGAGTAACAGGAGATACACAGACAAATGATGATGTGTTGAATGTGGCTGTTTAACAAGTTTAATTGAAACATCTTATCTTGAGGCTTTTAAAATAATTCACAAATAGCAATTTAACTACCACAATAACACTGTTAAAGTGAGATTGACATAATTTCACTCCCATTTTTTAAATGGCAGATGAAGTGAGACTTAAAGAGGTTGTGAGTGTTTTCCTGTGTGCTGCAGGTAATCATCATTAAAGTTGGACTCCAGAGCTTTTAACTCTAAAACCATTAGAGAATTACTATTAGACCATTGGTAATGCATGCACTTACTTGATTCAGCTGTGAATGCTGTTACGTGTTCATATGTGTTACATTATGAAAATGAAATCCAGTTACATAAAACTTTATGCATGAATAGGGGAAGATTGCATAGAGGGAAAGGTGAAATGTCCCATCATATTGGTCTGCTGCTTTCCAACCTGACTTTTGACTTAGCACATCTATTTAACTGAAGGGCCACATCTTAAATATACTCTCAAAATGTCTGTGCTCCACTTTATACAAAGACAGTGGTGTGTGATCATATATATGAAATGAAAAATGTGTGGCTGGATATGCAGTTGCGTTCACATTGCCTGGATTTCAGTAATTTCAGGTCTGAATACCTGATCTTAAGACTCCTCTGATGCTGTTTGGAAGTGAAAAAGTCTCCTGGGAAAAAACCCCAAACAAACAAAAACCCCCAAGTATTCACCGAAGTACAATTTAAAAGAAGCATCAAACTTGGGGGAGAAACCTAAAGACAAATTTTCTGCTTCTGAAAACAGAAAACTGATGCCATTACTGTAAAGGCAAAGTGTTGGGACTGTAGCTCCAAGTTTATATACATGATGCTTTAAATGTGTGGCTGTTCAGAGCACCTCATGTCTTGCAAATGCTTTTCATTAGTTTGCTAAATGTATTTTTGTCTCTGAAAGTCTCAAGCACAGGGAGAGGGAGTAGAGAGGAGTGATTGTAACAGGTATCAACATTTGCACCTTATTTTTTGCTCAAAGCTGAGCAAAGAGACCTTACAAATCACTGAGTGCCCAAATGTCAGAGAAAACATTCATGCTAGCATAAATATAATAAAATTTGATAGCTAAAGCAGTAAAATGGTGAATTATCTTTATTGCTGAAGTTTTAGGGAAGGACTGAAGTTGCGTAGCAGACCTTTATATCCTATGTCTTTTCCTTTTTATTTGCTTATCAAAGCAATACTACACAAAAATTATGTCACTTAGACATTCTAGTCTACAGTCACTCATGGAACCTAGGTGATGCATCATTTCATTCACTATAATGTAATCTCTGTCATAATTACATGCTGAGTAAAAAGCATCTTAGCACTGAAAATAATCCTGGAGGGTTAGGTGCGTTGTGAATGGTGAAGACAACTTTAGGTACTTTTGTTGTTGAGTAACTGGAAGAATTTCCCTTCTCAGAAGGAAAGGGAATGGAAGGCCTCAGAAAGGAATTTTGTTGCTAGATTTGTAGTTGTAACAGTTTTTGAGTCATAGTAAGATACAGGGCTTTAGAGAGGTTCATATTACCATAAGGATCATGCTACCACATGTCCAAAGGTGTGGCATGTACACTGGAGATTAGTAAAGCAGGAGAGAGAGGGTAAGATGTGAGTCTATAAACAGCAGATAAGACTAAACATTTCTCCTGAGATTATCTTGCTTGAAATTTTTATTCACATAAATAAACAGTGCCTGGCTGTTCCTAATTTTTTTAAAAAAATATTTATTTGCTGAGAAGATGGTGGTAAAACAGTCGTTAAAATGAAATTTTGAAATCACTGGATGATGGTGCTGATATACATTGATGTTATGTACATGGGTACAGATGAGTGGCTCAGACTGTCATAGTTACTTTATTCATACTTATATCCATCCATTCAGGTTGAAATGATCCAACTTTTTCACAGGAAAAAAAAGAAACCTTAATTACCAGTAGATCTAAGTGTCTGTAGGACTCTTCTGTCTGGATATGTGAGTGTGCAGTCCTGGTATTGGTAGCTCGTCATTTCCAGTTGACTTTCAAGGACTCTTCAGACAGTCCCAGATATGATGTGTTCTTTAGGCTCATCAGTGGTATAGTAAGAGCATCACCCCATGGCACTTCTGCTGGGGATTTGTTGCTCGGTGTCTGGGTGGGTCAGGTTTGGTCGTTACATTTCCTGCTGGCATTCAGACATTGGCAGACACAAATGTTGAAGGAGACACAAGACAAAGGCAGATGCATCATCAAAAGAGAATCCAGGGTCAATATATAATGCAGCAATGTATAGTCTGTAATGATGAGTGTGTGAAACATTGAAGGAGAGACTAATACAGATAATCAGGCCTCCAGCAGACTCCACAGTAAGTGCAGGATTTTGTGCTGAGTGGGATTTCCTTCTTCCTTTGGACCCCTTACCAGTTTGTTAATTCCTCCTGCAGAGTCAGTAAGTCAAACCTGGTTCATAATAAGCATCAGGAGCAGTCCAAGTTGCAGAACCTCCAAAGGAGCCAGTAGCTTGGGGCTCCTGAGCCACTGCCAGGGTACTGCTAGTGCCTTGCTGGTCTTTTGTGAGACCAGACATTTCCTGTAAGGAGTGATGATGAGGCAGCTCTGGATGGTTGTTGGTTGGTATCTAATGTCATGGACAATAACTCTGCAGAAAAGTGTCTGACGCCAGTTCAGATGATAAACTTCTTCAGAACCAACATTTGTAGGTACCAGCTCTCAGACTGGCACTGGCAGTTTGAAATTCCTGTGCATTTGAAATTCCTGCAAATCTTCATCAATAAACAGTATGATATAGATTAGTTGTTTTGCAGAATATTTGTTGAGGTTTTTTTGAGTTGTTCTTCATGCTTGAAACCTTAAAGATGCAAGTTCCTCTTAGTAAATCAAGGGCTGAAATTCTTCATTTTAATGTTGGAAACAAATTCAAAAAAAGAGAAATGGAATACATCACATTGGGAACACTTCAGTAACTATTGGTTAGGACCTTTCAGGCATAAATTAGCTGTGGAAGCCAAGAAACAGTTCAGCAGAGTTCCCTTTCAGGGCACTCTTTTTCAGGAGTAGCCACGGAGCTTCTAGTTTTTGACAAAAGGAAATGAAACATCAAGCAGTCTCCTGAGCTCCATCAAACTTCCCATGTAACTTACTGCACGACAGCTTTGTTTAAATGGTACCTGTTAGTAAGCAAATGAAGCATTTGTTAAACTTGTTTGGTATTAAGCTGAGACATGCAAAACATTTCTTGGAGTGTTGATTTCCTACTTTTCGTTTCCTTTGCTGTCTAAGAAGGTAATTGAAGTGCAGTTCTACCCAGTTATCCTGCACGATAAACTTTGTTTTTCAAAAAACTCTCATGGCTTTCCAGTATCATACAGGCCATTTATGTTAATAATTGCTGCTGTAAGAAAGTATGAGGGAGTGGCAATTGCAGCATCTTAAACACCTTTAATTCTGAGGTGTTGCCTTTGGAAAGGGGAAGCTCTCTATTGAGAATGAATGTAAATAATTGGCACAATTTATTTTCTGTCATCTAAAAGAGTAGATACCAAAGTATTCATCACTTCACCACCTCTCAATTACATATGGTATTTAGCCTCAGCTTTAAGTAAAGGAGGGAAGGAACTAGCATCAAACAGATTTTTGACCACTTTTGTGTTTTCCTTCTTGAGATACCCTCTTTCTATAAAGAATTATGTGAATTTACTATGTGAATTTACTACCACAAAATCCATTTATTTCAGTTAATATAATTTTTGTCCATGTAATGCATCTTTTTTTCCTATCTGTTCATCTTTCCTGTATTGGGCTCTGCTTAGACACATCTTGGAAATTTCTTGTAAGCCAGTTGCTCTTTATGCCATTCTCACCATATCCTAAGACATGGGTATTTTCAGGCAGCATGTTGGAGACAGGGAAAAGCTGTGGTTTAAGTTCTTCAGCTCTCTTCAGCTGTTTTGAGGAGTTCTTCTTTCTGCTGCATATTAAAGCAAACTTGAGGCTTGTCTGTGTTTCAAGGCTAAACAAACAAGTAGGGAGCTGTAAATGTCTTTCTGACCCTTCTTCCTGCTGAGCCAAGCAGAAATTCTATAGCAAAGAGAACCTGAACCATTATTTTGAATAGTGATGTTAATTGAACCTCATCAGCCGTTTCCTAACGAGGTCATGCTTTATTTTGTTCAATTTAAATTATCATTCAGATTTGGTTAACCCAAGAATGCAGAGCAGTGACATTATATACTTGGTTAATTTGAATATCTTCAGATTCAGCAAACCAACCTCTAAATATCAATAATAATGTTGGAGTGACTGCAGCATTCTTGCAGCATTGTATAATTTTTATAGACTTGATTGGTCATATTATTGCACTTTTTGTTGGTATAATTCTTCTCATTTGTTCCCAGGAGAAATTTCAAGTCAAAACAGTAGAGTGAGCAATATTTTCAAGTGCTTCAAATGGTAGAGAAATAGAACCATTTCATGAGAAGTTGTTATTTTTTGGGGGGGGTGTATTTTTTTTTTAATTCACATATTCAAAAGAAAAGCATATTCAGGAGTTTTGAAAAGATCTTTCACTACACCCAATCAAAAGCCCATTTGGTAACCAGCAACCCTTCCATGATGTGGAATGGATGCCCTACTTCTTCTGTAAAACAACACATGATTTTATGTTTACATTTATTTTCTTGCAGTTAATGTTGTATTAAAGCCTTCTCCTGTATTTCAACATAGCACTTAAATACAGACTGGGTTATAAAAGTAGATGATCATTCTTGCAGTGATTAGTCCTCTTGAATTCTTGCAGTGTGTCCATTACCTTTGGCAATCTCATTGCCTGTCTGAGAGTCTCTGCCCCCCAAAGAACTGATAGTTTAATGTGATGGATTGCAAAATTTGTTCTGCTCTGTTTGCTGAAATGCTGCCTGTTAGATTGGAGCCACCAGGTCTTGGTGGGCTGTATGGAACCTGGGTGGCAACCCATCATCACTTAGCCTCTTGCCAATCCTGAAGGACTTGATAGCTTTGCTGTTTTTCATCTTGTCCTTCACTGGTAATAGCTGCTATGTCATGACCATTCTGGCAGATCTGCTGGCAGATTAATTATCACTGGATGTGTATGATTTTGGGGGCAAAAAACCCTATAAAGTACTAACTGTTTGAAGAATTTCAGCAAATCATTTCTCATCTGCAGATAAAATACTTTTGTTGGTCTAGTGGGGGTTGTGCTGAGCCAGTGATAACCCTCTTGCTTGCTTCTCACACTGTCTCTATTTAGTATAAATTAGAAATTTTTGGTAAAAGGATAGATTAGCACTTAACCCTTGCAGAATGTGTTACAGCAGTGTACTTGGCATCTGTCTGCTTTAACATTAAATGCTCTTTGAATGTCTCAAGTATTTGTCAAGTTCCAGTTGAAGCTGGGGCTTAAACCTGAAGTCCCAACTTACAAGCACTAATCTCTTCTGGTTTTTGTTTCCATGCAGTGTGTCCATAGCTCATTCAGTACTGCACTCATAATAACCTGGTCAAGTTGATACACAGTATGGGTCTGAATAAAGATGAAGGAAAGTAGAAGTTAAAATAACCGTTTGTTTACAATAAGTAGCCTACTTTTAATAGCAGCAATTTTACTGCTCCTCTTAAGCTTTTGAATTCTCTTCTGTTTTGTCTATATGATTGTTTTGCTGCCTTTCATTATAATTGATTGTGTATCTGAGTTTTCCTTTAGGAAACAATGGAATTGTTTCATATTAAGCCAAAAGCAAGGGAAGATTGCAGAAAGTCAGGAGTCTCAGAACACAGCCTTGTTTTGGTTTTGGAATACCATATGTGGAATTACAGCTGCAGGAAGAGTCTGAGAAGAGTCTCAGAGAAATCAGAATTTTTCAAAACATCTGTTTCTATTCACCTTCTCATCTAACTAAAATTCACTTGCATGTTTCAACTCCTGTCATATACTTTTCTCTTGCCCTGACAAATACAGTCTTGCTCATATCCATGGCAAATGCTCCTGCAAAGATTGTTGTCCCAGCTTGTCACTGAAGTTGGTGATGAATGTTGGCATGACTGGTTGATCAGAGACGGGAGCTGATATTTCAGTGAGAAATGAGATGTGATAGGTAGGGAATGAATAGGTCTTGAAAGCAAAGGCCAGCAATTTATGTGCCAGAGATTTTGTTGTGGAAGAAGGAGAATTGGTGGAAGGATTAGAAAAGACATGGGCAAACTTTCCTGTGCTTTGTCCTTTTGGCACTAATGCTCTTTCATGAGAGCCCCTGTAAACATCCTGTGGGCACTCAAAGTACCATTCTCAGAAGTCTCCCTTGCTGTTGTGTCTGCAGAAACTTGACAATGATGAGGTTAGGTTATTGTTCTGACCTACAGCACTGGATGGTTCTCATGCACTCTTGATCTCTTCTGATGTTCATTTTGTGTCTTCTTGGAGACTACAGGGCTCACACAGCTGGAGGAAAGAGCCTTTGCTAGCAGCCCTCTCTGCAACAAGGCTTATTCATCAGACTTTGCATACTGACAAAACTGGCATACTTAGCCCTTATCTAACAAGCATCCTCTCCAATCTTTTGCCTGTGTGTTTGCCTAGGGATCCAGCCTAAAATTACCTGGATGGCCTCCTACATAAATCTTACCTCAGTTCATCAGCCCCTGTCAACCCTGTGCTTGGCAGTTTGTTGGTCTGGACTTCCCTGTTCTGATCAGTCTCTGCAGCCTTTTCCTTAGCCATAACCCCTGCAGTACAGCCATCTGTCTAGCTCGATGATACTTTTTTACTTGCAAATCCCTCTTCATCCCTGGTGAGTCATGTAAATCATTTAGTGCACTGCTTGTGTACTGCTCTTTCATAAGCATATAAAGAAAGACAAAAGATGGAGATTTCAGTGCACAGCAGAGTCAAAGGAGGCAGGAGTAGGGGGTATGCAATGAGGCAGGGTGAATAGTTATGGAAAAGGAACACTGGAGTCCTGCACTCAGAGGAGGATAGCCAACCTCAACTACCTGTGTGGCAGATTAAGAGGAATAAGGAATAATAGAGCCTTCTGCCCCTGCAGAGCCATTTCTGGCTTGAAGGGATTTTTTAGCTCACAGGCCCCACAGTATAGGAATAGGTGAACTCTTTTCCTGATTCTTTCAGCAGTTCAGTCATTTGTCATGAGTACTGAGCTATGTATGGCCTGGTGGCTGTGGGGCTGACTGTTTCTAGAAGGACATGGGTGTTAGTGCACTGACCTCCTCAAGCTCAGGTACCTTACGTACATAAGGCACAGATAGCTCAGCTCAGGGGTGGCCTCTGTGCCTCAGCAGAGCTGCTCTCTCCCTCAGTTTGCACAGTAATATCCCAAAGAGTTTACACTGAGCAGGGGCTAAGTCCTGACAGCCCAGCATGATTCATGTGGTGTGTTCCACCTTTCCCACTGTGAGTTTAGTGGGACCGTCCTTATTGGGTGCCAGAGCTACAGGGTGTTGTACTCCTGCTGAGAGCTCATCCTCTTGCTGGAAAGGTGACAAGCACTTAACCACACTTTCATTCAGTGTGGCTGGGATTGGTCCTGCATTGGTCCTACAGAGATGAACACTCTTTCTGGAAAACAGATGAATGAGAATGAACATCCCCCCTAATTGTCCATAACTGAACCATTACAGTTTTAGAGGAATTTTTAAGGGGAGGAAAAAAAAAGTCTTACATTTTGAGCTACAGCTTGATTTCTCATCATAATTGGCTTAAGCCCAGAAGTCAGACACTTAATATGCTTACTGAATTTTTAACTGTTGCAACTCTGGACAGCCTTTTGATCTGTACAGATGTCATCATACACTTTGTGAAATTCTTACCCTCAGCAGCCTTCAACAGCCAATTCTACCATTATCTGCATATTGCAGGGAAAAGTGTTTTCTTTCAACAGTATTTCTCAAGGCCTGGTAAGCCTTTTTTTACTGCAGATTTAGTTTAGATTTGATCAAGTTTTGTGTCAGGCTTTGTAGAGATTGCAGAGTCCTAGAATAGCACGGCTCTGTGCACCCAGAATAAAGACACATGCTTTATGGTATATTTCATGCCTAAAATAGTGAACAAATACTAATCCTCACAACATATGGAAAGGCATCTGTTTTGAATCCATGAAGCTCAGGAAGGGTGGGGGGAATTAGCAGAACCTGGAAGAGAGTTCCACCTTTCAGCTAGAATTGTTGGTCTGTTAAATGATGTGGCCAGATTTCAAATCAGAGCACTCATTAAAACCATGTGAAACACCCAACCCAAGCTATTTCACAGAGGATTGTTTCTAATTATTAGTGAACTATTGAATATATTAGATGAGGAAAAGTACATGGTTGGAAGTAAAATTGATTCCAAGAATTAAATCAAGAGAAAGTCCTTTAGCCTGACTGCAGAAGTTTCACCTTAGTCATTATGGACATCCTGTTGTTTCATATTAATCAACACAGGAGCAGGCACATTCTTCAGCTTTGTTAAGAGAAGAAAAGCGTTGGTGTAGATGTTCCTTCCAACTTCCATGATTCTGTGGCACCTATGATGCACTTGGTTAGTTTTGGTTTAAAATGTTGTAAACAGTAATACTTGAAACTTTTCTTTTTTTGACAGCATAATGAATGGAGAGTTCCTAGTATGGTATGTGTGGATGTTAAGCCAAACTATATATGACATAAGCTCTCTTCTTACTAGACAATTGAATCGTTGTCTAGGATATACTAAAATTCCTTTGATACTTTTCTGACAAAATTGAATCTTGTATTAACTACAGTTAGAGTTATGCTGAAGAATTAACTTGATACTGTTAACTCTTAAGTTAATTGTGTCTGTGTAGCTCAGGTTAAAAGGAATTGCAGATGTGTTGTGAGAGCTAAAGCTATGTGCTGAGTTAGGACATGCTCTGTGCCTGGTAAGCATGGCTGAGTCCTGTGGGAAGGCTAGGGAGCAGAATAGTCCTTAAATATTCCTTTGACTAGAGCCTAATTTTCATAGATGGGATGAGCATTTTAGAGAGCTTTGCACTTGAGATACTGCTTTCCTTTTTTGATACATCTTGAATATTGAGAAAGCTTTTATCTTTTGCTTCCTGGCTGAAGGTAAGTTTGGATGGTGCTGTCAAGAGAGTGTGTGCCAATCCGTAATGAAATTTCCAAGTGCATTTTATGTCAGGCACACTTCTTTGACCTTTCTATTTTGTTTTTGTAGATGTGCAATAGCAGAGTCTAATCTTCCTCTTTCTAAAGTCAGAGCTTGTTTGGTGAGGTTTTCAAAATATTCCAATCTGATAAATCTATCTGGCTAGATTTATGAACCTGTTACTATTCCTTAAATTAATTTAAGACATCCCATCATCTTGATAATTATGCTTACACAATATCATGTTGGCTATTAATTTGATTTCATATCTAGCTACACACAGTCTTTGAAAAGTTTTATGCAACTCATGCGTTTGTGTACCTTTATCTGTAGTATTAAGATACTTACATGAAAATTGTTTACAGCCTTATCAGTTCTTGGTAGGGCATGACATGTCTGTCTGAACTGAGTTTGACGGCACTTTGTTCTGTCCTACCTCTGCCTTGTCTTCACTTTTATGTAGCACAGGAGAGAGCTGGAACTCTTCAGGAAATATTAAAGAGGGTAGCACATTCCTCTGAGGACTATTGTGTATACAGAGCTGTTGGTAACTGTCAGATTCAAATAGTACATACAGTCTTTTCTTTTAGTAAACAAATACTAATCGCCAACAGACTGCAGATTCTGTAAAACAGGGAGTGGCATTTATTTGGTTTGTTACAAGTAAGTTTTACAGAAAGACCTTGAGTGAAAATTATTTTGGTGCACGCACAATCTTACCTCTGTACTGCTGTTAAATATTTACATTTATATCCAAGGCTTTACCCTGGTAGTATATATATCAGCAGATACATATAAATACATTCCATGCAGTGATTTATCAGTCTATACAGTGTTATTGCATGAGTGTACACTATGCAAGTAACATGTCAGTGTGACTTTGGAGCTTGAGCCTGGCACCATCCCAGTTCTCCCAAATGGCTACAGGGTTCAGTAAACTAACAATTTATCTGGGGTCTTCACAGTGGAAAGTTTTCCATGCCTGATCAGCGACTGACTTGATCAGTTGCTAGTGAAGCAAAAACATCTTCCAAAAGCCTTGCTAAGCTGTGCTCAAACAGCAGATGCATCTCTGTAGCTGGGGCAAACCAGCTGTCAACTCTGCAGAAGCTGCTGCAAACCACTACATCCTTCCCTCCAGCACTGACCAGCCCAGCTCTCAGAGACCGACGGGGTATGACCTGTGACAAGGAATGCCCAAAGTAAAAACATCCTGCCAAAGATTCAGAAATAGTTAGGAACACAAGTACAAGGCAGTAGTTGCCTTACATGGGTTTTGTAAGGGAACAAGCTCTTCTTAACTGAGCAGTTCTACTTTGCTCACCACAAGACAGGAGGATGAAAGATCAGATTGGATTCTACTGCTCCTTCCTTCCCTCTTCTCTCTGCTGAAGCTGGGCCCTGCTGTTGGATGTGGGGCTGACATATGTCCGTGGCCACATTTTAAGGACAACATCTGTGTTTCCCTCTAACCATTTAAATGTACAGTAACAATGGTGAGGAAGACCAGGCTTGCTAACCTTCTGCTTTGTAGTAATCATCCCACAGTGTGTTGGGACAAGGAAACTGGCTTTTGGAAAACTTAATGCAGTTTTAATGGCAGCTGTGGTCCATTCCCTGAAGCTTTTTTTCTGTTTGTTTGTTTCTAGTATCTGTGAAACAGATTATAAACTGAATGAACAAAAGCAGTGCAGGGCTTAGCAGGCCTGGGAGAAATCCTGCATATATTAAAAACAAATGGGAAGTAAGACATTGACCAAAATCTAGGGAAAAATGGACTACAGGTGAGTTGCCTGGTTGGCTTACCACCTCTAATTTATTTCCATGCAGCAAGTTTAGGAGGGATAGACTAACAGGCATTGAGAGTCACCAGGAATTCTTTGTATGATTGTAACTATTTTTAATTTCCATCTTAGAAAAAAAAGTGTGCTTTTTATTGTTAACAGTATTTGGCATGATAGCAGCTTTATAGAGAGAAGGAAGACTATGAAAAGGATATACCTATCTGTGTGTAATAGAGATAAACAGACCCCCTTCCTGCAGGAAAAGCACCATTCCTATTCTTCCATGGTGATCTGCCAAATAGGCTGGATGGGAAAAACTTCCCTGCCCTGTTCTTTGCTTCTGCCTGCGACGTGGCTTTCACTATCAGGCTCAGCTGCTCTTGGCGGGAGCTGCTCCAGTGCTTGTGGCAATGATACCCTGACAAAACACTGTTGACTTAAATCAGACGGGCATCCTCCCTGTAAAAACAAAACTTTCAAGTGAGAAGTAAGTCTGATTGCTTTAATCTCTCCATGTCTTCCTCTCTGCCTTCCTTTTTTGAAGTGCACATCTCGATCTTCTGTCTTACTTGGAAATGGAAATCTGAGGGAGTGGTGGGGGGGAGTGGAGAAATAACGATGAAGGAAGAGATAAATGTAGCAAAGGTGGAAGTGATAGTTTATTCATGGCGTTACATCTCTCTTATCTTGATCTGGCCTACTTGAAGACTGTGTTTTTTCCCATCCAGGCTCCTTTGATGAGTGTTGATAGTTCTCTCCCACTGCTGTGGCCGCAGCCTGATCCTCTCGCCCCACTTCCCTCACAGTCAACATCCACAGGATGTATATTATAATTTGTGTGGATGGAAGTAGAAGCAGCAAAAAATAACCTTCCCTGGCATAGTAGGCAAACCATCCATCTGTTTTCCACCAGCTCCCACATCTCCTGTTTCTGAAGTTGCTGCACCTATTTTGCAGCTGACTGCCAGGCTCCACCTATCATGCTGGAATCAACAACCCAGAGATTCTCCTCCACTTTTTATTACTTTTCCTTCTAGGAATGGCTCCATAAACCCAACATAGTTTTGGAGTTCTGCTGATTTTGAGAACTACCCTTTCATTTAGAGAAGTATTAGTTTTATTTTCTTTTGTTTTGTTGAGAGACTTTCAAAGGCAAGGCACTGCAGAGATAGCTTTCCATTCTTGCTGCCAATTTTCTCATGCTGTTGAGGTATTCATTTAGACTTAGTTTTGAGGCAGAGTTTGTTGAGGCTTTTTTACCTCTCTAATATGGCTTGCACCAACTGTTAAAGTCATGAGCCAGTCTGTCAAAATCGTGATTAGCTTAAAGGCCGCGAGCCTTTAATAAAAAGGTTATTTTCTTTAGTCTTTGCAGCCTACTCAGGCTTTTCAGGCTTTTCTGTGTAAGCTCTGCTGGAGGCCTTCTTTAATGGCAGCTGATTCCAAGGTAAACAGTTGTTTCCAAAAGTTAGGGCTTTGAATAGAGCATCATGAGACTTACAATAAAATTTCAAGGGTTGGCAATGCTGTCTTTCTTATTCTAGAAGCTTTACAGTATTTTAAGTGTTTTTGTGAGACATTTAGAGTGACATTCACCCCCCTCCTCTTAGCTGTCTCATTTGAAGCAGTTCACAAAGCTTGCAACATGGCTCTGTCAAGGTTCACAGAGACTCAAGCTTCTTTCCTATGTAACCCAGACGTTCTATCCCCTGAAATGTGCCAGACGGACAAGAGGTTACTTTGAGAAATAGTTCGCACTTTTCCCAGACTCTGTTGCTCAGCTTCTCAAACAAATACGTAGCTGAGGTAATGTCACTGTAGATAGTAATTTGTACATCTTTTCCAAAAGCTGAATGCCTAAGCTCATAAAATCAAGAAACTGTCACAAACTCATTTTTTCCCCCAAGCTTCCTTGTCAGTGCTTTAGTAGGATTAATTTGGGCTGTTTCACAGTGTAGAACTGAATTCTTCCTTTGACTGAAGCACAAGCAAAGGACTTCCTCACTAGTGTATAAAGAATTTGCTTGAAAGTTTTCTGACAGTAGCAAAGCACATTCCTTTTTTTTTTTTTCGCCTGAGCAAGGTTGTATTTTCACTCACTTGCACTGAAAATAGTGTTAGTTACTACACAAAATCCATTTCAAATCATTCTGCGCTGTTGCAAGGCACTTTTTATCCCCCTTTATCAAACTGCAGTAAAATCCTTTCTAGGTATCTTTTTCTCAGTTGCAATGTAACAATAATGATTGCAAGATTCATTACTCTTTGCATAGTGTTTTCTGATTATGTTAAACATTTACGATAGAATAAAGTATTCTGCTTTAGTTCATAACCATGTGATTTTAGAGGCTTGGTTTGGAGTGAAGGCAGTTGAACCTACAGAAAGCTCTTAGGAAAACCAAAGAAAACATAAGAGTTGCAGTGCAGTGGCTATCGGAAGGTTTTTTGGAAATATGTGTGGATATATATGGAGATGAATCAGGTCATTGACAGGTTATTGGATCTCCTACATAGCCCACCAGAGCCTCACATGGGGGAGCCACTGCTTGCCCCAAATTCTGTGTCTTTTTCTTGCTTGGTGGAATTTCCACTTTGAGCAGGTACTTAGAGATACCAGCAGAGGTGAGTAGAGATGCTTCTGTAGCCTGACAGGTATGCTTGGGCAGGCCCCAGCTCAAGTTGTTTTGTTCAAAGGCAAAAGAGGCAGTTTTCCATACTCAGGTAAGTGCTCTCTGTTTTGGAAGGGGTTCTCGTTAGCTTTCTCTGATCAACCTGTGCATCCTTCTCCTCCATCTGATTTAACTTCTGCTCAAAGGAAAAACATTTTCAAGTTCTTACTTCTTTCTGGGTTTGATAGTGATTTATTGTTCTTGTTGAAAACTTAGCACCTTTTACTGCAATTAGAAATAGGAACAGAAACTCTCTAGAGGTTAGAGTGCTGTGCAGTAGTAGAAACTGTGAAACAAGGCAGGGTAGAACAGAAAACAGGTCATAAAATGGCCAGGTGAGCTGTGCACTGTACAGGTGCAAGGTGTCTTCAGTCTTTGTCTCAACATGTTGAAATGAAAAAAACAACCAAAACCAGAAGAGGATTAATAGAGCAAGGGAAGGAAACAGGGATAGAAAGTGAAGTCACTTTCTCACAAACTGCCTGAACATTAATGCCAGAATCTCCTTACCTGATTCAACCACCTACTTTAACCCTGCCCTAAGTCCTGTGCCATACCCAAGAGCTGCAATCTTAAACTGAAAAGTGTATTTGTACATAGCCAAAACCATGATGTTCCCAGTGACACTCCACATTGCATAAATAGGTGTTTCCTTTGTTAGTAGTTTCTTATCGTTGGTGAGATAGTCCTGGCTGAAGTACAGTGTCCATACCTTCCCAGTGACTCCTGCTTACCCCAGCTGGAGGTGGAGTTGAAATGGCAGGCAGATGTACACCAACTCTTCCCTGACATACCCTGTTTTTTTCAGAGATTTAATTTAAGGCACAGTCGTCACTTGGGATGAATGTGTGATATTCAGCACCAGCAAAAGGGAAGGCCTGGATTTGGTTTAATTTAACCAGACACTGCGATAGACTGGTCTCAGGGGAAAGGAGGCAGGGGGGCTCGTTTCACCAGCTCTCTTGGCTTGCATCAAATCTCTCCTAGAGGTGTCTTCTTAAGGACTCTTCTCCCAAGCACCAGCTTATGGGTTACTGAAGCCCATCACTTTTAGTGAGACAGCAAAGGCTGTAATTGGTTTCATTTTACACAAATTCAGTGTGACTTAGATGAATTGCAAGTTTGGTGAAGGATCAGGTACCCTGATGCTATAAAGAAATATAATTTAATTTTTAATTCAAGTTTCATTATTTTTAAATATTTCAGGTTGATTTTTCTGCTTCTTTTTTGTTAGTATATTTTTTAAGTTGGAAGCTGCCTCAGTGTGTTATATATACTATTGTAGTGGCATTTCTTAGCTAAGCTCAAGGGAAGCTTTAGAGGTTACTGCCTCCTGAGAGCGTAACTCAGTAAGACAGTGGCTTCCTTGGCGAAGTCAGTGCAAGAGCCTTCTGGCTCTGCTTCTGCTTGCCACCACTGAAGTTTTGGCAGTATGACTGTTGGCAAGGCTGAACTGCTGAGCCATTGCTGAAGATATCTGTGCGGGAAAACAGCTCTACAGGAAAAAAAATACTGGATATTGTTATGCTGGATCAATTCAACAATGTATTTTATAAGATGGTGGAAAAAATAGTTGTGGTGGCTAGCTGTGGTGTGAGTCCAAGTGAGTAGGACCCTTTAAGCCTCAGCTCAGTGCCATAGCCAGCAATCTGTCAAACACCACACATCTGATACTCAGACATCTGAGTTAGTTTAAGCACTAACGGAAGGAGTGTGTTATGGAAATACCTTAAGCCAACCAGGACATAACTACAGACTTCAATGACTTCCAGCAGTTGTCACATATTCCCCAAGTTAAATTTTTCACATTAAAATATGTAAATGTGAAATTAATCAGACTGATTACTGCATTCATTTTCAGAAAGATGGTTAGCTGCTGGTGTTTGTGGATTGCTGATTCATCTGTGAGATGCAATGCAGCAGGGAGTGTGGATACCTCTGTTGGAAAAACAGGCATTTAAAAGCTTTCTTCTTTTCAAATATATGCATAACAAAAACACTTTCTGAAAGGTATTTAGAAGTGGTTGAAAGCAGAAGGTGTGTTTATGCTGCAGGTTATTAAATGTATTTACATCCTTTTTTTTGGAGATCAGTAGGAACTGCACTGTGGTTATTTATTGGTCTACTTCAACAGCTGCTGGTTGAAATTAAAGAAAATCTATTGCCATGATTTGCAAAAACATTATAGATTGCTTGTGCTACAATGACTTATGGGAGGCAATTTGAGTGAAGCCCAACACATATTGGTAGCTATAGTATGTAATGAGAAAATACATAGTTTGCATTATTCAGATAATCAATATGAATGGCTCTGCAGTTTCTTAAGATATAAAAATAGTTTTGTTTGAACTGATTTCTCAATTTTCTTTGGGATTTCTCAGGCCTGGCCAAAGGGACCGAAGACTCTGGTTTCACATTTGAATCAATGGTGGTGATTTCAGCTGATGCCTTCCAGCCACTCTTTCCTGTCCTGAGTTTTGCAAATACAGGTGTTGTCCACTATTGTGAAGTATTTCTGGGAACTTGCAGAAAGATACTTGGAAAAAAGCAAAGAGCATTAGAGCCAGTGCTGATCAGTCCACCCACCCAGTAGTTTAAGTAGACACTTCCCCAGATTCCTGTTCTTCTGGCAGCTTGCAGTTCTCAATCAATTCTTTCAGATTCATCTTCAAAAGAAAGAGATGAAATTGGCAAAAAAAGATTTGTACACAATTCCCTCTGGCTGGAGGCAGCATGCAATGTGGGAAGCTCTATGAAAATAGAAAGACCTGCTCCTGAACACCTGCTTGTGATCCCTCGCCACTGCAGTGGCACTTTGTCCACATCTTTTCTGTTCCCTGGAAGCCTTGCTGCTGGGAGCTTTTCTCTCCCATTCTCATTTCTTTGCTCTGAAGTGGCTGAAGAGGCCATGTCGAAAAGGACAGTCCTTGCAGGTAATTGGTAGGTGCAACTGTTGTCTCATCCAGGATGTTCCTTCTCGGTTTACTGACTGTAGTGCAAGGCTGTGGCACACAACATTTTGGAAAAATGAATAATACTGAATAAATAAAAGTGCATAACAAGAAGTGGAATTTGTCGGTCATACAGGCAGCTAGCCAGATTATAATGTGTGTGAGAATGTAGGTGTAATTATGTTGTTTCAAAAGTAGAGCAGGGACTTTCCTTGCATCATGTTTAATTTTATTCTCCACATAAAAATATATTGTTGGAATTCACTTGGTGTCTTCAGTGATATTTTAGTTTACTGTTGTAGGTAAGGCTAAATTAACAGTCAGACAATGGAAGTCTTTTTCTGCTGTGTTTGGTACTGATCCTTGTTGGTGGGATACTGTTTTTGGTTTTAGCTTCCTCCTTTCTAGAGATGAAACTGAAGTAGAGAAAGTTCTGAATTGTAAGAGATTTCAAATAGGTAATCACAGAGAAGACCCAAAAAAAGGAGACCAGAAGGGACATAAATCTTTGATATGCAAAATGTCAATATTTAAGTGTCAGTAACCAATGGCTTGCCATAAGTTCCAGAGGAAGCAAAGAAATCAATTTAATGTGCTACAGAGATGATTTTGGCTAAAAGTCTGTATGACCTTTCTATTGCTGAGATGATAAAACACTATCAGTGCCTACCTGAGGGTTACTCAATGCAGTATTCTCACAAGAGGTGAGAACTGCTTAGATAATCATCAGGCATGTGCTTGTTCCTACCTTAGAGTAGGAGGGTCAGACTAGTTAATATCTGAATTTTTCAGCCCTATATTTCCATGTTTTTATGCATGAATTAAAAACCCCTCCAGCACCCTGTGGCTAAACCAAAGGACTCTGTTAGGTGACTGTCTGCTTTCCATGTCTAATTTTATCTCTGGCTGCACTTGGTCTTGCTCTCTACCTCCAGCCACATGTTCTTGCCCACTTCCTTGTGACAGTTCTCCTGCAGCTGTGTGGTGACCTACACTGCAATGCTGACACAACAGGAAAACAACCCAGTTTGAGGGATTAGTTTAAAGTCATTTATTCAACTTATGTTGCCATTCAGTAGATACAATGTAAACATTTATAGTGGTGATTGCTTATACTTGCATACTCCGTCAGGAATGTTGATGAATGGACAATGCTGGATACAGGATTAAGTCTTTTGAAATTTTCTCCAAGTCTAATAATGATTTGAGGAAGTCACTTAACAATTTTATTGTTTCCTCCTCTGCAAAATAAAAAATATTTATCTAACTTGCAAGAACTGTTGTATAGCACTTTGAATTGAGTTTTAAGTGTGGGTGAAAGTCGGAATATACTGTATTTTTGTAAAGGTCAAACCCACATTTTTCTAATAATTGTAGTACAAAGTTAACTTGAGCTGACACAATTTTTTATCTCTATATGCCACAGTAATTTGTCTCCCATGAATATAGGTGCTAGAGTCAAGATATCCACTCAAAGAGGAATTTCTTAAACATTTATCATATTGAATGCAGCCTGTATTTTCTTTTTTTTTTTAATTCTCTCTGTATAAGAAGAGGATTAATATTTTCCCAACTGTTTTTGCCTGCACTCTGGAGCAGTTTGTGGTCAAAATGCATTGAATACTACAGAAAGGGTGCAAAGATTTGAACATTTAAAAAATGCAAGCTGTAATCAGGGGACTGTGATCGTGCTGGTTTTCTTCTGCCCAGAGAACTGGATAGTTCAGAGCCCCATGAGCTGTAAACACACTGTGTCATCCCTCCTTAGGCTCTAACAACAACATGAAAGTCCTGATTGGCGGTTTTGGCACATTTTTCTGAAACCTTGTTGGTGTTGAACCTACTAAGCCAAAGAAGTAGACAGCTTTTGATCCTGCATAGCTGCAATGGGAACAGAAGTCCAGAATACAAGCATGAGTTCAGGTTGGGTTTAGGAGCAACATTTGATAGCCCATGGGGAAAAGTTGTGCTTCTCCCTTGGTGGTGATGAACTGTGTGCTGGTGGGATGCGTCCTGTAAATAGTTCTGATAAGTGTAGGCTTCCTCCTGAACTGCTGGAGTGTATACTATGATCACACAGGGTTTTGGTCCACAAATAAGTCAGAGCGACCCTCATACTTTAAGACTTGTGTCAAATGCAGCTCTAAATACTGAGTTGCTCTCAGTGCTACCTCTCCTCCAACTATACACTTGTGTGATGCTTTATGGTTTGGCCAGTGTGGTGCAGACATTCTGAAGCTGACACTGCTCAAGACTTCACTGAAATTTTGCTGTTAGGGTCTTCCTGAAGTTAATGTGCAATTTATGGGGTGTTGTCATTACTGGCTTATAGTTATCAACTCTTACCATCTTCCTCTGTAGTCATGCATTAATTTGCATTTTCTTCAGAACCTGCCTTCCAAGGCTACTGATTATAGAAATACTTAAGAATTTTGGCCTCACTGTAAAAAAGGTTAATTTCCAGCTCTCTCAGTTGCAAAGAAAAGCTTAAACACATGATCCCTGAAGGCTTTGAAACTAAATAAAATTAAAGAAAAAAGATGTAGGAATATTTAAGTTCTCCTCATATAAACACTGCCACAATTTCTGAGGAGTTTGAAGTGGTAACTCATGTTATGTTGATTGATTCCATGTAATAGTTATTTGCTAAATAGCTCTCTGTGTGTTTGGCTGTGTTTTTATTCAGTGCCAGTTTCAAGACTTACCCATGACTCCAGGCTCTGGGCACTTTTTTCCATTGATGACAGTATGTTCAAACACAGAAAACGTTATTAATAACAATAAGTTTTTTTCTTTATCATCTTACTGATAATGCTTTTAAGTACATTGGTAACTTTTATCCTGAATTATTCAGATTTTGTGAATAATATCAAATGTAATTAATAGGCTGTTTACCCCTACTTCATATTCTCTCCTGAAAGTTTCTAACCAACACTTGTTGTTAGTGTAATCTTCCCAGCACCACATCTGTGCTCTGTACCAAGAAAGTATTGTCATAACTGTTCTTGAAATACTGTTGAACCCCATCTGGATTTTTCCGGATAACTGTTTACATTTATGGTGAGCAGTAGGAAATCCAGTGAGAACTCTACCAGACAAAGAGGACCAGCCCCTAGAAAGACCCAGTGTACAGTTTCAAGGATTTCCTATGAAATTTTGATAATAAAAGAACTGCTAAATTTGAAACAATAAGAAATAGATGTGGCGTCAGAAGTCATTGACAAATCTAACTATAAACTCAGTCAAAACCCCCTTAGTTCTGCTAAACTGTAATTTAGTGTCCTGACAGCTGCTCTCGAAGCTGCTCTTCTGATGAGAAATTCCAATTTAACCCTTTTTGGAAATTTTCTCTTTGGGAGAGGAATCAGAAAGTTTTATTACATGTGGTGAACCTACAAACATCAAGATGCAATGTGAATTTGAAATTAGTTTAACTTGGCAGCACCTTTTTCGTAGTTATTTTGTGACCCATTAATATGCCATTATTAACTTCATGATTTTTATCCAGGTCAAGTTCTCTGTTCTAAAAGAAATGAAAAGGTGATTGTTCCTCTGTAGCTGTATTTCTTACCAGGCAAGTGCAAATGTGGTAATGCAGTGATATGGCTATGCTGCTTTTAATGTAAAGTCTCTAGACAATACTTCACTACAGGGTGTAGACATGCTGTTAGAGGATCATGTTTCCATAAAACAACAGAAGCTTAAGTTAGTGCATTAGGTTTGCTAAAACACGTTTGGTTACCCATCTTAATCTTGTTTTCATTGGATACAATCAAATATTTTATCATTCAGATAACAAAGTGTGTCAGCAACTAATTGTGTTTGCAAATTTCAGGACATAATTGTATGAGCATATGCAAAATTATGGACAAGGAGAGGGTAACCCACTTAAGATGAGACTGAAAATTTGACTTATTATATATACATGCTCTTTGAAACAAAGAGCGAGAGGTAATACTTTTCCTGGAAAGAAAGAAGTCAGTATGGTGTTGGCATTGCTCTTTAATGTGTTTTGCCAGTACAAGGGACTCAGGGTTTCTTATTATTTTAATTCTTTTCCAATTAAAATTTTTTTGGGTAAAGTGACTGAAATTATTTGAGAACAAATTGAGAAATAAGAGCTGTAATGATATTAAGGCTTTTTTTCTGCTTAGAAATTAATATTTGACAACTGAATTGAAAAGGCTGGAAAATAAGTAAAAGAGCAGGAAAATAACCTTATCTGTCATTAGTAGTCAAGGGAATCTATAGTGTCATACAGCTGTTTATGGGAATAGTGAGTTAGTTGCAAACCTTTGGCATGCTCCACCAGCAGACTAGGTAGGTAGGTAGATTTTGGGGGATGCTTTGAAAGTGCAAACAGAAATAAAACCATCCTTTCCCCACAGTCTTGGGGATAAAAGTATTTTTAGGGTGAAAAAGATCCATTTCCTAAACACAAACACTCCTTCCTTCCTTTAGTCTTTTCTATCCTGATTACAAGTCTCCTGAGCAGAGGTGAGCGTCTGTTCAAGGGAAAGGGATGCCACTCCCCTGTGGGTCTGGTACATTTTGCCTCATAATGGGTCAGAGGGGCATTTCAGAGGGACTGGAAGCTGGCTCCACATTCCAGCTCCACACTGCTTCTAACCCCAAGCTAGCAGCTCAGCTGAAATCTCTAACTCCAATTCCATGCTCAGTAGCACTGGTTATGCACTGGGTGGTCAGCTTGGGTCTAATTTTAGGATATGAATAAGGATTACGTGTTTCAGCCGTCTGCACCTTTTGTGTAACACCAGACTTCTTTCCCCATTTGAAGTCTGAGCTGACGGGGAAATGTGAGTGGAAAAAGTTTCTGAAATCTGTGGTTTCTTAATTTCAGAATAATAAGCTTTGGGTTAGGTTGCAACGCAATCTGACACAGAAGGTTTGCTTACTGCAGAATAAGTCTCTGGAGTTTAATTTTATTTGCATGCCACATTCCTTAGAGCAAATAAAAAATGTGAGTTTTAAAATGGTTTACCTCAGCAAAATCTCTGATCTTATTGTTCATAACTCATTTTGTTAAATTCCATTCTTGGACTATGGATGGCGAAGATTGCCTCTGCACCTCTCACAGCTCTGTTAAGCCTACCTACATAGTTCAATCTCTCAAAGATGTTTTTTTCTCATCAGGGCTTGTTAGTGCAAGTAAACTGCTTTCACCATTATGGCAAACTGTTTTGTATGGAACTATCTTTTGTGTCAGCCTCAATCTTTACCTGTTTCTCTGGTTAAATCTGGTATAGTACATTTTGACTTCCATCTGATTCCCTGATGATAGCCCTATTCTCTGCTGTGCTACTTCATGCTGCTTTAGCAGGAACTGTTGGGTTGAGCTTTCGATCTCCAGGAGCCGCTCCTCTGTTATTGCTCTCTTGTGAATACATCTTCAGACTGGAGCCCATTTCAGAAGGAACAGTGCAACCACATACAGAGAAGCTCTGTTTGACCTGAAAAGGTTGCGATCTAAAAATGAGCTTGATGATGTCTAGACAAGACTGTAAGTATTTAGTACCTTTACAGTGCTTTGCATCTTCAAAGCACTCTGCAGACATTAGCTGATTAACATAACTGCGCCATCTGTTTTGATGTTTACATTTTGCGCAGGCAAAATTCCTGCTTTGCTTTATTACCTCATGCAGGTATGTGGCTGTCATTATTTTGACCCTTAAGAGGATGGTAAAGTCATGTCTACGCATGTCTACAGGAACATTTTGCCTTAAAACTCAAGCCATTGCCATTGGGCCCCCTCTCTGACCTGGCTATGACAGTTGGGATTATTTCCCTCTGAAATTTCAGCCTCTAGTCTGTAGAAATTGTTGTTCTCATGGCTGCCGGAGGCTGCTGCCTCTCTTGTCGCTTTGCTGCTGAACTTAACTGTTTTATCCCCAGCCGTGGACAGGCAGAGACACATCCAGCAATGTGGGAGTTTCTCTGCAGAATGCTCCCAGATAGGCAGGTGAAATACTGTCTCAGGGAGAAAGAGTGGTAGAAACCACAGAGACAGTGAAAAGAAAGGGAAACCTTTTGCTTAGATTTTGACAAAAGGTTGTTTTTGTCTCCAACTTCATGCATGGGTACAAGAAATGTCATTTTATTCTTCTTTTTCCAACTTGATAATGGAGATTTTGTGTAACTGCGGGGTTGTACTGATGAACCAGTGTTAATTTTCCATTTCAATTTGAATTTCTTACTAAAGATTTAAGCAAAATCAGTTTCAAAACTGATGTAAATCAAAACAGTAATAGCACTGCCAACCATCAAAGCTGAAAAATCTTAACCCAAATGATGCTCTTCTTTTATGTCTTATTTTCCTCTTATTTCCAGCTCAGTCCTGTTTCAATGTTTCACTGTCGGAGTGGTCTTTCAGATAGATTGCATGTCCTAAAACTACCTCTATTTCCAAATTTTTGCAACTTTGCTTTGCAGAAGAGCTATCAAAGAAACAGTGCTCTGCTGTCAGCAGGGAGAGACCAGCAATGTTTTGATTCAGGGAAAATTGCAAAGACACTCTGTGAGAGAAGTGAATTGTGAGAGATGTGTAGCCAGGCAGTGCACTGGCAGACTTTTACGTCAGTGAAGGAGTCATCATTTAAAATCTCAGATTAAACTCAGATTAAATTGTGCCATGCCATCTTGTGGGAATCAGCCGTGTCCGAGAGGAGACGCGGCGGCTGCTGGGCGTCAGGGAAAGGCCTGCTGTTGTTGCACCTCATTTCTGAGTCGCTCTGCGCAGAGAGGCAGACATCACGCACGGTCCTGGAAGAAACTCTTTCACAAACTCAGTGTCTGGCATAGTTCACACCATGGTTTTAAGTGTGACCTCAAGGCATTTGCAAGGAATATCATTATAAAGACCATAATGAATGTGCAAGAGACTCACATGGACAAAATTTCAGTTAATAAATCAACAAACCTGCAACATGAGGATATAAAAACGTTGAAAAGACAGACTTGGACAGACCTAGATGATGGGTGTGGCTTTTCTTCACACTGAATATTTTTGCAGCATTTTTTGTTTGTTTGCATACTCGCTTCTGGTAAAGACATTTTGCTGTACTTGAAGGCTAGGATGTGGCAGTGGGAACAAAGCTCTGACAAAATGGAATTCTCCTATGTCAGACTGTGATATCAGAAAAGCTGATGTCAAATGCCACTGCAATCTGACTGGAAGCCTTTATAGAAAGGTTGAACATTTTGTAAAAGTTACGCTGTGGAAGTGGTTTAGGAAAGAACTCTGTCTTGTAGCATCTCTGGCCTGAGGTAATCACAATTACTGCCCTTGAACAGTCTCCTACTTGCCAGAGCAAGGCTGAAAGGAGCCAGACACAGCCATGAGCAACTGGCTCTGGGTGGCCCTGCTTGAGTAGAGGGGAATTGGACAAAATGATCTCCCAAAGTTCCTCCCTACCTCAGTCCTTCTGTGGGTCTGTGATTCAGAGCCTTTTCTCCTATTACCTCCTAAAAGTTTCCTCCAGACAGTTTGGTTTCTTTCATATATATGCTATAGTGCCTTCAGTAGGTTACTCTGGGAAGGAAGACTATGAACACAGAGAATTGCAGACGTTGTAATAAAGTTATGTGCAGCCAATTTTACAAGATGGAAGAGTGCCTCCTATAAACCACTAAGCATCATTCACTCAGATGGAAGGAATTACGCTGAGAATATGAAGCACGCTGTAAACTCAGTAGACTCTGGCCTTATATAGAGAATCCCAGAGCAATTAGAGTGAATTTTGCATCTGACTAACTCAATAGAGAGGAATTCTATGCCTGTCTTCCCTATGATTGCCCTTATTAATCCAAATTCCTCACCCCCTCCCCATCCTACTCAATAGGATTTTTATATTCTGTACAGAAAATGTTTCATATAATCAATGTAGATACTTCTGTCATCTTAAATATGTTACTTCCAGCTTTTTACATTCTTATAGTCCCATATTTCATCTGCCTTTTTATTCCTAGTCTTTCTTCCAGCCCTAAGTTTAGGGGGAATGAAATCACAGTATCAGTGTTTTCAGTTAGGCTGTAATGAGATCCCACATGGGGTGGAGCTTTACATTTTTAGCCAATTTACAAGGAATTTTGTTTTATTCTATGAAGTAATGGTGATAAGCAATCAATGGCCTTATATCTTGCATTTAAAAAGGGAGGAGGTCTCTTACTGCAGCACCACAATGAAGTTTCTGAAAGTCTGTATAAGATGAAAAATATTTGCATGTAGGCACAGAGGGAAGCACTGTGCAAGCATCTAATTGCAGCACTCCCTGCTGACTGTTTTTAATGTGTGTTGGTTTTATTAAGCATTCTTAATAAGAAGCTAGACTTTTGCTTAGGCAGAAAATATAAGAAAAACAGCAGTTTCAATTCTCAGATGAGTGGAGTGCATGCAGTTGGGAAAACCTGTCTGGATACAGCAGATGAGATGAATTTGTTCCATCTGTGAAAAATGATAATAAATTGGTTTTGTGGTCCTGCATTGCCTGACTTGCCTTTTGTCTGTGTATGAGTGTAGGCGCGTGTACGTATGGCTCTGTTACATCTTGAAGTTTTGGTTTCATGTGTTATACTATACATTGCATATGAGGGATAACATTTGCATGACAAATTGCAGATCCATATGGCATGGTGTTTTAACATCCTGTACTTTTAGGTATTTTCAAGGAACTGTGTCTGAGGAGGTGAAGAGGGGAATTTGCTGGTGACTTCTCACTATAAGTGACTTCTCTTCAAAATGCTGCTGTCAAATAAAAGTAGTCATAGTTCAGTCCTAGTTCAGAATGCAATATAAAAATGACATAACTTTGTGTATTGATATATGGTAGCCATACATAATTTGTTTCTATGATTCTACGATTTATCCCATTACAGAGGTTCATTGTTTTGTAGAGAAAGAGATATACTTCTATCTAGTATGGAAGAATCCACATTTACTAGTCTTCAATGACATGCCATTTCTGGTTGGGATTAAGATACTGCAGATCATTTTTAGCCATCTCAGCAACTCCTCCTGAGCTCTTCACAGTTACGGCCTGACTCTGTCCAGGTCTGTGGTAACCTGTGGCAAACTGTGGCTTTACTAAGAATAGTAACTAGTAATGAAATTATTTTACTTCATTTAGTGCCTAGTTCAAATAGCTTTTAGGGACATAAATGAAGCAGGGTGTAGTACTATAGAGATTAATCAGCTTTCATTTCAAATTACTTTTGAAATACATTCTTGGCTTTGTCTTTGTAATTAATGTTTCCATCCCCACTTGTGGCTCAGAAACCTTTATATTTGCTACATGATGACTTGTTCTACACAAATCTCATGGTTCAATTCTCACAACAGGCTAAATATTTCGCTTAAGGTAATTACCTGACTTCAAAGGAACTTTCATAGAAAAGTAATAATATCAAAAAGAGCCTATATGCTATAAATAGGGTATAAAATTCCACATTAAAGATGTGTGTATATTACAGGAATCTTCAGAGCAGTGTGAAATATAATTAGGGCCTTCTATGGAGGCATAACATTCTCAGTAATACGTGCTAATCTTATTTGCTTGGAATGAGGTGGGAATATATCTATCAAGACATCTTTTGAAATATTTGAGTTCTTTACATCTGAGTTTCCAGTCATACTTGTCTGACTTGATCTTTCCTTCCTGAAAGGTTTATTTGTGAATAAGCTTTCTTCTCTGCATAGGCAAAATCAGAAGCATGAACTTTCAGTAGGGCAATCAGAATTTTAGTGAGATGTAAAATTCTTTTTAAGAAAAGAGGAAGAAGAAGCAACGTAAGTAAGCTCATGTGTGATTATGTGTTCTTCACAGTGTGTGTTGATTGCCTGAGCAGTCATGTTGTTGTTGAAGGCAAGTCAGATCCTTCAATGTAGTGTCGTTGCTGTTAAGGCCTTTTGTTTACAGCATCTCATTCTTCCTACAAATAGATGTCTGTTAGTTAGAAAAGAATATTTTCTGAGGAAAATATGTTTTTATTAATGTCCCTATTTCCCTCTTTTTTCCTCACCCTGCAACGTAAGTATTTGTCCAGAGTACATCTGCAAAAATAATGTTTTAATGGAAAGTATTGATTGGGTGCATAACTAGTACAGGAATGTCTGCATGAATGTCTGCATGTCTGCATGGTCTGCTCCCAGTGCTGGCTGTGCAAGCAGCTCGAGAATAAGGCAAAGAATTGTATTTGTCCAGAATGGGAACATTTCTGGTCTTTGCCCTCTGGAATTCAAATCAGTGCTTTTTGCTTGGAAGGTATTGTTGCAATTAATATTGTATAGATGGACAAACCGAGACAGAGAAGGGACAGTGACTCCTCCAGGAAATTACCAATGTAGGGAGGAAGGGACTTAAGTGTCCTGGCCCTGCAGTTGCCCACTGGACTGATTGCTGCCATATCTGATTTGGCTGGCTGAAAAAAGATGGTGTGGAGCAGCACTGCTTGGGGTATGGTAATGTATTGAGACTTCCAAAATATAGTCACTTGGCAGAATACTGGGTTTGTAAAGTTACTGTTGTTTTAGTGGGAGCAAGAGAAACAGAGTTTGGGAGGAACTGGTATGTATATTACAATTAAAACCAGAAGTTTATGCCTGTCTTGTGATTTATTACAGGACTTGTAGTAACCTAGAGCAAAACCAAAACCAAGTTACCTTGAATTACTGTTTTACATTAGTTCCCAGTTAATTTTAATCTTTATATTGCCGTGCAGGCTTTTGCTGTTCTGGTAGGACATAAAAGGTTCCAAAATGTTCCTCAAGCTGTACTTGCTACAGCCAGTTGCTATTGGTAGTCATCTTTGTTTCTTACTGCTATAATAAAATCAAAGTCAAAATACACTCATTATTTTCCTAATAATATGTTATTATCTGTAGGTAGTAGTTCCAGGTGTCAGTAGCAGTACCTGTAGGTGAGGGGGAGAGTGGTCTTCCTTCAGTTGTACCTCTGTTATGGCAAAGCTCTATTTTTCTGTTATAAAAAAAAGGTTTTATAATCTAATGGTCTGCCATGTTGACTTTAAAATGTCTGGAAATCTGGAAGCTTCTAGGAGGAGAACATGGTGATTTCCTCCCAGCACACCTGCAGACAGTGCAGTGAAGTCTGGGGACCTGCATTTGCAGGGCTCTCCAGAATCTCACCTGGGCATCTCCCTTGGGAAGCTCTTGCATTGGAGCAGGATGGCTCACAGGCTTGGGGGTCTGCAGCACTTCTGGGGCACCCCAGAAGCCTTGAAAGCACCAAGGGAGGTGATTAAGGAAACTCAATTTCTCCATACTCTGCCTTCCTTGAAGTCAAGAAAGCCAATTTGTTTTGAAGACTCCAAAGAGGACCCCTGTCATGAACAGTTTTGTTTCCAGAAATCTACTCTTTGCAGCACCAAAGATAAAGTTTTTCAAATTTGGGATGAGTCAATAAAGCTCTGTGTGAATGTGTGTTTGTGTGTTCATATAATTGTTTTGTGGGATTTTTTAAAATATTTTTTAAAAGAGAAACTTCAATTCCGGAACTGAATGAAACTGGACTGAATTTTTAGATAAGGAAGGTGCATCCACACTTACTATGCGGTGTCACGAGATACTATTTTCAGGTTGCCCCTTATTCCAGGGACTAGACATAGGAAATTAATGGAGGACCATTGTTTTAACATCAAAAAATTCCCTTAAATCTAGTGTCTGAAAGCTTAAGATATAGAGGGACCTTTGCAAATAAATTGTTTTTATTCTTTAACTGAAGGAAAGTAGGATGATTGGGACCATTCAGGACACATGTGCTTTCAAGTTCCTCCTAAAATTTTTCCTTCTGACTTAATGGAACAAAATCAGGACAAAAAAAGCAATAGGTTGATACCAGGCAGACATAATAAATTAAGTTTAATTTAGACGAGTTCTTCTATCTCGTCATCATCATTGCATTGTTTACTTGGGAAAGAAGACACAGTAATAAACAAACAAACACAAAGACTTATGGCTAGTGACCGTCTGTGTATCACTTAGCAACATCAATATTTTTGTGCACAAATAAAGGTCTCCTGCGTGGTGCCTGCTGCCAGTATGTGTGCGTGTGTGTGTGAGCGTGTGTGCCTCTGTAGCACTGACCTTGTACGCAGAGAGATCAGTTTGTCAGTGATTGGTCACTCCTTAATTTGGATGTCTAGACATTTCAGTCTGCACGAGCAAAAGGCAGACATCTAAAGACGTGAGAAGAGATTCTAAGGGATACTAGGACCTTAAAATAATTCCCTGGCAAACTGCAAATGTATTTTGTTCATTTTAAAAATATATGGTGTAAGTGACTGAATGGAACACATGACTGAAAGCTTTATTTTTTATTATCATTATTAATTAATATTCTTCTTAGATGTTTTTGTGCCTGTGATATAAATAGGTAAAGCTTTCTTAAAGGTTATTGGCAACTGTGAGAGAATTAATGTTATGATTGGTCTGCTGGCTGGTAATATATTTTCTTCATTTGCTGAGAACCAGAATTCAGAATCTTCAGAAAATAAATGAATTATGTTTAAATGAACTACCAAATCTTAATTAATAATGTTAAAACTATAGTCAGGAAGATCATCTCTGGGAATATCCAGATGAATAGGAAATTTTTGTCCACCATCTGCATTTTATTCAAAACCTCTCTATGTGCAAGCAAATGTGTTTATATCCACATGTAAAGAGGGCTCAGTGCTGCCAAATGCTGAAAGCCCTCAATTTCCACTGATGCCATTGGGCATTTGAGTGCTTCCAGGGCATTGCCCTAAGTTTGCAAAGCAGTGGCATGCACATACATTCACAGTGGCCCAAATTTTCAGCTGCTCTTTAAATATATGTACAAATGGGGCAAACGATCCCTCAGTTTGCATGGATGGTTGTGTTTGGAATATTGGGTACTTGTATAATGAATTAGAATTTACTTTTTACTAAAAAACATTTAAATTTTACAGTAATAATAAGATCTAGAATGTGACAGAGCTTGAAGGAGCTATTAGTATCATTTGGAGATGTTTCAGTTTCCTTTGTTTTTAATGCTTTCAGTCATAAATCCCAGAAAACAGCGACTGGTGCTTGAACAGCAACCAGCATTCAGAAGCACACACTCTGTGGCACTGCAGCACCAAATTATTTTGAATGAAAATAAAGTGATGCAGTTTGATTTCAGTACTGGTTCTCTGTCCAGTATCAGAGTATCCCCTTGTGGGAACAGGTGTAGTGGCATCACAGAGGAAGTTCTATCCACTGTGGATATGTCTGTATTACAGACTGTGCTGGTGTAAACTGTTAGTTAAGAATCACACCTGTAACAGAACCAAATGTACTTGTGCAGAAACAATAGACCAGATCTCAGAGCTAGTTTGTACCGGGATGGTTCTCAGTACAATGTTAGCAGAGTTGTTACCTAGCTGTACCTGTAGTGATGTGACACTCACACCCCTTCCTTCTCCTCCTCTCAAATGTGTGAGAGCAATTCATTTGAGCATAAAAATAATTTTGTTTTCAGGTAAGTCTTAGCTTTAATTCTGTGAGGAAATTGCACATCTAGAATAGCTTTATGTTGTCTCCTACAAGATTGCCCTGTTCCTTTCTATTTTTCTTTTCTTTTTTCCCCCCTTTCCTAATGTTTGGATCAAATACTAATAGTAAATTGCATTACCTCCTAAATTCTCTATCAGATGAAGAACTGCCTTCCCTGGGCAAATATTCCTAGATTTGTGGGGATGTGGAGCTGGGAAAAAACCCACACAAACATATGATGGCAAAGCACTAACAGGTCTCTTGATGTTATGAGTACTGTCCCCTCTGGTAAATCTGTGCCATTCTTAAAGGCAGGCCACAATTACTGTATATTCCTTCCCCTGTCTCTTCAGCAAACTTTGTCTTTATGCAAATAATTAACATTCATCCAGACCCTAAACATTGTCAAACTTGCACTGCTGATGGAGCTTCTCCTGGAGCATTTTTAAATGTGCCAGGAGAGCATTTTGAAAAACCAGAAAGAATATTATAGAGCAAATTTTACTTTAAAAATCATTAATTAGGTAAAATAAACAGCAGTAGGATTCTCCATTACTGGCTTGCTCTTCTTATGTGTGTTAGTGTGTAAAAATGTTTTTATTTGCAGTATTGCCTGCTAGTTCTTGTGCTGTCATTGCATATTCCAAGTTTTCTGCAAGTTTCAGCTCGAGGTTCTCATAATTATCTGAGAAGCTCATCTTGTTAACACATAGTGACAAGAAAATTAATACAAAAAACCCCTCAGCAAGACATCATGGAAAGAGAAGGTGATATCTGTTTTAAACAAAATTATTTTGTTCCACACTTGTTCTCTTATCATTTTCATCCCCACTCACACAACGCCCATGCTTTTAAGAAGGGGGTTAAGAGATGTGTGCCTGGGAAGTGATCTGGCTAGGATCAGTTCTCTCCCTGGAGGACACCCACTGACTTCTCACCGTGTTGCTTGACTTCTGCATCTGTGATGCCCTATTTTTGGTGTAGGTCTTCTCTATCCTTTGTAGTCAAGCACATTAATATGGTGTGTTCTTTCACTTGTGAGTCTTGCTTACCTCAGCTTAGGTGAATCTTATGTTCCAGGCTCTTTCCTGGGTTTGCTGGCTGTGGGTGTCTTTATGGCTGCAGTCGTCTTCCTGTTGGATGAACAGGAAGAGAAGCGGCACATACAGCATGGTGCAACCTCACTGCTATCCTCCTCCTGTCAGGGCACAGGTCTGCTCATCTGTGCTGTGGGCTTCCTAGGGCACAAGGTTCCTGGTCCTCATGCAAACACCACATTCCTCAGTGCTTACCTGTTTGATTGTTGTCAGTGTGTCCATGGTTATCAAAATGTTTTGGGGTTTTTTCTTAACTTTGCTCTATTGCCCTTCTTGTTGCTCTTACTGACATTGTTGTCCATACATTCTTCAGGCCAATCTTAATTTTTCTGCTACAAATGTGAACAAAATAGAACAAACAAGATTCTAATGGAAAGTATTTTAAACTGTGACTCAAAAAGTGCAAAGGAAGATATCAGTTTAAAAATACATTGTACCTAGTGTTTTTGTAATGTCATGATTTTATATCAGATTGTCATTTGGGTTAGGCATATCTATTATATGGGTTGCCAGTATTATGGCAAAAACAAGCCAACTGGAACATTTTAAAACATTACATTTTCTTGTAGTCTAGACATATTTTCACAGACAGTCCAGCCACAGCCAAGGGTCTCTGTAGGCCTAACACAATTCAGATGCTGCTACTTTTGGGACAATCTTAGGGCTCACTGGCCCTGAACACAACATATGAAGATTACTCACTGATTGGCCAGATTGGCAAAACTGAATGATTGCTGCCTTGTGCAGTCACTTTGCTCCCATTCCTGTGCTGCCTCCTGTGCTTTTGCTAGCTTATAATTTTTTTGATCCAGTTTGCTGTGTGGGTGCTCATAGGTTTCTACCACTACAACAGAATGAGTATGGCAAGATAGGGAATACCTGGAAGCTGTTCATCAGTCTGTCCTTGGATTTTCTTATCTATGTCCCTGGGTGCATTATATCAAGAAGGAAGTACTGAATAAGTACCCAGCACCTGTAATGCAATATCCTAATATTCATAATCTTCCATTAAGGTCACTTGTTTTTGAATCTTTGGAAGTATATTGCTAGGAATTATCCTGGTCTCTGAGATTCTAATGCTGAAATATGAACTGATGGAAATATGAACAAGTTGTATTTTTTGAATGCTCTCTATGGTTTTATGTGGGATTTGGCTGGACATACTATTTGTTTTGGTTAACCTGGGCATTAACTGAGCGGTTCCATGACTGGTTGACTTTAACATTTGTACGTTTCATGTGTTAAAATTATATTTTATGCTAGCAGGCACTTGCTTAACTTTTGCATTCATTTAGTAAATATAAAATGTGTTCCCATATCATGCCCTTTGACAAGGTACTACCTAAATGAGCTCCACAGAATTGTTTTAATTCCAATTCCTTCATATTTTTTTCTTCTTGTCTGTAGTGTTCCCAGCAGTGCAGTAGCGAGGATTTGATTTCTGTCAGAAATGATACTGCTTCAGTCTCGTCTCTGTAAGTCTCCGCAGGGAGGTTAGAGGGTGGTTATCCTCCGGCTGGTCTGGACCTGGTCCAGCATTCAATGAGAATGCAAATCCCCTTGAAAGCAGATACCTTACTCTGCAGTGATACTGTCTTTATGCTGCATGTGCTTCAGGAAGCTTATGATAAGTTTAAATTTGCATAGAAATACTGCTATTTTTTAAAGGTACCCAATCTCTTGCACTTCTGAAAGCTTAGTAAATGTGCCTAATATATTTTTACCTTTAAACAAGAAAAAAAAAAGAATATATGTAAGAGGACTCAGGACCCTCCCACAGCAGTGTAGGAGATTATTGTTACTGCTATGTTGGAACAGAAGTTTGATTGTCAAGGTTTTTGCTGCAGTTCAGCACGTTAATTTTGAGATGTGAGGAGTCCACATATTCCTTGTTTTCTAACATACAATGTGGCAGCTTAAGCAAGCTGGGCATTGTTGCACATCCTCCCTGTGCAGGTACAGAGGCTTTGGCCAGAAGGCCTGATTTGAACAGGTGAAACAGCTTTTGGGGTGGATGCAGAGCTGAATTGCAGGAGCAAGGACAGAAAGCCCAAAGCCAGTTCTGTGTCCCAAGATGCCTACCCCTCCTCTTGTGAGGGGGCTGGCGAGCCATTCCTGCCACGCAGGGCCAGCTGGTGTGAAATGGAGTGTGGGCCGTGGGGCAGGCAAAACGCATTGCCAGCTGAGGGGATGGCCAGGGCTGCGCTGCGGCCGGGACGGCGCGGGTGGGATGCCAGATCCCCGCTCTGCCGACAGCGGTGTCACGGGAGATGCTCCTGCCCATGCAGAAAAGCGCCTTCACTCACCCGCAGCCAAACTCACTGCCCTTAAAGCGGCTGTAAATCAGCAGCTCTTCAAGTCTTATCTTGCTCGGGCCATTCAAAAATAACCCTTGCGCGGGGGGCTGCCAGTGGCGCGGAGCTTCGCCGGGCGCAGCTATTTCCGTGCGCGGCGGCCAGCGGGGCTGGCGGACATCGGGGGGCGGCGGGGACCGCCCGGGGCTGCACCTCCCCGCGCACCAGCTCCTCTGTTGATCGCTCTGTTGTCACTCCCTTAGCGACCGTCGCCACGTCGCGCCTTCGCGTCCTGCCGGGCACCCCCCGTCCTCCCCCCGCTTCCCGGCTCCCCGGGGCCGGCTGTCATGTTTCCAGAAAAAGCCACCCTCGGCGGGGCTGCGGGGCCGGGGCGCTGCGGGGCGCTCCGACGGGCCGTGGCCAGCAGGGGTCCCCGGCGTCACCGCGGGGTTCCCCCGTCCCTGCCCCCGAGGGCTCCCTCGGTCCCTGCCTCCGAGGGCTCCCCCCGTCCCTGCCCCCGAGGGCTCCCCCTGTCCCGACTGAGGTTCAGGGAAAGAGATGAGGGGAGATGGGGGAATGGGGGCTGAACCATCACCTGTTGGAGATAAATAAACGTAAGTCAAATTCCGGTTTAATAAATGTACGGTTTAATAAATTAGTTAGTAATTTGATTAAAACGTAGCTATTTCATAACTGTTTAGTCCCTTTCTTTGCACCCCACCTACCTCCCACTGCAGCCTTCTAACCAGCTCCTCAAAGCTGCCTAAACCCACAGCCTTCTCCTCCACCCAGAGAACTTGAGGGGAGATGGTAGAGAAAGTCCCCAGCTATGTAGCCTGCAGTGAGGACCCCATTTCACCAGCCATTTTCTGTCAGCAGGAGACCAGCATCCTGTAACCCAAACGGGAGGCTAAAGAGGAGTGGACAGATGTCACCTATCGGAAATGCCAGTGGTATCTATCCTAGCTTGCCAGATTTTCTTCACTCCTTGCCCGCTGGCATCACATTTCACCATTTCAGACCCTGCTCAGTGTAGTGTATTCCTGCTCACCAGGTTGCCTGCAGCACCTTATCCCTTTCAAGAGCTCAACCTCCTCATGTGGGTGTCTCCCAGGACCTGCCTTCCTCCTTCTCTCAGTGGTACCCTTGGCATCCCTCTTCAACTAACAGGTCCTCTGCAGTGCCTGCCAATATGCCCAGGGCCGACCTGGTGGTCCCAGCTACATTCCTTATAATTTACCTCTGTGGCTGTTTTCTTCTTGACAAACCCTTTCTGGCTACAGAACAGATCCTTCACTTCACTGAGATATATCTCCAATAGGCTGCATTTTAAAATGTGACTTCTAATACATTAAAATTAGTCAGATTTTTAGGATATTTTTTCTTTTAATGTTTTTGTGTAGACAGAGATTGTGAGCTGTCCTTTCCCTGATCCATTGTTTGATTTTGGAAGATTTTGACTTTTGTAACTGTGCAGAATATGCCACTTTAGTGACCCTTGGTACAGCAGTAAAGTCTCTGTGGCCTAGTTTTTGGAGATGATGAGGATCCACTGATTCCTGTGTAGTCAGTAGGAAACAGAGTGATGGGCATCTTCATAAAGCAACCTTGTACCATAGAAAACTTGCTATTTAAAAAAAAATGTACACGTATGAACACAGGACTGATAGGGTGCATGGCTGTGACTGTGCCTCTTGCTAGCTGAGAAGCTCAGAAGGTCAGAGGCACCATAAAAGTTAGTTATACAGAATCAGTGGCATCCCTGCAAGAATTTCAGTGGCACTTACTATGAAGGGGCATTTGAATTCCAGGAGAGATTAGGTTTTGGGTTTTAACACTTAGCTGTTATTAAAAACTAGAATAATATTTTAAATCTCTTTGTTTCTTTTTTAACAGAAGGGGGGGGGGGCTTCGGCAAGTGTTCTTATTGTGTGTATTGATGTAATCTCCAGAGAGGTTACCAAGGTTAAATTTTTGAACAAGACAGTTCTGTAGATATGTCATTGTATCTTCAGAAAATGTGAGTGCTGAGCTCTTTTAAGGCTCAACATTTCTGGATGCTGAGAACTTCTGAAAATGTAACTCATTGTATGAAATTACTGTGTGTCATTAAAAAAAAAAAGGAAAAGGTGGCAGTTCAGGTAGCTCAAAAGATAAAATGGTGTTCTGCATGGCTTGGGAGTAAGGACAAACAAGGAGTGAGTGTTGTATATTGAAGGCAAGGAACCATGTTATGCTTATGGCTTCTCTAAAATCAGACTTTTACAACCATGTATACACAGCCTTTTTTTTCCTCCTGGCTTTGCCACTTGCTTTCAGCTGGTGCTCAGGAGAGTGAGTTTATCTTGCTGTGCCTATTTCTCAACTTGCCCTTTGCCATTATCATCCACCGCAACTTTATTAGTTATGGCCACACGATGTGCGTGGGCTGCATGTGACACCACAGGGACTCGTGGGCGCTGTGCTGCCACATGCAGCGGTGTCATCATGGGGGTTTCCTTTCTTTGATATCACTGAACTGGAAAGACTTCTTCAGCTCTGTGTGTGCTCTGTGGGTTCTGTATATGTAAAGAGTGATTGTAATAGTCACCTTATCTTACTGCTGAAGGACTACATCAGAAAACTGTTAGAGAGCTGGGTTATTGGCACCAAACATTTTCTGTCAGTTTGCAATTCTCAGCCAGTTGACATTCTGATTGGTCAGATTTACGTCCAAGATATTTTCTGTGTTGTCAGAACAGGGAATTTTCAGGGGAGAAAGCATTCTGTCCTTTCCTTTGTCCTTCTTAGTTCTGAGGATGCTGATTTGTTAATGATTCAAGATGATGGATGATGCTTTTACTGAGATGATGGCGTAATGACCAGAACCTGAAGGCATTCATGCTGAGAGATCACATATAACATGGAGAAACTAGACTGTAAAGCCACCTGATGTGAAGAATTATTTTTAGGACCTAAGAATACAAAGTTCTTGATTAAAACTTTTCTACAGTTGTCTATAAAGTGCTTTTATAAATAAAAAACTATTATGGCCTACCTTGTGGGCAGTGGAAAACAGAGGTATGAGGGTTGAACTTATTTGTGACAGAGATATAGAGAAGAGTGGAAGAGACTGGATTGCGTCCAAGGCTCTGTAGATTTCCTGTCCATTGCCATACTGGTTGGGTCATACTGCTTCCCACCTTTTTGTCTCCGGTAAGCTTTGAGTTTGAACTGGTTGTGGCTTTTCATGCCCTAGTGTCACTAGCATGTTTGTCTGAGGGGAGGGAATGCAGAAAAATGAATGAAGAAATGTTATCTTGAGCCTTTCTTAAATGTCAGTATACATTCTTAATTGAGCTTGCTTTAACTTGCCTTAGTTCTTCTTTTGTGTGGTGAAGAGCATTTAAGTATATTGAATTTCATGCTGTTTGATGTAGCAATACACATTAACACACGGTGAGGAGTAAGTGTAAGCATATTGTGATATTCTGTCTTTCATAATCTAGTTGCCACCTTAATCTCAGTTCCTTCCAATTTCTTTCATTTCAGTCACAGGGAACTCATAATGGCCATGTCATCTAATCTATATAGCAACCAAAGATCTCAGTTTGCCCAATAAACTGGTGGAGTTGGTAACAGTCTTCAACACCAGGGTGAAGAAGACTCAAGCACAAAACTTGTGGGTCATTTCTTTTTGTGCAGTACATGCTATTTAGATTAGTGAAAAGATTCTAGAAGCATTTCTTTCTTAATTTGGTTAATATACTTGCTTTCAATGTAATCTCATCTTGCATCCATCTGAAACACAATACTGACTAATCTTTTCATTTGCTTAACCTGTTTACTAAACCCTGAGTTTCCCAGAGCAACAAGGGTAACACATGAAGGTGACTCAGGTACAGTTTAAGAATATAGAGGAGCCTGGAATAAAGGGCTCAAGAATAGCAAGTAGGAGTTATTTACATCAATTTAAGCTAATCTCTCTAACTATGTGTAGAAGTTGAACAGAGAGCCCCTCGCATGAGAGGGCAGTGATATTCAGTATGGGAACAGTGAGGGAGCAAGCTTTGCAAGAAGAGATAAAATGTGCCTGTCCTGTGGTGGCCTTCCTTTTGAAGCAGATGCCACTAAAACACAAAAAGCCAACCACATGAAATTCCCTGAAAACTTTTGTGCAATGCTTTTGTGTAAGGGCTTGCACCAATTTCTTCACAGAGAATATTTGTTTCAAATACCTTTAGATTGCCACTCAAGATTTATAGTGTTCTAGTAGTTGTGTTACTGTACAGACTGAACTTGAGGACCTGTATTTTAAGCTATTTACAGATATCTTAAAATTGATTTTTGGGGATGAGAATGTTCTTCCCGTATGCAGAAATAAATTACTTTGAGAAAGGAAGATAAACATCTATTTGACTTCTAATCCATTGAGCTTAAGTACTGTATCTTTGTCCTGCAAAATATTTTTCTCCAACAGTTTTTGAGTTCAGTTTACTCGTAAACTTAGTTCTCTGAACATGACAGAGTGGGAAACTTTGGAATTTGTAAAAAATATGGTTATGAAATGAAAAAAAAAGAGTTTCTTAAAAGAATTTTACAATTATAATTGCTGTTCATTTTCCTAGATTCAGAAAATCTCCTGTTGTTGCTTTTGTACATATGGATGATTTTATAATGTAGGGTTGAAGGCACCAGCAATGTTTATGTGGTTTTGCATTTTTTGTTAGTATTTTAATTATCATCAGTTTCTGTAATCAGACCATACCATTAACATTCCTTCTACTTGATGCTCAATGGGAATCAGAGTCAAAGTGAAACCACTATATTGTTCTTTGTTCCTGTTTCTCTCTCTCTCTCCCCCTCTCCCTCCCTCTCTCTGACACCCCCAGCCCCCCCAACCCCTACCCCCCACCCCCCAACCCCCCTTTTTTAATTTGTAAGTAACAGTGTTAACATTTTCAGGAAAAAATATAAGAAGGTGAGAGAAAGTTCATAACGAAATGATGGGGACCCAGCCCATGCAACTGAATGCCTTGATGCAGAGGACTTCTTTCATTGAGCAGGCACACAGCATCCATCACAAGTACTACCAGCACTTGGCAGTTCATGTAAATGTTGTATTTCTTTGAAAACCAGTAAGACAGTATTGAAAAGCAAGGGTGTTTTCAGCTTCATTTAATTATCAGTTATTGTCTTCTTTCTTTGAATGACCTGCCTTCACTATCTTGACTGTACCTTTTCTGTCCCCCTCAGAATTTTCAGTGCTGTGATCTGTGCCCTTACAAACGATTTGAACTTGTGGAAGTGGCAGGGGCAACTTTCGGAAACATGTAGCTGCCAAGTTTCCTGTGATGTGATCTTAAAATAGGCCAGACTGGGAAAGGAGGGGAGGACTGTCACCAAGTGTGCTCCGCATATCAGGACTGTTTTTACTTGATCTCTATCGGCTGGTGAAGTCCTTTGTGAGCAGAAGAAAGAACCTCACCCCCACCCATTTCCTCTTTTCAGGCTATTTTGGGCTTGCTGTGAAGTTCTCAGTGTACTTTCTCAGCCAGAGCAGCATTGTGAGCTCCTTCTGGTAAATCACATTTTCGGGTTGGGGTGGGGGTTGAGAGGAAGATATGGAGAAGACAGAAATTTGTCTTTAAACAGGTCGGGGTTTTTTCCCCCTTCATGTGTGCATGAAAATACTCATCATCCCACTGAATGTAGAAGTTTCCAGTATAATTTTTTGACCAGGTTTACCTTGATAGCTTTCACTCATGCCAGCAGGTGGTATTGACATCTTCTCTTGTCTGTTTTAAGGAGTCATTAAATTTAATGAAGACCTAGTCTTAGGAAGAGGCATCAGGATCTTAAGGAATTTGTGGAATATTCAAGCTAAGTGTTCTTATTAGTGCACAATTGAAAAATGCCACTGTGTAAACATACATCACTGATCTATGCCTGTAATGAAGCAGTAGCCTAGTTCTCTTTTTTCTTCCTCTGGAGTTTCCACCAGAATGACTCAGTTGTTTTCACTGAGATTGTCGTTGATTCCAACCACTATGAGAGAAATCAAAATCAGAGTCCAATTTCCATGTGGATGTGAAGAGTTCTGCTCTCCTTAGCCCATATTCCCAGAAAAACATAGAGAGCAGAAAAGTTTCTGAAAGAAATGTGAAAGTGTGGGATAACACACTCTCAAATTTCTCTGCATAGAAAAATCAGGATGGTATGAAACATACATGTGTAACAGGAAAAAAGAGAATGTGGAGAGGGTTAAGGAATTTTACCACGTGTTTGGTTGAGGCTTTTTGCTGGGTGTTGCTGGTTTTTGCAGAACTGCACAGTCCTGCAGTTCCTCAAGTCCTCGAGGCTGTTACTACTTGAACCTACCAAATGCTGAGCAGTTTAGTGGAGGAAGAATTTGTACATACTGCAAAATTTTCCCTGTGTAGTTGTAAATACCAGCTTCATTGTAGGGAATGTTTGGCTGAGAATGTTTGGCTGAATGGCTATACTTGATTAAATGCAAGCATTTTCCAGAGAACCCATGAACACTTCTCTGGGAAAGGAAAGAATGACTGATTTGATTTTTTTTCCGATCTTGTTAAGTTTAAAATTCAAGAACAAACCAGAGAAAGATTATTTGGATCTTTGTGGATCATAGTAAGCATCATAATGAAAAAATAATATATATATACCTCACATGCGGTACCTGAAAATTCTTTGAAGTTTGCCTTTGGGGAAAATGCTCCACATGCAGTCACAGTGAATTCATTTGACAGTTCCTGACTTCTCAGCATGGACTGGGATGTTACTTTTTTAAGTTGTATACATAGCAGTCTTCTGAGTGTGTGCATACCCCAAACAAGTACTTTTGCTACCATTTTAAAAGGAAACATGTATTTTCCAGAAGAATCGGAGGTCTTTGTTGTGCCCCCAAATTAAAGTTCACTGTTAAGAAATAGTCTCAATACCTCAAATATGTTTTATGTTTAAATTAGAACTGAAGTCCTTGGAGGAGAGTTGAGAAGGAAAGAACTTAGTAATTTTAAAACTCTTGTGTTTGTTTGCTCTGCATTAAAATCCTAAGTGAAAGTCCATGGTTTAGTGGTAATACATGAGAATGTTTTGCAGATGTAGAAACTTGAAGTCAGTCCTGATATCACTGTGTTCTCCTGGTACCTTTATCTTGTCCCATCTTTTCCCCTGTCTGCAACATCTTATTATTTTCATGGCAGTGGCAGTTCCTTAAACACTCTTGTGGTTTTTTCTATCACCTGATGGACTAGAGCAGTTCACATTGCTATTATTTTTCTGAGAAATAAGTCCTTGAGTCTCACTCCCTTGTGTGTGCACCAAAACCGAAGTATGTTTTCTTCAGGCATCGCTACCTTTCACATAAAGGTCCAGAATACTAACTTCCTAACTTTTTCCTTAAAATTCAGAAAGTGTCAGCAAGATCCCACAAGCCTTGGTGGGGTGGACAGAACAGTTCAGCTTAAGTTTCCCAGACTGACTTTCCCAGCATAACTTCTAGTTTTCCTATTTGGCTGGCAGGTCTAGTTCTGGAGTTAAATGTATTATATTTATGTTGTCTCAAAGCTTACTGCACTGTTGTTGTGGGTAGTGAGTGGTTTTTGTTAGTTTGTTTAATTCCTTGCTGCTGAAAATCAATCCTGCAACCTCCAGCTCCTCACTTCTGAAATAAAAAAATAAAACAAATGGCATTTAAATTTTGCTGTGGTGATATACTTTGTTAAGAGACCAATCCACAGACCTTCCTGGGTGTGTTTTGGGGAGCCCAGGCTCAGATTTTGGGTAGAAAAAAAAATCATACGAAATAGCTCCTTGTGAATACTTCTGTGGAGGCAGACTGTTTTATTATGGCAGGCCATGGAGAAGGATGGCTGTCAGGGCTCGGTATGCAGCGGGAAACACATAGGGTTTCTTCTGTGGTGTGGGGGAAGTGTTTCTGCCCTGATGAGCCTGGCACAGACAGCACAGCCCATCTCATGCCGCTTTGTGAGGAAGGTTACTGTAAGCAGACAAAGTGCAGAGGGTCATAAATTCTGGGAGCATCGACGTCTTAGTCGGTGCCAGTCTGCGAGCAGGAACTTTCCTCAGCCAGGCATGGTTCCAGGTGGCTGGGGACAGGACAGGGCTGAGTATTTACAGCCCCGACAGCCTGTTGCTAGAGATCACTGCCGCTGTGCAACAACCCTCATTTGTAGTAGCTGGGTTGTGACATTGGCATGAGATACTTTGTGCAGCTGGGCCATGTCAGTGCCAGATATGACTCCCATGGTACAGGCTGACCCAGCTGCACTGAAAGTCTCATTCTTTTCTCTGTCTTTTTTCTTTTCTGTAGATCAACAATGCAAAGTGAGGGTTACAGCTAATGTGCTATTGCACCCACGTGCATAAAATACGTAGACATTAAGCAAGCACAATTCACTTCTTTTTTTCCTTTACTTTAAGCATTGTAAGGGTTTCTTCTTAAACATCTGCAGTTGTCCAAGATGTATTTCTTGCTCTTCTAAAGCCATAGAATGTAGTTAGAAAAAAACCTGTGTGCTTGTATGTGTAGATACATATTTGAAAATAATATATTGCCGTGTTTGCTATTTCAGTTCTGCTTAGGGCAGAGCAGTTTTGAGAATTGAAGTAATGCAAGCTGAACATTTTTCTAATGAGCATCATTTTATTTGAGTTGGAAATACTGAAATAATGCATATTTCACAGGTCAGCATATAAAGCCCAATTACGTACTGATTTGTAGATTGGCCAGTTGTGAAGGGGCAGGAGTCAGCTTTTCTTTCCCAATCTACAGTGTCTCACAGGTATATATTTACAATTCCTACACCAGCTTCATAAGCATAAAATGAGATCTGACTCTCTTGGTTGCCTTGAGGGCTTTCTAGATTGGGAATGGACTTTGTTTCCCAAGTTTGTCTCTAATCCAATAAAGAGATTTAAAGCACTACCATAAAAGAATATATATAAAATATAGTTAGTTAGTATTGAATAAGGCTGACAAACAAGTGAAGAAACAATTTTTTTCTTACTATTCAAAAGTGATGACAGTCTGAATCAGTATTTAGCTCAAAGCAAATTGCCATTCTAAAGCCTTCAAAAATGATTTGCCAAGACATTAAAAATGAAAAAAAAAGATAATTGCTTAAAATAGTGATGTTAAGGAAAATCAACAAATTACATCTAACCAAGAAAAACTTTCAGTTCTTTTTATTTGTTTACTGACTTTTTATTTTCTCTTGGGAATCTCTGAAGCCAGATTTTCAGGCTGTTCTCTGCAATTACAGGAACCCAGAAAGATTAGTTTTAAAAGAAAGCCAAGTTTCTCAAGAAGAAACACGACTCCATGAACTTGGACTTCTAGAAGAAAGAGCAAATGCTGCAGTGTTCGAGGTAGTTTTGTTGACTTTTGACTTTCCCACAGGCCAGAAGAGCCATGGCCCTTGGCAAACAAAGATGATGGTGGATGGTTCCCACTAAGATCCTATAGCGAATGTCCTAAACGTTGGCAGTCACAGGTGTGAAATTCTGGGTGTTATCAGTCACTGGGGAGCTGTGACAAAGAGCTTTGAGGGGCAACATGTAATAATGATGAGGAGACAGGAGAGGTCAGTTTGTCCCTGTTTTTTTAAGTAGTAGAGCATGGAGCGATGTGAGAAATGAAGGATGGAGCTGACTACTTGCATGAGTAACATCAGCAGGACTGGGTCTGATCCTCTTTCCACTGAAAATCAACAGGCATCTTGCCAGCCCCTGCACTGGGACCAGGATCTGTGCCAGGAAAGAAAAGGGAAACCTGATTAGGCTCTTTCTATGGCCTGCTCAAGGAGGAAGAATTTAAAAAAAAAAAAAAAGGAAAAGGCACAAATAGGTGAAAATAAATTATACCATTAAAATAGATGCTTTGCTAATACCTATAGGGGACATGTTTTGACAACAATGTCTTAGGTCTTGCTAGTCTTCCTTCAGACTTCTGGGAAGCTTCAATGCTTGGTTAGAGGAGCCAGTCTCTGGGTTTGGAGGTTTGGAGGAACTGGAATAGGAGGTAGATGACCACTTCTGGAGTGGGATTGCCATGAGGGCAAGGGAGCATGCTTTTCTCAGTTTGGGAATATTGCATTTCAGCTTTAAAAAAAATGAAAATGCCATCCTTGTGACCTGGATCTTTCCCCTAAGCTTTGCTTTTCCTCTTTTTTATTATAGTTAATCTTTTTTCTAAATGCCAGTTTTCTTTCTCCCAAGGAATTCAGTATGTAATGGCATCTTTACCTCTTTCTCTAGCCCAGTTAAGTTTCGAGGTGGTTTACCCTTTCTGGTAGAGGCTTTTTTGGGTTGTGTGTTTAAGTATTGTAAATTAGAGTAGAAATAGGTAAACTGATTAGTAACTGCTGGTTTTCCTTTAAAAACAAATCACACTAGAAGTTATTTTTCATATTTCTCAGTGTGTGTGCCAACTCTGTGTAATTTTAGCTTGTGGTAGTGGCAATGGATCATTTGGGGTAAGGGAAAACAAACTGTCTGGAATCAGAAGAGAGAGCAGTGTAAGTAAAATAACGAAACCATGTGTAATTATTTCCTAAAAAATGTGGTGCTCCAGTGAGGTTTCAGGAATCCTTCACGTAGGACAGTTGCAGCTTTGAACCTACTGTATTTGGAAAATCACTTATCTTGGTAGCACAAGCATAACTCACTGACTGATTTGAGAACTGTTTAAATTAAATAAAGGGAAATTTTTCTATCTACTGTTTTGTCCCTGGAAGCTTGTGGGCTGTAAGCAGAGTTGTTACAGTACTGGCACATTTGAAAACATGCATTTATATTACCTGAAGAGTTTTTAAGGTATCAGATCAGCTTCTAGTGATAATACTCACATTGTGTTAAAGCAAACTCAAGGGTAAAACTTATGTACTTGGCAGCTCTCAGATTATAAATGCGTATGTTTTACTGCTGAAATTTTGTCTTCCTACTTCAGCACTGTTTGTTTTGGGTCTTACATGTCACAATGTGCTTTTTCAAAATTGACCACAATGATTGCATTGAACTTTTTTAAAGCCAAGTCTCATTTGTAGATGAAATATTTTCCATTACTTGTTTGCTATACTTCTAAAAATTAATTGCTTGGCATGTATTTCTGAACTGGTTGGGGAGCTCCTTTAAATTTGTTGTACTCTGAAGTTTTCTCCTAGTTAATGACTGCAGCTTAGTCTGCACTAGAAAATGGTACATCAGTGAGGGTTGTGCGTAAATCACTCCCAGAACACATTCGGCTGTGCCAGCAGAAACTGGAAGATAAATGAAATTATTTTTAAAAATTTTCTGCTGGTGTAGCTTGTTCCTTGCAAGAGACAGGTTTAAAGTGTTCTGTCTGAGGGTTTCTCTGCACATGTAGTCTGTGTAATGGTAAGAGAGTTACATACATACCTTTATGAACTCCGTTAAGTTCTCTTATGCTGGAGGTATTTCCAGTTGCCAAGATGTCCTGCTTTCAGAAACTCTTGCCAGCCTTACTTAGATCCAAGCAATATCAATGTAATGTCTTTTTAGAAATAAGTTCATTTAAGTTAGTAAGTTCCCTCCTTGTCCTGATGAGTTAAAGGGTATTTCTTACAATCAATCCAATCAGTGGAGTATAAATTGCAACCTGATCTGGACTCTAGTGCTGACCTGGCTTTGGGCATAGTGTCATATGAGGCACCTCCCAAGGCTTCTGCAGCCTAAAGGATTCAGTGGCTCTGGGCAGCACTGGGCCAGTTCAGAGCAGTGAATGGTGCAGCATGTGCTGTATACATCAGAATGACTTACGTAGCTTTCATAGATGCTGGCAAGGTGAACCAAGAAAATTGCCTGAGTGGATGAAAAAAAATTTCTTTTGAATCAGAGGTGTTTTCCAAGTGCCAGGATCTCTCTTCTGCTTCATCTGGAGATCACTATGGTTCCTCTGCACTTTGCCATCCCTGGAAAGTTTCAAAGGTACAGGGCTAGCAGTAGAAGCACTGTTAAACTCTTAAGTGTTGTTACAGTTCCTGTTGTTTTTCTGATGCAGCCGTGCATGCCATGTAGAGCAGTTGCGGTCAATCTACCATCCCTCCCTTGCACTCAGTAGCCTCAGTGAGCTAGCAGTGTGATGTAAAATGGTACAAAATTTCCAAATTACTTTCAGTGTTCAGAATGATTTTTTTTTAATGATCTTTTCCTTCCCTTTGGTCCAGAGCTGGCAGTTCACATGGATTTGCTGAGCATGGTCATAGGGTGTTACAGAGCAGAGCTCTTACCTCCTGCTTCTTTGTCGCTGTGCTGGCACCACTTACGTTCCCAACAGTGTGGTGCCTCTCCAGTTTCCTGTCTCTACATGCCAGATCATGGGAGTTAGGCAGTCAGCAGCGCTGTACTGGGGCCGGAGCCAAAGAAGATGAGCAAAAGACGTGAGCAAAATTCTTTCCTTGGGTGAAGCTCTGCACTAAGGGTCTTAGGTTATTGACTTGGAATGACTGACCTAAGTCTTTCTAGCAATTTGAAGGTGGGGCTTGTAACTGGAAGCCCTCCCGTCCCCCTCTTTTTTACACTATCCTATTCCAATGGTGTTGCCATTTGTGCTGGGTTTGATTTCTGCGGAGTCTGCAAGGCTGTGAAGAAAACCCTGCAGCTCCTGTCTTGCTGTCCCAGTGATCCAGTGTTCACTCAGATTTCCCATTTTGTTTACCAGCTTGTTCTGAGACCAAAACTGACATAAGACCCAGAATGTTCTATGTAAATGCTCAAATCCTTCAGGAAAAAGTTCTGCAAAGCAGTCTGAATTTTAATAGGAATGGTGGCTTATTTTGGGACTTAAGAGACACTCAGGAGTAATTTGGCGATAATGAAAGGCTGAGTACTGAACTAGCAGTAGCCATGCAAGATTCTCTGCAGAGCTGTGGTTCTGGCCAGATGGACCCTTATGTAAGTGGAAACAAACCATGGAGTAGAGATTGCTCAAAGTGCCTCACAGTGGCAGAACTTAATTATTATTAATGGAATTGATCAGTTTTGTGATGCAGTGCAACTTGAGAGGAAGCACTAGTTGTGCTGCCTCCAGTGTTTGAAACTCCCTTTACAAGATCACTGACCACTACAGAGAGCTGCTTTCCAGCTAGGATGGCACAAGCAAACTGCTCTGTTTCCTTGAGGTTTTTTCCACATTGTGCCTGTTCTCCACCACAGGTCTCCCTTAGTGGCTGACATTCTTGCTGGCCTTTTACTTGATGACTGCCAGACTGTCGCCAGATCCCTAATCTCAAATCCATCAAAGGAGTAGCAAACCCCAGCTCACTTGCGAAGATTTCTCCATACTTTCTTTTGTGATCTGACTTAAACCAGGGTTTTCAGTATGGAACACTGGTTAGCAATTTTTTCATTGCCATGGGAATGCTTGTCTGAGAATAGGTCTGTAGTTTTACTCTCTTATGATCCAAAATAGAGAGCAACATGGATATATGTGCATCTGGTTGTTAGAGAAGGCTGCAGGGCTTTTGGTTCATTTTGGTTTGGGTGATGTGGTTGGTTTTGTTTTACTTCAAGACGTCATTTGAAAAGATATTTGTCCTAATTTAACAGTAGTCTGTGATCAGAAGGCAATTTATCTCTGATGATGTCCTAGTGTATAGAATGATTAGGGTTTTTTTTGGCGGGTCTTTCTTGTGATAGGATCTGCGCTTTGGGGCTGCACTCTTTGCAAAACTGAGAATGAAGCTCTACAGGGCTTGAGATAAATCAGTCTTTTTCCTCTTGCCTCCCATGGTGAATTTGCTCCTGTGGTGGTTGCATAAGGCAACCCAGCTGAGCAAAGCCGCAATAAAAGAGAAGCAGCTTGCTACTTGCTTTCTGTCAAGTTGCCACACTCCTTCTGTGCATACTGCTCTACACCAGTTGCAGATTACTGCAGCAAAAATCTTCCAAAACTCCAGCAGTTGTTTCTCCCATGTGCCTTTGCTTGTTAGTGTGGCCAAAAGGCTTTTGTGCTACTGCAGCACAACCTGTCCGCTGATACGACATGATAGAAACCAGCTTATTATCTGCATCCTTTTTAGACTATGATAGCCCTGGCTGGACACACATTTCTGCTCCTGGAAAAGGAGCGAATTGAATTTCTGGAAATGTGAGCAATCATGATCTTGGAGTTGGGCAGCTTCACTTGTGGCATTTCCACTGAGGGCCAGATTCAGGACTTAGAAGTCTTTGGGAGGAATCTGGAAATTCTTTGCTGGGAGGGAAATGGAGATCCAGGGCAACATTATTTTTCCAGGGCACTGGGTACAAGCAGCCCATCAGAATAAGGAACTTTTCACCAATCCTCATTTACCTGATGTTCAGAAATCAAGACTGTACTTTAACCGGCCGTAAATGAGCAGGTTTTAGGCAATTTGTATCAGATGCTGTGCAAGGCTCACCACAGTCCCTCTTCCAAGTAGAACTGACTGGCAGCTGCCCAACTTCTCCATTATATAGGGTGCAAGTGTCCTGCTGTCCCACAGGGGAGGCAGGAAGGAATATACCAGAGCATGACAGCTCTGGCTTGCAAAGAGCTACTTTTTTGCTGTTTCTACATTGTTTGCTCCACCTAAGTTGGTAAGATACCTGTTTTATAGTGGTGTACAGCATGATCCTCCACTGGCATGTTCTAGCTACCTTCCTACATAGTTGCTTTCATCCAAGTTGTACAGTATGAGGAAAGACTTGGCATTGTCATCCTGACTTACCAAATTTTGTATTAGTCATGTCTTTGGGAGATGGTGGCAGTTCTTCACCTCCCACGCATAGCCTACTTACAGTCTTTTACCAGGCTCAATATGGATTAAAAAAACCCCAAACACCTAATTCTTCAACTTCTTTAACTGCACATGCCTGTAATTCATAAATGTTACAGTTTTGTTTGATGAGAACTGTAGCCTGTGCTATCAATGGAATTTTTTGCTTCCCTTCCCCCTCTTGCTGTTGCGGTAGGGCAAATTGCATCATTTTTAATAAGATTAGAGCTATTTGCATTTTAAGGTGTTCAGGGTATTAGCTGGCAGTGTGTCAGTTTAGTCTGTCTGAGCTGGCTTTGGTCACCTCCCATAAAGGTTAGAGAGTTCAAAAATATTGTGCCTGGTTGAACTGAGAGTCTAGACATGTCTGGAGAGATCCTTAGTTTTCAGGGTTTGTCTAAGCTTTGTTTCAATAGGGGTGTGAAAGCTACCAAAAAAATGACAACCTAACACAAAGGCTTGAAAGTCATTTGAGTACTTGTGTGGGTGAGAAATGCCTGTATCTGTACTCTTAGTCAAAGAACAGTAAAGGGCACACGCTGAACAAATAAAGAGTATTGTCAAGCAAATAAAAGGCCCTTTATTTGTGTGTAGAGATGAAGAGGAGGAGTTTGGGGTTGCTCCTGGTTTTAACTGTGCAAACTTAGGTGTGCCATTCAGACCTCTGCATGCCAGCCTGTAGTCTTCTGCATTCGACCTGATCCATGCAACCATTCCTCGATGTGAGCCAGGCAACAATCTTCCCTAAGGCTTTGAGAGTGAAAGAAAAGAGGAATAAATATGCAAAGTATTATTCCTGCAGGACTGTTTGCTTTGCCACATATGGAGGCCTGGCTGCTGGTGATGGCCCTGGGCTCCATGCAGTCATGGCCATACCTCTGTCCTGCTTCCCTGTGTGCCATCTTTTGGTTCAAGAGGGCTTTCCCTGAAGAGCCTCAGTTCTGTGCCTTGAAAAGGCTCGTTTCACTTTCTCTGCCTATTCCAGTGAACCTCTTTCAGCCTTTAAAGGGAGAAAAACATTGTCCAAGAACCTGCTTTTCATGGGAAGATCTCGAAACAAGAATCAGTACTGTTCCTGTACCAAAAGCTGTCCTGAATCGTGGAGAGTTGAATGGGTCTTGACAGAAACTGAGCAGTTGCCTGAGCCTTGACAGATGCCACTGTGTGATGTGTCCTATCTGGAGGAGTCACTGTATGGTGGAGTCACTCTACCTGTTGGTACTTGGAAGCGGTAGTTGGAGGCTGCCTTTGCAGTTGACAGATAGACAAAACATTGAAGCTACACACTGGATTTTTTCCCCCCAAGCTTGAAATTTCTCAATGAGCAGATGAAGTAACCTGGGAGAAGGACAACAGCACAGTAACATAAGGAAAATATGCCTGCTGAAGTTTCCTAGACAGGAATTAATGAGAGTAGAAGCTATTTGCTTCTGCAAGTTTCTACAGGCAAATTAAATTCTTGACCCCTCTTCAGTTCTCATGATAGTTGGAGTATTTTAAAACTCTGATTCCTGGAACAAATGAGAATGTCAAGTTTCATTTAAAAATTACAGTAAAGCATGTTTCTGACCTTTCTGACTGCAGCTCAAATCTTTAGGGTATGGCCTGAATAAACTCAAATGTTTCTGAACAACAGAAAATAAAGGAAATGCATTTTTTTAGTCTTGAGATTAACTTAAGTGGGCAATACTAGAATTATCAAACCTTCATCATCAGTAGTGCTAAAGGCTCTTGAAGGATTTAACCCGCTCAGCAGTTATCTTTAATTTGAAGTGCAGAAAAGAGGGCAGCCAGTTCATTTCCCTAGTTATTTAGGCACCATTGGTGATATATTTGTGGGTTTGTTTATTTAATACAGGCTTTGATGTTTTCCCTTATGCATCTTTTTATTATATAAATAATGTCCTTGTTTCTTATTGTTTGTTGTTAGTGTGTGCAAATACATTCATCTTTTGTTTCACCCTTCCCTAGTGACCTGTTACATTTAGTTATAGGATATGCAGAAAGGAAATAATTAGTCTAACTTTGATCTGCCCTTGAAATTGCGCTGTGCTTTTAAACCACTGTAGAAGAACAGTAAGTTTGTTTCTGCTCTCCTCAGCAACAAAGCACAGAGTGAATCTAAGCATTGTAAATTATTGTACTATGATAGTCTAAAGAGCTATTTTTTAATAAATGAGTTGTAGATGGAGACATTTCTTTCCAGCGTGAAGATGCTGCAGATAGGGCAGCGGTGTGTCAGGAGCTCCTGAACTGTGAAACCAGAAGAGACTCTTGGATCATTGCTTCTGAGCACCTGTGCGGGTGCCTGCTCCACCTCTCCCACTTCCTTTCATATAGTCCTTCACCTTAATTTATTTTTACACTTTTTAATATTGAAGCTTAGTTTGTAGATGATTCTTTCCTCTGCCAGAAATTATTTGAAATGGGCTGAGAAGTTTGCAAACTGTTATGGGAAAACCAGGTATAGTTTTCTGTTTCCAGTCTCCATAGCCTGGAAACAAAGCAAAGTTTGGATGATAGAACAAAAATTAAACAGCTTTGAGATTTGTTTTTCCTACTGCTAGTGGAGAAAAAGAGCCTTGGGTAGTATGGCCACAGAATTTGAACTGTGTGTCCATCTAGTTAATTTACGTTTACTTGGCCTTTTGGGTTTTTTAAACTTTCAGTTATTTCCTAGTGTGAGTTGGTTTTTGAGATACCAGAAATATTAAAAGTTTGGTAATAGGACAATAGGAAACAGCTTTATTTCTGTTAGTATCTGAACGTCATTTTTACAGTTTTGTTTACTTCTCAGAAAAACAGAGCTTAGAGATCATTTGCAATACAGCAAATACAATGGTTGCTAATTTCTCCTGCTACTCCTCTTGGTCTGTGTTTACTGTATGTGGCTTGGCGGGAGATTGTCCTGGTGCAATGGAGAACTGTCTCTAGGTGATTCAGTAAATGGTCCCGTGATCTATGGGAAATGCTGATTGCTCTCAAAGTCCTAAAAAGGCTCTCCTTGGAGGGGGTTTTTTTGGGGTTTTGGTGCTTTTGTTTTGTTTTGTTTTGTTTTGTTTTAGTATCTTTGGCTAGGCAGCTGTTGAGCTAAGAATACCCAAAATTTTATATAGTGGATGTGAGCATTTTACTCCGTAATCTCACTTCCTGTTTCATAAGAAATTCATCTTTTTTATCATAGTTCCAGACCTCAAGATCATAGGACTGTCTTTTTTAAAATTATGCAGTGTTCAGGCCGCTGCAGTTTTGATTCTTGATTGAAGGTTCTTTTTGTTCATGTAATACAAATAAATGGTGAAAATGCACTAATTTTACCAAGATGTTTAACCAGCATGGGCAAAATGTGAAATCAAGGTCTTTTTAGTTACTCATAATTAAAGATTCCACCATATAGTTTGTATTATTTTTTGTTATTATTTTTATTTGATTATCTGTTATTCTTAAGTGATGTATTCCTGTCCAGTGCAAGTATTTTTGTTCCCTTTATCTGTCTGCTAGCTGTGTTTTCTGCCCAAAGCCATCATCTGTTGTTCTTTTAAGATGACATCTCCTGTGCTGTACCCCAGAGCTAGATGCAGTAGTATAAAAGGGTCTTAACACACTTTCCACTATCATGATGCCAAATTATTTAGGTTTTTCAAAAGGCATTTAGGCCTTTGCTGAAAGAGGATTCAAATATGTACAGCAGTGGTGGTTATTACTCAGTGTATGTTTGTCCAGAAATACATATGAAAGGTAGAGATGTTAGTTTCACTGAGTCTTCCAGGCTGGAATCTGAATGTAAATCTAAGTATATATCCTCCCTTGTGTTTTGCCTGTAGCAGCTTTTAGAATCACAAATGCACATTTTTAATGACTAAATGTAACATTAACAGAGAGCCATTCTGCCCCAGTTGTTTCATTGGAGAATGGACTTGCTAGAGACTGCTTTTAAGTAGCCACATCTATCTAATCAAGGTTTCCCACTCTTCCCTGGAAAAGAAATATTAAAAAAGCAGAGAAAATAAGATTATTCATTTCGGTGCAAGCTTCAGAGAGGCAGCTGAAATGTGAAGTAGAAGGAAGAGGTCATAGTGTATGGCTGCACAATAGTCACTTTCCTCCAGAAGCTGGTATTTTTGTTCAGCCCTACCAGAAGTAGGCAGGAGGTTGTACAGCCCCCCTGGGGCTGGGATCCATTATTGGTGTCTCGATGAGTAACCTACTGCATTCTCTGGGCATAGTTGGAAAACTCCAACAGAGCATGAAGAGGTACCTTTAGGTTATTATATTTTTCTTCCAGTTTTTAAATAAAACCCTGCACCATTTCAGGAAATTAACAGTGAAACAAAAGTATTTTGGAAAGCTACCGTAGCCTTTCTCTCCATTTTGCATTTCTGCATGCCCTGAACAAGGAGTGCTGCTTTGCTGGACTTTACAGCTGGGAATGCAGGCTTGGCAGTGTTGCTCCTGCAGGCATGCTCCTTGCAGTTGACACTTGGAGCAGGCCCATGCCCAGACGGTGGGACCAGCCTTGGGCTTAGGCACCTGTGGGATGAGCAGCTTCCCCATATGGGGGTGGTGGTCCAGCATCAATTTTCTTCCCCAGCATGCTGCAGTGTAGAGCTTGCAGTTTGCAAAGAGGAGGAGGACACTTCGTGTTAACCCGCACGTACCTCCTGGCACTTTCTGCAAAGAGATAGCCTATGGCATCTTGCTTCTGTGTGAAGAATATGTATGCGAGTCCTTTTGGACAGGCTTTGGGGTTTGGGAGAGTTTGTAAGAGCAAAAGGAGCTTGGCCATATGACATCAGCTCCTGGCATCTTCCGATTCCCTTTTCTTTCCCAGTAATGTGAAACTGAGTATCTTAAATGAAGTGGTTAATATACATGATTTAAAAAAGAAAAAAAGTACACTGCAAAGTTGATGTGAACAAGGCCAACTGGAGGGCAAGGGTGATGCAGAAAACCATGCAGTCAGCTGGTAATGATATAAAGTGCAAGGGATTGTCTCTTCTCTATCCCACCTATGCCAACAGGCAGGAAGGTTTCTGCAGGATGGCTGTCATGTCGGCTCATTGAAAGGAAGGCTTTCTGTGTGGTTAGGGCTTTCACACTGCTGTACCTTCTGACTGGGCTCATCTGGGGAAGGAAAGAGACCTGGGGTGAGAGGCAGCACAACAGCTTTTAAGGGTATGACCTTAAAGGAAGAGGAGCTGGAAAAGCCAAGATAAAGACAGCCCAGAACATCCTTAAGGCTGCCAAACCTAAAATTAGATGCAGGCTAGGCTTTGTTTTCCTTGCAGGCTCACATGCCACAGGCGTCTTCCCCCAGTTGGCCTACTCCAGGAGGACAGTGAGTGCTGACGTCGAGGAGCACTTGACTCCCTGGGAATAGTTTCTTGTGACTTTCTGTACTCCCCATCATCACACGATGGGAGCAGGTGGGCGCCACGGCAGAGCTGCTGTCACATGCGGGCACATGCAGCGTGGTGCTGCTGACAGCAGCTATCCTGGGACTGTTGCTATTGACAGCCAAAGCGTTGTTGACTGCAGGGAGGATCAAAATTATAATTGGTGACCACATGAGGTATCAAGTGCAGAGATGACGTGACCACATGAGGTATTAAGTGCAAAGGTGATGTTAGGAGTCCATGCAAAGAACACAATTCAGTGTGTCACTTGCACAGTGGTTTAAAGTGTGGGTGGTGGATTGGTACAGGCAGCAGAGGGATGCTGGATACCACATCCCAATTGTGTGTAACAACCCTTTCCTCAAAGGGAATGTTTTGTCAGAGCACCTATTGACTGTTATGCCCCAAAAATCCACTTTTGCCAGATGAAAAACAAACAAAGAAACAAATAAAGCCCATTTGGGAATAGCTTGACCTTTCAGGGTGGGCCAAAACAGCACTGGGAGCTTATACTTGGGGCTGCACTTTGGTACAAAAATGGTCTGATTTGCGTGTCAGCACATTAAAATTGAGTAGTGTGACCATATAGTCACTACTGTTTGAGATGGTATATCTCATAAGCAGATATGATGTTAAACCAGACTTAGTCTTTGAGCTCTGAAACAGGCTATCTTAATTTTATTCAGAATTTACTTAGCACTGTTGTATCCATATTATGCAGCAGAAAAGCTGTTTAAGATATGTGCTCGCCAGGGAGCCCTGCAACTGAGCAAAAGCCTTTCTGATCTCTTTGCCAGGTTGCTACCAACTCTGCATGCAATTTAAGCAGTTTTGAAGTGGAGTAGTACAGGTAAACCAGACTGCGTTGGTACGTTTGGCATCTCTGCTAGCTGCCATACAAGGGACTGATCAGCCTGGGACATCTCAAGAAAGCATAATTTCATTTTGCATTTTTCTTCTCCCTCTTTGTCCCTCTGTTTCATCCAGCTGCTTAGGGAAAGCAGTAGTTTTCCAGCTGCCTTCTTTAATCCCCTTTGACTGAATCGCAATTTAGCCAAGCAGTACCTACATTGTAAGGGGGAGAGGCACTGAGTATAATGTTGCACTAGGGGTTTTACGCTTGTCTCCTTGCTTGCTGCATACCCAGGATAAGTCCTAACTGTTTCTCCAAATCCCTGTGAGTTTTTCTTCAAAATGAAGTGATTAACTTCTGCTGTAAACTTCCCCTTGTCTAGGGCACCCAGGCCTTGCGCTGAGCTTGACAGCATTTGAGATCTCCTGCCCACATAGACTATTAGGTTCTGCTTATCCTTCGTTTCCACTGCCTGGTGAAATATTAGATAACGGGGAAAGAGCTTATCTTACATGCGTCTGAACTGACAAATATGGCAGCCTTTCAGTAAAAAGGCTAATGCAGACGAGGCCTTTTTCCTGGCTAGAATAAGAATGAGGCCGGCGCTTGTCTTCTGCCGCTGACAACGGTCAGATGCGTGCAGCATGATTTCCATAGCATCCAGACAGTCGGAGCACCTAATATCTACCTGTCTAGTCAATACATCAGCTTTGCTAGAGCGGGGAGCTGAAGTTTGTCATTGAGGCGGGTTTCTAATGCAGCACGAATGGATCTTTCAGCTGTTCTCCAGGGTAAACATTGTAAGCCGTGCAAATTTATTTACCAGCAGTGACAAATAACTGTGTCAGTCACTTTTGTTTTCTTCCCTAAATAAGATATTCTTTATAAATGCCCTTATGGATTTCATTTTTGCAGCTTTATGCATGGGGAGGTGGGGGAAACAGGAGGATTTCTTACTGTTTGAACAGGTTAATATTAGCGTTTATTTCCCTCTGTGTTTCTGCACATGAAAAATTAGTTTGTGTTTGGAATCAATAAACTTAAAGGTCTTTTCCAATGTAAATGATTCTATGATACGAATAACTTTCAGAGGACCTATTTCAAGATTTAACAATTTGAGGGGAGCAGCTGGGAAACACTGTCCTGATGTTGAGGGGAGTTTGGCTTAACAGCACAGCTGAGAAATTTTGTTTTGCTGTGCCAGGGCTACCTGGAAGGGGAAGAGGAGCAGGAAGGAGAAGGCTGCTTTGCATGCAGGGTGCTGAGCAAGGCCTGTTACTCATTTCAGAAGTTTCTTGGCTCAGGCATAGAGCTGTGCTCGAAATTTAACACTTCCATTTTGAGAAAGAATACTCAGTGTTATAATGTGGCATATTTCTGCATTGCATTCATACAGATATTTTGGGAAATTGTTTTCCCAGCTGTAAATTCTAAACTGTACATTTGCTTTTGAATTCTAAGCCACCAGCTAAACCCCAAAGTGTCTGATAGTCCAAAAAGCTGGGGCTCTAGTGGGACAAAGTGGTAACCTTATTAGGAATGACGGAATAGAACTTAATGGGTGACTTGCTGCAGTATGGTGAAACACAAGTGTGCTCTGCATGGAGGAAGTAGAAAGTGCTGTTAGTTGGGCAAGTCAGCCACACCTAGACAGCATCCTGAGCTGCTGCCAACACGCACGGGGGGTTTGGATCTTTTCCAGGCTTTGTTCCTGAAAATAAACTGTTCAATATGGGAAACTTTGAAGATTGCATTGACCAGTGAGCCGTGCCTCTGGGTGTGAGCTTTCAGGGAGAGAACTCAAGCCTCGGATTTGGGTTAGAGGCTCACAGAGAAGAAGCTGTGATCAAAGTTTATTCTCTATGTCATTTGTTTGCAGGAGATGGTCTGCAGTTTTATTGTTGTTTCTCTTTATAAATGGGATCTATTTTGACCTCAGAAATTTGAGAAAGGGCTGTTGATCTGATTATTTAGTTTAACTATTGACTTGCTTTGTAGCTGCAATTCATATAAAATGATCACCTCTGTATCTATTTCACAGAAGTGAGGGGATTACATCTATAAACCAAGCAGAATATCTAAAACAATGGATATATGCTAACTATTACATTATTTATTTAGTGCTTTGATAGCCGTGTTGCAAAACAAATGAGGAGGTGGGGATGTCTTTTGGAACAGAATATACTGCAGTGCCCGCCTTGATCTGCATTAGACATCTGCACTGTGAAGTACAAGTGATGCTCAAAGAAGCACTGAGAAAACAAATGGGTTACAGAACTGTTGTGTTAGAAATGACAAAATGTGTAGGCAATAGAGAAGCTTCAGTTTCAGGCAAAATTTTAAAGTATTAACTGTAGAAATAGCAGAATATAGTAGAACAGATAAGATATGAACATTTTGGAAACTGGGACTCAGTTCTCTATATGACAGAAATTCACACTGCGCTAAAAAAAAAAGCAATTCTTTAGCAGAAAAACAGACCTTCAAAATTTTGTGATTTAACACTGGGAACTACAACTCTTACTTCTGAAAGTAAAAAACCCCAAAACCCAAACTGAAACAAAAAAACACCTTCCTGAACAATTTTAGAGTTGTTCAGGTTTAAGTTGGCTTTGAGGAAGACACCTACAAAGAACAAAAAGTCGTAGTCTGAGCTTTCAGAGCAAAAAGTGTGAGAGGACATGAAGAAAAAATTGTCAGAGTCTTTTTAAATTCAAAACGTCTAATCTGTCTGCCCAAAAAAGGATGGATTCAAGCTGAGAGCCAGTTTGGGTGATGTGACAGATTCATGTTCCTTTTACACACAACTTTGGCTTGAGCAATTCCCTTCTTCTCTTCTTAGGTGTGTAAACCAGAAACCAGATATATTGACAGCAAGGTAAAGTTATTTGGTGTGTCTGAAAAAAACCCAAGATAAGCACTGAAAAGGGTGTGCCTTTTCTAATTCATTTATCAAAACTGTGCTAATATGATGACACGAAACTTTCAAGGCAGGAAAAACAGCAGGTAAGGTATCAGCTGCAACTCAGCCTCACCATCTTGGGTGTCATACGGCAATTTTTCTCAGACTTTATCCATGAGCCATCAGTGATGGGTGCACTGAAATTTTTCCTGTGAGACCCTTTTGTGTACCTACTGCAGCAGGGGGATTGGATCCCTGAGGACAATGCTGGGTCAGGAAGTAACCTTTATGAGGGAAGTGATTGCAAGTTTGTGCTGCATTTGGTTGAAACTACAGAAAATAGGAATGGTGCAGGAGGTAGGGAGGAGTATATATTGCCCTGCCCGAGGGCAGAGGCTGTGTAGCCAGGTCTTTCCAACATGCCACATGTGTGGACCTCGTGGTCTGGTGTCCCCAGGCATTGTGCACGGGAGAGAGGGTCCACACATGCACATAGGTGTTTGATGAAGTCTGGCATGCAGCGTGTGGGGGAGGCTGGGATCCTGTGTGCAGGTGGCCAGCACATGCCTCCAATATCAGACACATCCCAGACCCCGCAAGCTCGCTGAATATGCACTGCACTGGCAAGCTGCACACTCTCACGAGTCATTTGTCTGGGACTTATGAATGGCAAAAAGCCTGGTCTGAGCTGCTATGCAGATCAGGATGCCGGCGTCCTGAAATCCCGGACAAATCCCCTTAGCACTTTTGGTAAATCTGCAGCTGGGATTTAACATTGTGACAGCACATCCTAAGTGTGGTAAAAATAGCCTGTCTTCCAGAACTGAAAACCTGACTCGTGCCCCACAGTTAATGGGTGAGCAGTCTAGGCTGTTTCTTGAATCATTGCACGAATGCATGAAGTGGTGCTGGTGGCAGGGGATCACAGAGCAGCACCGCAAAACCCTTGCCTGGCTCAGGTCAATTCTCTGCAGCTTTGACTTAAAACTCAGCAGATCAGAAGTGTGGCAGAGACCCCTGATCTCAGACTGAAAGAGATGATGGAGAGATCTCTCTGCCTTTGCCTCTCCAGAAGGCTTTGTTTGCCATGTGTTGCCTGGAGGCAGTTCTGCAAGGTGTGCTCTGTGGGCAGTGTCTCCTCCTAGGCTGGACAGAAAGCTCAGCCCTTTCCCTAGAGGCTGCATAAGAACTTGGGTTTATTTGTTTGTAACCCTTTACCTTGATCCTAATGAAAACCATGTTTTTTATTAAAAATTAGGACAGCACCCAATGTGAAGCATCAGTAGTTTTGCTGCCCCAATGGGGTGACATGGAGAAGAGAGAGGGAATGGATGTGCTTTTCCCACTGTGCATGTACATGCATGCATGGGAAAGCACAGTTTCTCTATGACCCTGAAAACAAGTATCTTACTCTCAAAACTTCCTCTCCAACATGGAGATTTACTCAGAAAGTCTTGCCCCACCCAAACAGGGTATAGTGGTATCTCTTCAGTGAGCTGCACAAAAATGCTGCTGGTGAGTCAGTACAATGTTGGATGTGCAGTTAAACAGACTGGGAACATAGGATGAAGTTGTTTGAAACACAGCCTCCCAACCAGAAATACCAGCCAACCAACTGTAAGATGCATTAGCTGTCAGTTCTCAGTGTGTCTGGTGAGATTTCAAACAAATTTTGGTTTTTTGCTGTCACACAGAAAAAAATGCCATTGCAGCCACTTAGGACCAGCCTCTTGCTCATTGGGAAAGGACATCTGTCCATTTATAATTGGGTAGATTTTGAAAATGCATCTTTGTGATTTAGGTGCTCACATGTCATCTTCAAAAGCATCTTATTAGTCCAAATTACATATGGTACTTGTGGACAATGTGTGAAGGCTAAAGTGAGGGAGGCCGTGCTCTGTGGAAATGCTGTGTAGGTGCTGCTATGGTACTGAGAGAGGATGATGAAGATGACCGGCAGGAAGAGCTGAAGGTACTTGCCTTAGGTTGCTAGCAGGTCTGTGATAGAGCTAAGGAGAGAAGCTCAATCTCAGTATGATCTTGTAGCTAGTAGACCACATATCTCCTTAAGCATCTGTGCTGTATCTTTGAGGCAGTCTTGTATATTCTGTATGCAGGGCAATTTCTCTTTTCTTAGTTCCTAAAGGCCTTCTATGAGATACTTCAAATTTAATTGTACCCTATCTGATCTAGTATTATGCTAGGAGTGCAGGGTTGAAAATGGATGGAGGAGCAGTGTTAGAAAGTACCTCTCAATCATGACTGACACCCCAGCTCTGTCCTGGAATCTGTTCAGAAACATCCATCCCTCTGACTGACTGAGCTCAGTAACATCACAGTAGCAGTGGGACTGTGCTACTCCACATATGAAGCAGCACTGCATTGCCTGTACCTGGCTGCTGGTTTTGTTTCTGGCTCTTGGCTTCCACCCTGAAATGAGCATCATTGAAACTACCTAGGGGTACAAGAGTTACCCTGGCCTTACAGATGGTACAAGAGGATGGTGGTCTTCATGGTAAATGGTTAAGCTGCCTTCCTGACATGTGTGGTGACTCAGAAGTGGCTTGAGTTTATATATATACCATTAACTCTTCTGAAAACAAGAATACTGTCCTTGAATTGGGGAGGATTAGCCTCATTTTATGTAAAGTAGATGCAGATTTAAGCTTCATATTGAGTTGCTAGGGTGTTGTCCATCAAGTGATGTTTGGAAGTTGTTTTTTAGAAGCTATGCCAGTTTTGACATGATGCTTTAATATTTTTCTGGCTGCAATAGGGCAAGACATAGAAATCTTATGTTGTCATCACACAGAGCTGTGAAGTGTTCTTTTTTCCTTTTTTGTTGCTTTCTCTCTCTTGCACTGTGTCATATGGAAACCAGATCAAGACTATAAAATTATTGCCCACAAACTGTGATCTTTCTTTTGTGGTGAGAACTGACAAGTCAGTGATGGCTTGGTGCTGTTGGTACTAGCTATTCATGCTGCACACATTTGTATGTATCAGGAAGTGCCGAACTTGGCATTCTTCTCATTTGGCACAGAGGCTGGTGAAACGTCAGATTTTTAATTGTGATAAAGTTCACGAAAGAAAAAATTATGGCAGATGTTTCCTTTTGTCAGAGCTGAACTGAATCATTAAAATGTGATATGATGTACTATGAACAAGTCAGTGTAAACACCATCCCTGTGAACTGAAGAACTTAGACCATTCATGATAATGTTAAAAACCATGTGGTCTGAATGCTGTATTACCAAGCTTTTCTCTTTAAATGCAGAGCATGAATCTTATGAATTTTTATTGCCTTTCTACAAAATGAAAAGATAACATATTCTGCTTTGGTAAAAATAGCCTGGTAGTTTCACTGGTGGTTTACTCAGAGGTCTGCTTTTCACAAGCGGCAGTGAGGTATCCCATTCCCATTGAGTGCTGAGCTTGCTCGCCTAATTCCCTCTTTTCTAGAAGATATATTTTTGGGAAGTCTTACTCCTTTGCCAGTCTGAAGGAAGTGACAGAAACGCTGCTGCTTGCTGAGGAATGCCTGTGATGATGTGTTAAAACTGGTTCTTTGGTAAGTGGTTATGGAAAAAACTGCAGGAAACATCTGACAACTGACATTCTCTGTGGACTTTCCTGTCTCCTCCTTACAACTCCTGTGTGAGGATTATTGTCCACATACTCACGTAGGCCATTAATCAGAAAAGCAGTGCATTAGAAACTTCCTGATGCTACTCCATGAGCTGAGTACATTTTATCTGCAGTTATTCTCATTCTTGATGGCGTAGGAAGTCATGACTAGATTCTGACCCTTACTCCTAGTGTTGTTGTCATTTCTCAAGATTTTGCTGTAAATTGGTTTTCTTAATGCATCAGCTGATGGAATCAAGTGTGAATGAATACCTTCATTTGGACATAAAGGTCAAAGAAACTCCGAAAAGATATGGTCAAGGTGGTATCTCAATGGATTGTTTTATGTCACTTTTCTGATTTTTTATTTGAGGGAGCCTGACTTTACAGTTTTGGAATTATGCGGGTTGGGAATAGAATTACTCTGTTATGTCATAAAGAGGATTTTTAACTATGGCAAATCCAAATAATTTTGCACTTCAGAAATCTCAGTTCTCATCTCTTTTGGGAATGCACTGCAAGTGAGGTAAATGTGTTTTGCAGTCACATTTTAAATACTCTTAAACTGTGGTCCTTTTCTCCAGATTAATTACATTGATTTATTGGGGAAAATTTGTGTTTCTGTGCATGGACGTACACAAACTGTATGCAAACTATATATTTTATTTTAAGTGGGGCTGCAGGAGCCGGAAATAGGGAACTAAGTAATGTGATAACAGTCGTTAATGGCAGATCATCTGGAGGTTTTTCACCATGGCAGTTTGTGGAAATGCAGTGTGCTTTTTTAAATTAATGTAAGTTTTTACACCTCCCTTGCTCCATAGGAACTTAATTCATCATGAAACCTTGTTAGAAGCTGCACCATTATATCCTGAGGCAGATGTGAAATTTGTGTGAGTCACCGATTTGTGATCAAGCTGAAGGAAACTGAGTCTACAGTTCTTAAGGAAGAAGCCGCCCATTTGGGATGCATTTACACAGCTCCTTTTGTATAAATCATTAGTGCTGTAAACTATCCATTATTGTTAGGAGAAGAAATTTAACAATGCAAATAAAACAAAATACTGTGGCAGAGCAATTTTATGCTTGATAGTAATGTTTAATGGCATGTTCTCATAAAGAGATTTTCCCTATCCTTCAGACCTATCGTGTCTGTGACTCACTTGATTTCCAATGGTTTGAACATCCCTTATTTTATTCCTAGAGTTGTTTTCACTACAGCAATTTCTTTAAACGTGCTGCAGCATGGGGTTATCCAGGGTTAATTTCCCTTATGATTACACATCCAGACAGCATCTATGTAAATGCTGCAAGATAAAAGACAAAAAAACTGCAGGATGAAGGAAAACAAAATTCCTTGGTTTTGCATGTAGGATCGATTTTTCAGTATCGAGGTCTTTCCCTTGTTCACTTTTAAATATTAACACTAGCTTATGTTGGCATTGTAGTTCTCCAAAAGCAGCACTTTTCTGTCATCACTGACCTCAGATTTTGCATTCTGTTGATGCGCTTTGTCCCCCATATCTCTTTGGGTTCTTTTTCCAGGTTCACTTCTCATCCTTTATTTTCAGGTACTAGACAGTGCCATCAGTGAGGCAGAACTTCGTATCTCTAAATTAGCTGATTATATTAATATCAGAAATAAAATACAGCTCTTAATATTTTGCTTGTATTTTTAGTACCGTATTGTAATCCTGGTTCTGTTTTACCTTCTTATCTCTGTTCTGTGTCTTGCCCTTAGATTTCTTTTCTAGACCTGAGTTGCTGGGTTTTCTTGAGATCTCGAAAGGTTCTGCACCATCCAGCTTTCTGAAGTCATTCCATGCACTTTAGTCAAAAAGTACTAAAATATCCCGATAGTCTGTTAATCTGCAGTCAAGTGCCCATTGTTTTCTCTTCCTGTCTGCCAGGGAGTTTGTTGGCAATTGTGATATATGGAGCGAATAATCTACCTGGCAGGAGACTCTGTAACTCCAAAGATTGTTCTTTAGTGGAAGGATGAACCTTTCTGTGTGTGTGTAAAATACTGCTAATAGCTTATTTAGCAACATATATTTCTACAACAGGGCTTTCAGTTTTGTGTTGAAGGTAGATTATTGCATGTGCATAATTCTAGCACCCATGCTAATTCTGTCCTTCATTTAACTTTCATTGGATACTGTGGTAGGATAATGCATGAGGTGATCTCTCAGCTTTTTAATGTGGTCCTTAGAGCATCTCTTCTAGCTCCTGCTTGAATGGGGGAAAAAAGATATTAATAATGAGGGATGATTCTTTCCCATACTTGCTGGGAATTGCCTGGAAACCATGGGTAACTTAGGGTAGTCATGCTGCAACCACTGAGACTCAACAGAATGCAGTACCAGGTATGATTTGCAAGTACTGCTGGAAGAGCTCTGAATAACAACAGTGTAAAAAAACCCCAATATGGTGATCATTTCTTGCCTTTTGTCTTATTTAAATGCTTGGGTTTACAACCATTTAGTACATTTGAGCTAAAAATACCCCAAAAGCTATGGAATGTGATCAAAATGAAGGATGGAAGAGGTTGCAGTATTTTCAGGGCAGCTGGTCTTGTTCACTAGTTTTGGATAGAACTAAATGGAGGATTGAATTAGTCAGTGACTAAAATACGTGGAAGCCCCTGTATCACAATATTCACCCTAATGGATACCTTTGTGAAATTCTGGTTTCTCAGCCACCTGGTTGCTTTGTCTCCTTAGGGATATTTTCATGGTCTGAGTAGCATGGGTTGATTATCTCCCTCAGATTTACAGCTGCCTTTCCCTGCCCAGAGTTTCTCATTCCTCATGCATCAGCACCAGGAAATTCTGTACCTGTTTTTTAGCAGTGGCAGGGGAGCATTGAAGTTACCAGCAGTGTAATCCCCAGGGTAAACAGGGCCAGGGTATTATGCTCACTGTACCATTTAACCCTGCTGGAGGAGACGACTGTAAATTGCCTGTGTCGAGCCAACGTGTAAGGACTAATAGAACTGCAGTGGGGATAATTCATAAGTAGATTTTCTCCCTCGCCAGTGTAAACAGAGCCAGGACTAGTCAGGTCTGAAACGGTGATTACTTTTAAATCAGCATGTTATAATTCAGTGTCCCTGATTGAACCCTCCTTCCAGCACAGGAAAACAAACCACTCCACCGGTGGCCAACACATGGACCACTCAGGCTGTGCAACTAACTGTGCATATGAAGGACTGCTTCAATTTCCTAATCCTTCCTATTAATGCAGACTAAAGAACAGCTTTAACAAGGAGTTAATTTAGAGGCCTTAAACACTGCCTTCTCACCTCCACCAAACTTAAGTCTTTTGGGTTATTTTGCTAATCTCTCCACACTGCTCCTATCTGTTCCTTGTGCCTAGTCACATTAAACACAATATACCTAGATGCCTATCTGCTGGCAAATAAGTTACTTGAATTTGCTGCCTGTGAGAAAAACACTTTTCCTTTCCCTGCGGTGGGGCCATTCTTCTGTAAATAAGTTAAGTTTTGACAAACTTAACCTATAAACTCCAGATTTAACCGAAAAGATAAAAATTTACCCCAGGAGGTGGCAGTTTGAGAGGTGGGGGCATGGGACTTGCAGTAGGTACATCTGCAGTTGCTTGAAGCCTGTCCAGGTCCAGAAATGGAGACGATCCTGGTCTCCTGCTCTGCTCCTCCCTGACCATTGCCTGCATCCTTTTCCTGTGTTGGCATCAGTGTTTACCCAGTAAGCAATTTGAGTTTTTCCCCTGTCAGCAGTGACCTGGTCTGGCTCAGCCATCTCACTGTCTCCATGTGCGCTGGCGTGGCAGGAAGGAGCTAGGGCCACACTCCCATGGCCAGTAGCTTGACACAGGGCTGAGATGAATCAGAAAGTGATTATCCCAGTAGTCCTAAAGACTCCAGCCTGGCTGGCCAGGGAGCGAAAGCATGACTTCCCTATAGCGGGCATGTGTTGCCCCTCCATGGCTTTGACCGTGAAGCATCATCCTGGTGCTGCTGCCTGGAAGAGTCAGGACACATGGCCCTGCATGAAGTGTTAATGACTAGATAGTTTTTTGGGATGAAGTTACACATGTGGCTCCGAGATGCATCACATTGCAGGAAGAGGGAAGCACCTCTGCACAACACCTGCTATCTGAGTTCCCCAAGTGAATGACCCCAAGGGATTGACTGCAGGCAGGAGGAAACACTCCCTTATTTTCCAGATTCAAGACCGTGGTTTTTCTCTTACTCTTCAAAGTATGGGCTAGCCAAGAGCCTGCCCACAGTCAGTAATGTCTTCAGAGAAGCAGAGAGAAAAAGGGATAAGTAGCAGAAATGTGAAACTCTTATTAAGAAAGCAGCATCTGTCCAGTTTTGGTCACAAAAGCATGACTATGTTTCTTTACTAATAGCAAAATAGAAAATATCAGGTTTTGTTCTTGTGAGTTCCAGAGTGAAGCTTTTTGTTTTCCCAGTACTGATCTGAGGAGACAGATCAGTGAACATATCCTTTATAAAATTTCATCTAAATGTTACTAAGTTTAACTAGCCCTTGGCTTTATCATTAATGTGCTAGATTTCTAATGCCATGTGGAGGAGCGTTGTGACTCTGTGTACCAGAGACTGGTTAAGGAGCTTCAACCCTGTTGCCAGAGCAGCCGTCCTGTTCAGAGGTCATAGTGTAACCTGCTACTGGGAGGGGAATTTTAGAAGGAAGCTGTCCCCCAACCTTGTTGACAAAGCAGCTTTTATGGGCTGCCTGGCACTTGCTGCACAGTTGTTCAGTCCCTAGAGGGCTTGATTCACATTAAAAACTTCATGATAAATTCTTAATTAAATACGTGTTCAGCCAAATATTATTCTGAGGATGTTCTCGAGAATCCTTATCAGGTGCATTACTTATGGATACAGAAGTCTGTAACCATTTTGCAGTCATTGTGCCTGCACTTGTACAATAATATTAAATAAATTTCGGTGGGTAGGGAAGTAGTGGGCTAGAGAGGGAGTAATGTGTTATCAGTCTATGTGCCAAATCCCCAGTCTTGGCAAAGCAATTGTTTTATGCCATAGGTTAATGCCCTTCAAGAACTGAAAAGACTCTTAACATTCACACTTCATTTGTAGGAGACTGAAGTACAGCATTAATACCAATATATTAATTTGTTTTGTTTTCTGCTTTCTTTGTAGTCTTTAAACCACATTCATCTGAAACCAACTTCTCATTTTAAACATGAAGCTGGGTCAGTCTTTCGTTCAGAAACTTTGTTTTACAATGTCCTTGACAACAAAGAGTTTGCAACAGTCATATTTAAAAGGCCCCCTTCTGTTGAATTAATTGTTTTCAAAGTAGTCTAGGGACAATCAGATTGTAGCTTTGAAGGTGTTCCATATCTGCTATCTGTACTGAATTACTTCTCTCTGCTGGTAACAGTGCTGTTGTTGGTTAATACTCTACTTGCACAAAAGCATTCCATTGACATATAATTTAAACTCATTCTGCTCTTCTAGGAACTCTCAAAGAATATTTATTTACAGACCACAATCACTGTCCCCAGGCTTGACTGTTCTGTTTGGATTGAGGCCTTAGACCTTGCAGTATCGAGCTAAACGTCAACAACAGTTTAATAAATCCAGACAGTGGGGATAGCCTGTAACCAATCAAGAGGGCCCTGCTGCTTTGTGTCGTGGATACATATAGCAGGATATGTCTCCCTAATGTTTTTAACCCCTTGGCTCTTCATAGCGCTAGCTTGATAGGTGACCACAAGCAGACCCACTCATCTCAGCTCTTGGCTCTTGCTCCTTGACTTTGAATTAGGAGACTTTTTTTTAAAGACCAGTCTACAGTAATTGCAAATATGAAAGGTGTGGGGAGCAGTGGGTCTGCCTCCATGGCTGGCCCCGGAGTGTGTCTTGGGGGCTTGGACCGCTGGCCAGGGGGGAAGGCAGTGCTGGTGTGAAGCTGAGCTGAGCCAGCCCAAGCCTGCTGGGAGAGGCACTGGAGCCTCAGCAGTGCTGTGGCCCAGCTCCTCTACTTTCAGGAGCTCCCAGGTCCTAGTCAAGTGCAGACCAGAGGCTAAACTCTCTTTTCTAGCTCACGTAGACACACACACTGGTCTTACCTGGTGCTTTGGGGATGCTACCATAATCCAGAGAAGTAACTAGAAATGGGAGGAGGTTTGGCAAACCAGTGAAGGGGGAGCAATCTGGGTGTTGAGGCACATGGCAGTAATGAGGGACAAGGGGCTAACTGCTTCCCATCGTGGCAGGGACACTGTAGGACTGTGCTGCTCCTGTAAGTGACAGCAGCAGGGACAGCCTTAAGTGCCTGCTACTGGGTCTGAGTGTGACTGCAGATGCGGACAGGGATGGGGAACCCATCTGCCTGGGTTCATCATCCAGAAGGGCATCAGAAAGCCTGGCTTAGTGGCAGGGCAGGGCATGCAGAGGGGTTTGGGGGTTGCAGAGGTGTTCAGGGCAGGCAAGCACTGCTGGAGCTGGGAGTCTCACAGAGTTGGTCAGGTTGGTAAGGGACCACAGTGAGTCATTTGACCCAACCTCCCTGCTTAAGCAGGGTTGTCCTAGAGCACATTGCATAGTATTGCATCCAGACAGCTCTTGAATATCTGTAGTGAGGGAGACTCAACAATCTCTCTGGCCTCTGTTCCAGTGCTCGGTCACTTGCACAGTAAAGTTTTTCCTTATATTCAGGTGGAACTTCCTATGCACCCGTTTCTGCCCACTGCCTCTTGTTCTATTGCTTGGCACCACCATAAGAGCCTGGCTCCATCATCTTGGCACCCTCCCGTTAGATATATTTATTTATTGATTGATTTAGATATTGCCACACATTGATGAGTTCTACCAGAGAAACGCACATGCGGCTGCAGTCTCCTTTCTCCTCTTCTTCCATTTTTCTTTTATAACTTGATTTTACAGGCATTGTTTCTCCTGGTGGTTATTCTTTTACAGCATTGCTCCAAAGCGCGACTCTTTATGTTTTACAGACACACGCACACACCGGCTCCCCATAAAACTTTGGAAGCGCAGCTGGGAGGACTCCTGTGGCGTGACGCTGGGGGCGAGCTTTCCTCGCCGGTGGCCTCTGGAGCGCCCAGGCGCCGAGCGGGTGTCCTGCCAGGCGGATGGCCGGTGTCCGTCCGTCCCCGTGTCTCGCTGTCCGTCCGTTCCGCTGTCCGCCGCCGCGGGCGGGCGGGGCGTGGCGGGGCGTGGCGCTCCCACGGGAGGGGGCGGTGCGGGCGGCGGCGCAGGCGCGGGCGGGCCGGGGCAGGCGGCGGAGCAGGGGCCGCGCCGGGCCGGGCCGGGCCGGGCTTAAAGAGCGGCGGCGGCGGTGGCGCGGGTAAGCCACGCACCTTCCTCCCTGCCTGCGCTCCGAGGGCAGCGGGGCATCCTCGCCTTTCCGTTCTTTTTGCTCTCGCCGGTTGGCTATTTTTCGAAAATTATTTTAGTGTTGGTTTTTCTTCATTGCTATTACTATTTTTTTCAGTCATTATTACTGTTCTTGCTTTTGCTCGGGATACGGATCCCGGCGGCGCCTGGCGCCCGTGCGTGCGCGCACCCGCGCGGCGGGGCCCTGCGGGGCCGCTGTCCGAGCGCCGCGGAGAGAGAGGCGCGGGCGGACGCCTGTCCGTCCGTCAGTCCGTCCCGGCGCAGGGCCCGGCGGCCGCCCGAGCACGGGGCCGTCGCATCCCCCCGCCGGATGGAGCGCGGGGCCGGCGGCGATGCGGTGCCCGCCGCGGGGGCTGGCGGAGCGGCTTGAGCCCCGCGCCTGCCGGAGGCGAGCATGTCCAGTGAGCGGCTTAACAGGACTGCGGTGAAGGATGCGCGGTTAAAAGACCTGTTGTTGGAAAGAGGTACCCGCGTGTTGGCAGGGGCAGGGATGCCCCGGGAGCGCTCGCCAGCGGGGCCAGGGCAGGATCCTCCCGGCCCGGCGCGGTCTGGCTGCGGGGGAGGGCTCGGGGTCACGGGCTTGTCTGGTTGCTCATACGGTCGTCAATTAGTTCCCTCTTTTCATGCACTTCTGAGAAGGTGTTTTCATTCAACGTGTAGTTGCCTTTTCCGTGTTGGGCGTTGACCCTGGAACGTTGGGGTTTTTGTTTGGTTTTGGTGTGGTTTTTTTTTTTTTGGTTTTTTTTTTTCTTTTAGTTTGGTTTGAGTTTGGTTTTATTTCCCAGGAGAACTTTTATTAGGACTGTTGTTTCTTGCGTGTAAAGACACGGATATGTGAGTGTGACAGACTCGGGGAGCTAAAACCATATAATTTCTCTTCCTGGAGTTCCCCCCGGTCTCTTTCCCGAAAGGAAAGGAGGCAGGAGGAGATGGCTGTCTGGAAGGCGGTGGCCCTTCGCGCCTGGCAGGTGTTGGGCAGCGGAGCAGGGGACGCGGTGGGGGCCGGGGTGTCCCAGTGCCTGTCAGCAGCCGCCAGGAGCTATTTAAATGGCCTTGATCAGTGCCAGCAAATACAGACTGCTGCTGCACTTCTCTCATTGCATTTTGCTGTTAACAACCTAATGAGCAGCCAGAGGGTCAGGCAGGAGAAAGAAGAGATGAAAAACTACGTTTCTTTTCCCTGTCCTTTCCTGTGAGGGAATCCTCCTGAACATCACTAAGATGTTTTGTTGCGGTTTAGTGTTTGCAATGTAAAGCTGGACTTCGAAAATCTTGTGTGCTTACACTTGTATGCCCTGGCTTTTATTTTCTTTGTAGTGTGGCCAGTTTTAGTCTAACATTTTCAAATTATTCCCTCTCAAGGAAAGTGCTCACAGACCAGATAATTTATTTATAAAGAAGGGGTATTGTCCCTTGCCACGATGCAGGGGCCTTGATAAATTTAGAAGACTCTGACCTTGGCAGATAGAGAAGTAACATGTCATCCCAGTGATCTTTGCATTCTAGGAAAGCCTAAATCAACATTGCTTGTTTTGCATGTTGCTCTTTAGCAACCGTCTCTCAATTTCCAGTTTAAAGTATGACATGGATGCCAAATAAAAAAAGGTTTTGGATGAAGAAACCATTTAGTACTTCAGTAGCCACAGAATGTGAATTTCAGCAGTTGTCAACCATGTAAAGTCTCTTTTCTGCACTTCTTAGCTGAGAAAAACTGAGTTTTTACTTAAATGTGGGTTTGGTGGGTTTGCTTTTTAAATTATTTCTGTGCTTCCTGCTTTTTGATCTTTTGGTGCTGACATTGTTAGCTTCCAGTGACAGAAGAGAGGGGGCTGCATTGCATATGGGATTGATAGCAAAAGCAGAACCCAAAATGCTGACTACTCAAATTCTGTGAAAATGTTGGTGGTCTTAATGATGAGTGAGTGGTACTTAAGAGCAAAGAGAAATTAGGTGATATATCTATCTTTGCTCTTTTTCCTTAGCTTCAGGTAGGCTTAATTACTCCTACTGAAATGATTGGAGACCGTCAGCACTTCGATAGTGGTGTGGCTGTACCTGCTGGTAGCTTGTGCCAGACAGCCGAGGTTGGCACCAGCCTGCACTGGACACCAGCACACTTGCAGCTCCTGTAGTCTGAAGTTTTGTTTGCAAGAGATCTTAGAATAATGAAACAGCCTCGAGTTTCCTCTGGTTCCGCCCCAGGTTTATTGTGGATTTTACGTATGAACGGCATTTTTCCAGCTCAGCTTCATATTTCTCTCATGTCTGCACGAGTGTGCTACTGTCATGCAGAATGCTGAGGGTGACTACAGATTAGAGATAGGAAGGGGGGGAGCTTGTTTTCTGGTATTTGCTTTGTCTTTTCAGTTTCATCATTACCTCTCTTTCCTTGTTAGTCTTTTAAAACAGAAATTTAATACTGGTTCTCTGAAGCTCATATTTTTGCATTCAAAAATAAGTGTCCTTTTTGGAAAGTACTGAAACTGAGCAACTTGTGTTGGTTCTTTGCTTCTTCTACCAGCCTAGCAACCAAAGACTTCCTCTCATTAACTGGAGTTGTCTTTCAAGATGAGAGCATCCCCTATGAGCAACACAGTTTCCATAGAAATATCAGCAACTTGCTCACTCCAAAGGGCAATTTTTCCCCTTGTGTTGCTCATCCTTGGTGCTCCAGTATAGCCAAAAGGGTGCAAGAGTGACTCATTTCTAAATATACTTAATATTTGTGGTATAGGCAAGGCAGATAACATGATGGGCTCTGATGGAGTTCATTGTAATTGTATCTCTTGCAACAACCAAAGACTGTTTCATTTTTAACCATAGTGGAACATAACTTGTTTTCAGAGTACCAGATCTCTTTTCAGATTTTTGCCTGAATGGGAAAGTCCTAGAAAAGTTAACTTTACACTAGCTGAAGAGAAGTTAGTGTAGATTCAATAGGATAAAAGTTCTCCACAGCAGTAAGATAGCTTTCATGCTGTTTAGGTGATAAAAAATTAAGAGTTGTGTACTAGATACAGTATCCTGATTCCACTCTTCATGACCTCTCCTTTGAAGCCTATGGAGCCCTCTGGACTCTGTTGCCATTGCAGATGGCTGTTAAAATAGAGTGGGATTTGTGTGTGTGTGGTTTGTTGGTTTGTTTCCCCTCCCACAGTGAAATTATATTATCCAAAAGGCTTGTCTGTGGTGTTTATGCTGAAACATTTATTACCTGAGAAGGCTGCAGAGAAGGCTCACCAAGGAGCTACTTAGTTTTGACCTGCAGCTGCTCATACCAATTGATTTGCTCTGACAAAAATTAGATAATTTTCATGGCTGTTAGAACAGTTTTCTTCACAAATGGACAGCAGTAGTATCATATGCCAGATCAGTCTTGATGAAATCATGAGGAGTTTTTTGGATTATTGCTTTGATGGTTAATATTCTGTGTATTAATGACACATTTACCTCTTTTTTTCCCCCTCTATTTTAGCTGAACTGGAGTTTGTTCAAATCATCATTATAATTGTGGTTATAACTGTTATGGTGGTAGTGATCGTCTGCTTGTTGAACCATTACAAACTCTCCACACGCTCCTTTATCAACCGACAGAGCCAAAGCAGAAGACAAGAAGAAACTTTGCATACGGTGAGTATGAGCACCCTGCACCAAATTCCTTTTCCTTGTGCTGTACAGGCCTGCAGCAAAGCCTCTTGAGGAGCTCTGGTACAGGCAACTCTTAGAAAAAAATTTGATATCACCTGTAATACTCCCTATAGTTAAGTCTGTTGCTGGGGTTGTTTTTGTCTGTAGAAAACAAAGTCAGTATACAAATTTAAGGTATGCTTTCTTAGACTATTTTTAAACCCTGTTATGTTTTATGTAGCCTATATTTATTTTGCATTTGGAGGCTCAGATGTGACATCCTGTTTGCTGCTGCTGTAATTTGAAAGGGGAGTGGAAGGGGAATGAATGGTGATTACCTGGTTTACAAAGATTTGAAATACACCTTGTTGTGACTTTCCATATATTTACTGATATCCTGGAGTTTTATCCCTGTTACTGTTTTGTGAAGCAGTAGTAGCTGCTTACTGGATCAAAAACAATGTCCCAGTAAGAGCCCAGGAAAACGTAGTGTTTGTTTCACTCAAACAGAAAGAAGAGAGTAGAAAAAGGATCCCTTCAATGGCCTGGAATGTTTAAGATGTATGTGTTTGTTACAGAGTCCAAGGCTTGAGGTGGAATCTCAGTCAAGACTTCTTAAGGCTGTATTTAGTCAACCCAACAGTAAATGACCACCTAACTTGTGTTGTGAGGCAGGAGTTTTCTGGGTGGGATGCTCTGCTCCCTTGTGAGGGTTAACCACAGTGTCCCTGACCTTGGACATCCCCCCAAAGCTGTGCAGTGTCCTGTGGTGTTGCAGGGAGGTCCTTTCTTCTGATGTGCTTTTCAGTGTCCCCAGAGTGGTGCCCTTGGCCTCTTTGCTGACAGCAATGGGCAAGAGGCCATTTGTGAGAGTAGCCTTTTGATGCATTGAATTCCTGGTAACAGCGCTGGGTTCACAGCTGCCTTTCAAAAAGTGATTGTAACTGAGAGATATGGTCCGGTAATGCTTTACTCCTCTTCTTAATCTACAGTCTTGCCTGAACACTAACTGCTTTTTTTTTCAGTTTAGCTTACAGTTAGATTTCAGCTAGGTCAGTGAGGGAAGTGCCCAGGCAGGGGAGGGAGCACTGGCAGGGGAGGAGGCAGGGATGCCACAGCCAGGGCTAGACCTGAGTGGCTGCCATGGGGCTGCAACCCTTACAGTCTTGGCAATTGGCAGCTTCCTCTTGAAAGCTGACTGTAAAATGGGACAGTGCAGGGTTCCCAAAGCTCTTGCTTAGCACATCATCTGTGCCCTGTTGCTGGGGTGAATATCTTTTGCCTTGAAGGTTGTGGAGGGAAGGAAAGGAACTGCCTCCTCAAGGAGAGGTTGCCTCATTTCCAAGCACTTTGATAGTGTAGGAATGCTTAGCTCTAATTTGGTTACAGATGAAACTGGAACTTGTCAACTGTAACCTTGTGGACTTCAGAGCTGGAAAAATTGACTAGATTAATTTGAATGTTGCTTTGAAATGGACCCTGTAATTCAAGAACCACACTTCTGTCTGAAAAATGTTTGCTGTAATTGCTACAAATGCCTAAAATGAAATAGTTTGAGATAAATGAAATGCATTTTCATCTTCACAAATCTTTTAAAACTGTAGTAGGCTGTCAAATGCATGAAGTAACCCATTATTTCCTTTGTATGGTTCATTAGTATTGTCTGTTACCAGAGCCAGTGGTGTTTTTTTTCTCTTGTGCACAAAGGAGAAAATATCACCTTCTTGTGAAGAACATGCTGTTTGGTAGCAGGAACTTGGGAGTTGCTTTAGTATCCAGAACGGCTCTGAAATAATTTTTAAAGCACTGACTCGGTTTCAGTTTGATGGCACCATTCTAACTAATGATGATCATAGCGAAGTGAGCACTTTGTGGGAATTGATGATTGGATGACAAGAGCCAGTTACTAATTCTTCTGAAAACCTTTTGGTATAGGTTTGTCATCACTCTTACTCATCTGAATTTCTGATAAGCTGAAGCTGCTCTTATGAGGTCATGCTTGTGGGGGATGAGGCTTTAGAGGTTTTGGAGTTCAGATGTCAAAAACTTTGAATTTTTCTTTGTCTCGAGTGTTAGAAGGAAATTCTGACGAACCTTTAAAAGCAGTGTGTGGTGTGTGAGGGTTGGAAAACCTCTGTGATGAGAAACTGAAAATGACCGGTCTGTTCTCATTGTCCACAGTGGAGTGAGTCACACAAGAACAGATAGTGTGAGTGGTAAGACGCAGGTTAGGTTATACACTTCTGAAATATATTTATTTTTTCAACAGGCAGACCTTATTCTGTGCGCTTGTGCTATGCATAAGTGGATTCTTTTCCAAGGGAATTTTTTTTAATGGTATATAGACCCTGAAAAGAGATGAAATGTTTAACTACTACTGTCGAAAGAAAGAATTAGTCTGACTCGGGCTTTCTGTTGGTGGAGAAACGGGGAATGGAAATAGAGGAAATTCAGACATATTTGTTGGAAGAAGATGGTAAAGCAAATTAATTGACTACTGTGTCGTTCAACTGTGATGTGAACGCTCCTTCGTGTAACTGAGGTAGAACTGTATCAAGGTGTTGAATCCAGCCTTTGCTGTTCAGATGGGGCTTTTTGTTCATTCTTTTGTTGCCTTCAATTTTGCTTTCTTCGAGCCTATTGTATTTCTAGATAATCATGCCTTCCAACAGCTAAGTGATGGTGGAATTGCACGGGTTTCTGGCTGGGTAAAGACCAATTATTGAACAGGTGTCTTGCTTATTCTGGTTCATATACAGAGTGTAATAGAAGTGATCAGATAAATTATCTGCTGTCTCTGTTGCCAGCCTCACACCTGTAAAACTCATGGGTCAGGCTCAGAAATAATGAAATACAAGACATTTGTGGGTTGCTTTTTCTGGTTGAACTTCCTTAATGTTTAAAAAGCCAAAACAAAGAAAAAGACTCAAACATTCCCAAACAAGATAAACAATCATTAAAAAAATAGTATGATAATGAGAATTTCAACTTTGCCCTATGGCAAGCCCTGCCCTCTCCTAGTGAGGCTATTAAACTCTCCAATCCCATTTTACCATGAGCAGAAGTAAGAGTTTTGGGGTCATAACTGTGAGTAATGGAATCATACTGAGTGACAACTATCGTTGATATGAGTGGCAGCCTGAAGTTAACGTACAAGGTGCTAAGTGGTGACCATATCACAGTGGGTAAAATATTGAACATTTCCCCCTGCATCATCCATCAGCAGTGTTTGGCTTCACAGCTGGGAGCAAGCCAAGGTTTGCAGAACACCTGAGAGGGATAGGAAAGCTGTAAGATGTGGAGTATACCAGGAGAATGCTCAGTGCTGCTTCACTAGAACAGCACAACCTCTTGTGTGGGAGCAACTGATGCTACTGGCAGTGCTGGGGTGTTTTGTGGCAGAGCCATGTGGCAGCCTTGGAAAGGCACATCCTGTGCACAGGGTGTGTCTGTCTGATATCCCAAGGGAGATACAATACATGTTGCAGCATTGCTGGCTGTGCCTTAGGAGGATGGACATTGTATTGAGAGGGCAGCATTGCTGGTAACCAAAAGCACCCTCCTGGAATGTTGGTAGTGGCAGCTGAGCTGCTGCTGTGGCACTCTGCTGTTTACTGGAACAAACCAAAGATAAATCTTGCTTCCTGATGATTAGCTCAGTGTCATCACCAGTGATTTCCAGGGGGACATTGAGGGGAAAGAGATTAACTAAGTGACTTACAGGGAGGTACTTAAAGAGCTTCTGATGTTCCTAAATTCATTCCTTCTCTCCATCCTGGTGTCTTCTTTTTGCATCATCTTCTTTTATGAAGTGGATGTTAAAGGCCTACTGAACACTTGGACTGCCCTAGACCTACTCCTGGCAGCGGAGTCCCTGCATCCATCACACAAGATGCTCACCCTGGTCAGCCCCTCCCTCCATCACTAAGGGCAGCATTGCTGCTAGGGGTAGTCAGCTTGCATTAGAACCTGCATTGATAATGCAGGTCTCAAATGCCAAGCTCCAGGAGCACAGCTTAAGAAATACTTCCCTCTGTCCTATATCAGCTATTTCAGAATAAAATGGGAATGTCAGGAGGGTGATGGAAAATACTTGATAATATTGACAGTTGAGGGATTTGTCAGTAGTTTCACATGTTTGTCCTTCCTTTTGGTCTTTCAAATTACTTCCTACTGGTTTTGGCATTATACCTTTTGTCCCTGGGCCACTCATTCTCACTTTCTTACTGACATATGCAAAAGAAAATCCCACTGGGAACAAGAACCCAGTCTACAGCCAGGGAAGAGTGTGAGTGCTGTAGACTTACCCTGTTTTGCCAAATATTTCTGTTTGTACCAGTCATCAGTTGGCAGGGGCTGGATGTGTCCTGTATTCTCCTATTCTCCTGCTGTCTCCCTGAGGGACATAGGCTTGCATTTCTTTAGGGAATGCTGCCAGGAGGGACAATGTGTGTGGCTGCCGCTCTTTGAAGTCTACCACAGTAAAGTCAATGTATCTTCAACAAGGGCAGGTTTGTCTAGGAAATCTGCAGGTAGGACTAGAAGCGAGGAGCCCTGACTTTGGGTGGCTCCTGACTCAGTGTGTCATCTTGGACAACTTGCTTCATCTCCAAAGGAGGCAGGGATAATAGTACTTAGTCCCTTGAGTTGAATGAAATGAAAATTACTTAAAGGGGTGAAGTGCTGTGAAGCTGAGGAAATAAAAGTTTTAAAGCATTAAGTAACAAATAATTGCAGTAAGTGTAGAGAGGCAGATTACGTGTGAGAGATTTGGCACTCTACGTAATTCTCTAGTACTTCTCCTTGGTATGATGCACTGCTCTGCCAGACAGCGTCACCTTTCCTGCCCTTGAGGAAACACAGCTTTTAAAGGAACAAGCAGTCCTGCTGAAATACTCGTCATTCTGTTGGGGACAGCACAATAGTTTGTTTTGCTTGCGTTTGGCAAGGAAAATGTTGCCATCTTCAAAGCTGCGATGGTCTGTATCACCCAGGAAGAGACAGAGAGGAACGAGCCCCTGTGCCTTCCTGGAGCGTTTTCAGCAAGCCACTGCTTTAATGTGGTGTAAGGTACCACCTAGGGCCAAAATTGGAAACTACACTGCTGCCTGAAACACTTCACTTGCAAAAGAAGCATGTATATTTTTGTATGTGTGTACATTTACCATATAAAAACCAGAGTTCAGGAGAAAAGAGGCACCTTCTTAATAATTGTAATGCATTTTAGTAAGTGAAAAATTGACTTTTGTTTCTCAGGAAATATAATTTCAGGCAGTTTTATTCCTCAAACTAAAAAGCGGAGAAAGCCCAAAACTCTCCTTAACACTCAATAAAAAAAGAAAAGTTTGGATTATATGGGATTGTCATGGTTTCACCCCAGCTGGCAACTAAGCACCACACAGCCACTTGTTCCCAACAGGACTGGGGAAAGAATCAGGTATGTAAAAGTGAGAAAAATCATGAGTTGAGGTAGCAGCAGCTTAACAGATAAATCAAAAGCTGTATGCACAAGCAAAGCAGAACAAGGAATTCATTCACCACTTTCCATGGGCAGGCAGGTCCATCTCCAGGACAGCAAAGCTACATGACATATAATGGTGACTTGGGAAACAATTGCTATTACTCCCAAAGTCCCCCCTTCCTTCTTCCTCCAATTCTACAAGCTAAGCATGACACCATATGGTGTGGCATGTTCCTTTGGGGTCAGCTGTCCTGGCTGTGTCCTGCTTCCCTCCAGCTCCTTGTGCATCCTCAGCCTCCTTGCTGGCAGGGTGGGGGGATGAGCAGAAAAGGCCTTTATGCCTTGTAAGTGCTGTTCAGCAATAGCAGACACATTCCTGCGTTATCAACAGTTTTCCTCACAAATCCAAAACATGGCCTCATACTTATTACTGTGAAGAAAATTAACTCTATCCCAGCTGAATTAATGGATCCTTTTGCCTTATTACAGTTTGAGGAAATCTTCTTCCTGAGTGTATATTTTTACCTATAATTTCTCTTGAGTTAAAAATTATTCTTCTGTTAAATGTCTTTCCTGCCATTTTTCAAAGTGCTGATGCTCAACTGAGGCAGTTAGAGGACACTGTGTGCTCCAGTGTTTAAAAATGTCCTCAAAAAGTCGTCTTCCTACAATGTTTAATTCTAGAGTCTCTAAACCTTTGTAAAATGCAAAATAGCAAATTATCTTAGGCTTATGCAGTCTCCTAAGCTCTAAATATTGAGTTAAATAATCATCACCATAAGATAATTCACCATAAGGTAGTTAAGTAATCACTCATCTGGATTTATTAAATGATGATGTTATTTCAAAACCTAATCGCAAAATTAATTTCTGTAAAGTATTGTGAAACCCAAAAATGACAAAGGCCAGCAAAAGACCTAGGTGAATCCCTAAGATTTTTCTTGGTGTTATTTGTATGTGCTAGGATTTTCATTCCTAAGCCTAACAATGTTAAAAATCAGTACAATATAGGGAATGAATGTATATGCTTTCTCTCCCTCTTACTTTAAGTATTGAAACTCACTCCTGAACACCTTTTGTCTCTTTAAGAAGGAGCAAGTTGAGGTGGGTAGCTATTGAGTACCTACAGAAAGCAAGTAAAGGACATACTGCCCACATCAAAAAATGGGTACATTGCTTTTGCTCAGGTTTAGCCTTGTTTGTGCATAGCTGAGAGCTACTGGTACAAATCCCTGGGCTTTTGGTGTGAGAGGCCATTGAGCTGGACTGCCGCACTGGATGCAGTAGCTGGGAAATGCCTTGTTGGCAAAGTGCCAGGAGGTGTGGTACTGGGACTGCGAGCTCCTGCCAGGCCTGGTGGCTGGTTAGCTGTTGTGCCAAGCCATATTGCCTGCACCTGGTTTTGTCTTGCTCTTGGATGAGAATTGGGATAAGGAAACAGTGGAAAGAAGCTGAAAGTTTTTTTAGTCATTAGTCCAGTCTACCTTGGTATTTTGAAAGACAGAGAAACAATATGAAGAAATATAAATACAAATTCTGTCGGTTCTCACCTGCTTTTCAGTGATCTGAGCACAGGGAAGCATTTTAGCTGTCAAAAGAAGGTTTGTAAGTAGAGGGACAAAGAGAGAGCAAGAAATGGCACTTCCCCTCAGTGTAAGTCACCTCAGATTGTTCACAGCAGTCGCGTCAGGTTATTTCTTAAGTCTGCAGCACTGGGGGAAAAAATGTCAGGGTGATATTTTCCTTCTGCAACACTGTCTTCTCTTAACCCCTTGCCATCATCCCAAGAACAGTGGAGTAGGTGAGTACCAACCCTTGGGTTAGGTTGTATCTACGCAGTGCAGAGGAGGAAGGATTTCCCTGAAATGAAGACTTGAGAAAAGTAGATAGTAAGTCTCCTACAGGGGATGCAGCAACTTCAGGAGGACAGAAATTCCTATGTTGGGTCACTCAGTTTGGACTTTGTGATGAAAGAATCCTGTGCTGTGGCACTGGACCAACTGTGTATGCACAGTGAGGTCTGCATGTGCTGTGTGAGCCTGGTATTTTTGAAGTGTGGGCATGCTAAGCACATGTTACCCAGCCATCTGCCTGGGGAGTTCTTCTGTCTCCTGGGATTGAGATCTTGGTAGAGGTTGGCTGCTGCCAAATGATTTGTTTAGCTTGCTGTCCTATCCAGAGGAACCTTAGGGATGAGACTACAGGTGGACTGTGTGACATACTGTCACAGAAACCATGATGTTACACATCCTTGCATCTTAAGGATCTCACAGCCTTGGAGTTCAATTCAACTGCATCCCAAGCTGTTTATCTTCTCAAGTAGTTATCCCAGAGTGGAGAGAGCCTTGGGCTCCTTTAGTCTCACTGTCTTGGTGTGACTATCCCAATACCCTGGGCATACTCTGTGGGATCCTTGTAGCAGCTGCAGTGCCTCCAGGCGTGGCCTTTTGCTATGCTGGGATTCAGGCATCAGCAATAGAAGTAACAGGCAACTCCTCAGTTCTAGCAAGTTGTTTCTGTTAGGTGTATCTGGTACCACTCTGGGTGTCTTGTGTCAGTGAGCAGACTCCATTCCATTTCTATGCAGGGAGTTTTTCTCCATATGCTGCGCCATCTCCCTTGGCTCTTCTTGCTCTGCTGTCTCTGTGGAGGTGGGCCCTAGGATGGGAGTTTTCATTTCCACTTCCACATTAGGAATTCTGTTTCATAAGGGAGTTTAAGTAATGTGAGTGGTGTGAGTAGATTTTTTCTTTCTGGGTTGAGTCATTGATTTTGCCCTTTTTTCTCTCTTCTGAGCCTGAACACATTAAAGGTGAGTCCAAGACAGTTGCACTAAGCATAAAGCTGCACACTGTCAAGTTTTTCAGACCATCACTCAGGAATCTGCTGTTGGGCTGTAAATGGCCTGTAATTCACAGGCAGTTAACTGAGAACTTTAGCTTTAACTAATGTGTCTAATAGTTGCAATAGGATTGGAGCCTGTTGGGTCAACTGCTGATAACCTGATTGTCTTTAATTATGCAGACATACCCTCATGTATTTCAAAATGAGGGCATCTGGGTGGTGAAGGAATGGAAAGGACAGAACCTTATGTAGGCACTGAAATACATGAATCTGCATAAGGTCTGTCTTTCATATCCGGCCCTTTGCAAAGGGGGATACTTGGGGAAGTTGTAAATAATTGCAATTGTCAGCCTCCCTCTATCTTTGCTCTCTAAAGCTACAGAAGGGAAGTGTACCAGCTTTGTTATTCAAAGCATTTCCCTTAACAGCTGAATCCTGTGAGAGATTCCTCTTAGAGCAGCTTTCCTCTGTGGTGGACTCTTCTGACAAGATCACAGACGGCTTTTGGTCTCTGAGTGTCATGATGAACATCTAGTTGAGTCTATTTTTATATCTGAAATATGTTGAAAGATGCTATGGTGAGAAGAAGCAGTACAGTAAGATTTGAAAGTACCCTATACATGGTAATGCTTTTGGGGACAGAATGTGTTTTCCTTCCAGTTTCTGAATTTTTTTTTATCTTTAAAATTTGAATTAGTGTCAAGAAAATAGTCATGACCATACAATATTTTGATTTTTCTCTTGGTGTGCCAAGATTGAAGGTCTGTGCTTTATAGCTGCTGTGTCCTTTTCAGCTTCAAAATTTTCCAATAAAGCAAATTCTTTGTGGGAGTTACTGCCACTCTAAACAATTAATGAAAAAAAAATAATGATACACCTTGAGCTGTTTTCCTTTTTTTGGCATACTGTTCTTCACCGTTTTATTCTGCCCTGAGTGCTGGTATGGTGTCAGAACAGCGTTTCAAGACATGAGAGAGAAAATACTTTGGCCTGGGAACGTGGTTGGAGAAGTGGTTGAAGAGGGCAACTGGTAACTGAAACCTCAGCTGCTTAACTACCCTTTATGGTGGGAATTGGGCAACTGACAGTTTTACTAGATTATACCTGGGTGTAGTGTGACTGTCACTTCTCTGAGATTACAGACGCCAGGTTTTGCTGTGAACTGTTTTGCCTCTGGTGTGTAATCGGGATCCTGGCTGGCAGGTCAGCTTCGTCAGACCCGCCAACTTTGCTGACGTGGCCTCGTCATGGATTGGGAGGTGACAGGTACCAGCTCAGCACACGAGTGCTGAAGCATCTCCTGTCATCTCCATTTGTTGCCACGCTCTCGTAGGTGCAATCAGCTTGCTGCATCCTTATGGCTCATGAGACTGAGTGCTGTGGGTGGCATTTTGGCACATGCAGAATGGACCAAGCTTGAGTTACTTGGGACCAAAGCTGCTCTTTTCTGTTTTTAGAAAGAAAGGGATGGGATGTTGTTGTATACCACCTCTCTCTCTAGGTAGAGACAGACAGTCCTTAGAAGCTGACTTGGTAAGAGCTATCATATTGAGTCAGGATGGCGATGTGATCTACTAATTTTATCTCTTTTGTTGTTTTCTTCCACATTTCAGGAAGGGTGCTTGTGGCCTTCAGAAAGCTCGGTTTCACGCCAGGGTGCTTCAGAGGTACTGACAGATTTCTGACTGTCTTCACCAATGTACTTTTCTTTTTTTCTGTAGTGTGTATTTTGTTCTTTTCAAAAAGATATATCTATTTTGTAAAGAAAGCTTTTTTGGTGTAGTTCACGTAGTCATCTGAGCCTGCCTTAACTCCCATTTCATAAATGACTGATACCTTTTCATTAAAAGAATGAAGTTCTGCCTACCTGACACCTCATCTCCATCAGCAGCTTCCTGTGTCATAGTAGGTATTAGCAGGTAAATGGTGGAGGTGTGTCTCCTTCATGCAGTGGCTCAACAATTTGAGTATCCATTGAAAGCTGGGAGACCACTTGCTCTTGCCCCTGCATTTTTCGTGTATTTAGAACACATTTCCTGTCATCAGTGTTTCCCATCTTCCAGCCAGCACAGATCCCTGGTCTGTGTAATAGTGTGTGGGTGTGTTGCTCTGAGTGGTCCAGCTGTGCTGTGACAAACAGTGGAACTTCCCGGTGGTTGGCCCTGATTCTGTGAAGGTCAGGGACTGAGGATCTGCATGGATCCAAAAAAGAGAAGAGCAGATTGATAGATCTAGATCTGAGAAGCTGATGTGTCTATATAGATCTGGGATAGACCAAGTGAGGAGCAATAGCACCTTACAGAGTATCTTGAACTCTTCTTTTTGTAAGACTTGGCCTTCTCCAGGGATGTTTTTTGCATTCACAGGGCAGAAGCTTTGTAGGTCCTCCCCAAAGCCTGAGTTCTGACTGAGAATTGAGGAGGAGGAGGGACACCTGATAGTGAAGGCATGAGATATGCTGGGCCTTTACAAAGTGTACTAAAATGACCATCTGAATTCTTCAGTGATATATAGGGTATTACATTAACTCTGAGTAGGAGGGGGAGGCACAGACTGCAGCTGAAATTCAGTACTGGGGCATTGTCATAGAACTAGTCAGTTGTCAAGACTAGAGAGAATTTGTTTCCTGCGTTCAGAAACAGAATCATTTGCTTTTCATGTGAGTGTTTTAGTGTCAGAAGAGCTTGGAGGGGTCTTGATCTTCCTTTGTGAAGCCGTTCTTAAGTGGGTTAGATCCTTCCTGCACCTCCTACCTGCTCACATGCATGCATGTGGGAACACATGTGCACAGTATCTGCTGGGTTTAATCTCTAAGAGAGGTGGTAAAGAGAAGTATTCTGTGTTTCATAATTTTTTTGTAAATACGGAGCAACCCACAATGCTTTGCTCAGACGTGGAGTCACATATGTCTGTCTTCCTGTTTCAGATCATGTATGCTCCAAGGTCCAGGGACAGATTTACCACCCCATCTTTTATGCAGCGGGACCGTTTCAGTCGCTTCCAGCCCACCTACCCTTACATGCAGCATGAGATTGACCTTCCTCCAACCATCTCCCTGTCTGATGGGGAGGAGCCGCCGCCATACCAAGGCCCGTGCACTCTGCAGCTCCGGGACCCAGAACAGCAGATGGAGCTCAACCGGGAATCTGTCAGGGCACCGCCCAACCGAACCATTTTTGATAGTGACTTGATAGACATCTCGATGTACAATGGGGGCCCCTGCCCACCGAGCAGCAATTCGGGCATAAGTGCAAGCAACTATAGCAGTAATGGAAGGATGGAAGGACCACCCCCGACGTACAGCGAGGTCATGGGGCATTATCCAGGCTCCTCTTTTTTCCATCACCAGCACAGCAATGCGCCCCCTTCCTCGCAGAGGGGCAGCAGACTTCCGTTTCAGCAGAACAATTCAGAGAGCACAATAGTCCCCAGCAAAGGCCAAGACCGGAAACCAGGAAACCTGGTCTGAAGTTACTTGCCCAGGTGCATTTGAACTGAAGACAGGAGATTCAAGCAGGGCGGTGGAGGAAGACCCCCATGCTGTGGTGCACAATGTTGTTACATTTCACGTGGTACAACTTAGTAAAACCAAACGTGCAAACCAGTTCTTTGTTTCTGATTCCTTTCAGGGGAGTTGCATGCAAAGCAGATTGAAAGAAATACAAACTTCCATTCAGTTTGTCTATGAGCAGTGTTTCAGGGGAGAAGGGGGGGTATATTATTTTTTTTAGTAAACTATTTCAATTATTTAATTCTAGAAGTTAACTTAGCACAGAAATGAGGCTTGTACAGCCTATTTTATACTCACTGAATGGTGGAAGGAAGAAGGTGGTTTTGCTAGATAAAGGGGGGAAGAATTGGCCAGTTTGCTTTTTTTTTTCTCCCAGGGTGTGGATTTTTTTAATATGAAACAGAATTCCTGTTCTGTGTGCCAAGGTATAAAGTTGAGAACTTAGATGAACGCAAGGAATTAATTTGTGTTGTGATAAATGTGTTTTAAAAAGTTGCACTATCTTAATGTTTTAAAAAATATATATGAGGGAACTGTTTTATGTGAAGTTCTTCTATATGTTGTTGTTTCACCTGTGGAATAATGATAGAGCCCCAGAAGGAATCTGGAGGAGTTTGCCCCCCTACCCCCGGGTTTGCTAGAAAATGGGGACCGGACTTATCCTTACATCTCTTGACTTCTACAAATCAAGAAATACAGGGACAGTTGTCTTTGCAATAATTTGCATTCAAATAACAGTGCATCAGTGAAGTGTCTTGGAGACTTTTGGGTGGAAGAAAGCAAATATGAAATCCCAGCATTTTCCAACACTTAAGGTTTAGCTGTTTTGCAGTGTAGACTATTTGTTTCATAAATGGCAAAACAAAAACTCCCAAATGTGTTAATTTGTATAGATTCTAAGTGCTGCCATTCTTTTCCTTTTCATGATGCAGTATTGCCAGTACTTAACCGTTTTAGAGACTTTTGTCCTCACTGTAGCCTGAAATGTATTTAGTCACATATCATGACATTATGCAATAAATTGTTTGAAAATGCAGGGTGTTTTTTCTCCCCTGCAACACTGTTAAAATACGTGAGACTGTTGTGCTTTTCACTCTCCATTTCATCATTTTAGTACCTGAAGTTCAGTCCTGGAGATGCATCCTGTTGAAGGGAAGGGGGACTTCGTAGCTAACCCTCCCCTGCCATTTCTGCAGCAGCACCAAGAGCCTGCATGACAGTGATGCCAGCATCTGTGGCATCCCTGGCAGTGACGTAGGAGCACTAGTTATTCTCACTGCAAACTGCTTTGCTCTGGGCCCTGTTGTGGAAACCCTTCTTCATGTGTGTCATCTGTCTGATGCCAGCAGGACTATGCTCGTGGGTAAAGATGACTCACATATTAACCAGGTTTTGGTTAAGCCCTGGTTTTGCTATACTAGTCTGAAGAGTAGTTGGAAAATGTTACCTTGCTTGTATCATGGTGTATGGGGTATTCCTTCACTGGCTATTTTTGGGTTAGAAGCACGCGTGGCACCAGAAGTCAGTTGACAAATGGTGATAGTGGCATCACAAGCACATGAAAAAGCACAAATTGCACTTAAAATGCATTTTGGAAATGGACTTTAAGTAAGAATCTTTAAGAGTCTTAGCTTGAATAATTTCTAATACATAGGTGTGTGTCATAGACCTTTTCACTTTAAGATCTTTCACTTTTTTCTATTTTCCTAAGCCTTGTGCTTGGTTTCAGGCAGCAGCTGCCGAGTGCCCTGAGGGCACCATGGATGAGTGGAGGAGTACTGTGCCCTGGTCCCATGGCTGGAGGCTATGTTTCTGCAGGACTTCTGTACACCGGGGGCTCTGATTACTGAAGTGCATCTTTGATCTATGCAGAGTTTTAATGCCAAAACAGTGTGTGTGTCTGTGTGTGTGTCTGTGTTATATGGGCCTCAGTGTAGATTTGTAGATTTGTTTTCTTCATAAGGTAGTTTGGTTTTATTCTAGTTTAGAAAACGTGTGTGTAACTGAATATGCAGCCCATTTGTCTCTGTAATTGTTATTTTGGTCTGAGTCATGCTGGTAATGGAGAGTTGAGCTGCCATTTAATGTATGTATTATTTGAAGGGAGAGATAGAGGTTGTGTGATGGGATTCACTTATTTTATTTCCACTTAGACCCACAGGGCAGGTGTTTAGGAGATGACTAGATGGTGGTCAGTCAGCTAGGGCTCTCATCACGTCTGGTTCCTGGGAATAAAAGCTGTGAAAGTAGATTTTTGCAAATGACCTATGAACATAATTCTTAGCTAAAAACAAACAAACCAAACAAAAAAACCCCAAAAGCAACAACAACAAAAAAACACCAACCCAAACAGAAGACAAAACCAGCAAATGTTGATTTTGGTCTTCAGTGACTTTTGTCACTTCAGAAGTGAGCCTTTAAGCCAGAGAATGTGTCTGTCTACACAGATACTGTGCTGTTGCCTAAATGAGGATTATTTAGCTGAGAAGCCTTCAGGCAAGAACAGCTGGAACTCAGTCATTGTGGCAGAGCACACCTGGACTGGACCCTGAGCTTGGGCTGGTTGAGTACCAACTTTTTCCCATGTTGCAGATCTCAGCAAAGTGAGCCTTGAAGTTGCCTTCAAAGTTAACCTCTTGAGAACATACGTTCTTTGAAGACAGTCCTTTGCCATCTCTGCATGCCAGTGGTTTTATGTACTTCCCATTAACATCCAGTATGCTGTCTCTTCATTTTTGTTGACCGAGGAAACTTCCTTTTGCATGGAAAATGTAACCTGTTCCAGTTCTATAGAAAAGATTTGTTTAAAAATAATGTAGTATGTGCTCACCTTATAGTTGCATTTCCTCTTGCATCTTTGCCTTCTCATCATAGAATCATAGAATACACTGTGTTGGAAGGGATCCATCAGGATCATCAGGTCCAACTCCTGGCCCTTTACAGGCCACCCCAAGAGTCACACCATGTTTCTGAGAGCATTGTCAAAATGCTTCTTGAACTCAGTCAGGCTTGGTGCTGTGACCACTTCCCTGGGGAGCCTGTTTCAATGCTCAACCACTGCCCAGATGAAAAAGCTTTCCTTGCTATCCAACCAAATCCTCTCCTGAACTCAGCTTCATGTCATTTCATCGAGGTCATGAGAACGAAGCGATCAGTGCCTGCCCCTCTGCAGTCCCTGAGGAGGATGACTGCAATGAGGTCTCCCCCAGTCTCCTCCAGGCTGAACAAACCAAGTGACCTCAGCCACTCCTCGTACAGCTTCTCCTCAGGGCCCTTCAGAGTTGCCCTCTTTTGGACACTAATAGCTTGATGTCATATTCTGCTTTTGCAGATGTAATGTACAGACAGTATACCTCTCAGCTCTGGAAGTGTAGTCACTTGTTGACTTACTATAGGTGAGCTTGCAACCTGCTACTTCTGTTTTGGAGCCTCCTATATTATAGGAGTAAATAGACTATTTTCTGATGAGTATTGGTGCTCTCCAGTGGGAGGGCCATTAATAATGTAATGTTGAAACTGTGGCTTTTTTTGGCCTTTCTTCTGTTGCAGTGGGAGAGAATCTGCCCTTGCTAAACAGAATGGTGAAAGGAATACCAGAATTAGATAGCACTGTCGATCTTCACAGGCTTAGAAATTAGTGAGCTCTGCAGATAGGTAATTCTATGAAGCATCTCTGGAAGACGCCCTTGGAAAATATCCAGAATTAATAGATGGCTTTCCAGAGCCCCTCAAATGAAACTTTGTACAAATTGTAAAAGATTTCTGCAAACTTTGTAGTCTTAATTGTGTAGATCTTACCTCCATACAGTTGTTTTGGTTTATGTGTCTCATGCACAAAACCTACATAATATGTGTGTGGAGTTTTCTATGTGATGGATTTTATTTGCCTGAATTCTGGTTGCGTCTTCTGACTTTTGCCCAGTAACCCGTGTTCCCAAAGTTCAGTACAATGATGTCCCTGCTTTAGAAATTTTCAGATTAAAAGATGCTTTTTTCTTTTAAATGTACCTTTACAACATAAAGCATTGTGACCTCTATCCTACTGTAAAGGTTAATTTTTCTCTTACGTGTCTTGGCATGGCTCCCTTCTTGGTGCTAAATATGCCCCATCTTTGATATTTTTGTTTTATCTTTCAGAGCTAGAAAAGGCAGGGGGTTTAGTAACAGGAAAAAAAAGAAGGTTTCTCTCCCAGTTTACTGACGGAGCACTTGGCACTTAGCTCTAATTTTGTATATATGTTTAGCATGGTTGTGGTTGGTTCGTCTCAGTGCTGTACAAACAGACTGTATGTGATGCTGCTTAAACGATGTGAGTGAGGGATGTGAAGGGTGGTAGCCAGCCATCAGATCCCTTTCCTGTAGTGTGTGGCACGTGCAGAATTCATGGTACATAATAGGATGTTTTTGTCAGGGAGGATTTACTTAAGCTACTCCTGGTTTTGTCACTGATGAACTCTGCATTTAACCCAGGCTCAGTCTGATGGGACTTTATTACCGCATGATTTTTCCTTGTAAGTATGAAAATTCAAACACATGCCCCATGTACAGGTTCTTGATGGCTGCTGAGGAAGAGATTTGCATTTCTGCAGTTGTGGACTCTGCAGGAATCATTTGGCTCTTTCTTATTGCTTGCCCACTTCTCCCACCAGTTTGTCCCTGGTAGTAGCTGCTTCTGTTATGCCAAATCTCTGAATGTTAATGTTGCAGACTTAACATTTTTAAAAAACTGTTGCTGAGATACTTGGTTTTTTCCTTCTGTGAATGTGGTGCAGGGAAGGGTAAGGAGCAAAATGACGTTGTTTATTAAAGAATGCACTTTCTTTGCAAGGGAAGAAAGCCTTGTGCTGCTGGAGAGCCCCATGTGTAGGTGTCTGGACCAGTGCTGTCTGAGGCAGTCGTTTCTAACCTTGCCAGGTAGTGAGATATTGGACCTTAAAATTGACAGTCTGATCTATAAGGAATGTTTGAAAACTTTGGAGATTGATTGCTAACCTTTCTCTGACTCTTGAGTCCTGAATGCTTATGTAACTTAAGGTAACCTGATTTCGTAGGCAAAGAAAAAGAAAATAGTATGCTGGTAAAAATAGATATGCTCCAAAATAATTTTTTTCCTTCCCTCAAGGATAAACAGTAGGCTTACTGGCACATTTGAAAGTATTTAGGATTATCCTTAAGTTCTCTCTGGTTGTTACCATTAGATCACATCCATGCACATGTATGTGTATACATACATATCTGCATGCAAACTTTGATGATGATCTTTGATGATTTCTGTACTAGTTGGTTTTCCATAATCACCTTTCAGAAGTGCTAAATGGCTATATATTGTGCTCTCAGGAACAACAAAGGTCATTTGTCAAACAGCTGGAAGCATAAAGAATGTTTGCTTTCCAGTTATGTAAATGCCATGATTGATGTTTTTATCAGTAAGGGAGTCTCTTGCTGCACCAGTTCTTACCTGTCACCTGGTGCACTAGTGCATCTTCCATCCAACAGCTCTTTGCTTTTGGGTGAGCTTTGAAATATCCTCATGCTTTGCGATACCCCTAATGTAGACCTAACGTACTAATGTACAGGAAGGAAATGCACTTAATGTAGTCTAAATTTCAGAAGCATGTTTTTTCAAACCTAGCTAATGCTGAGAACCAAGTGATGCTTCTGTACAGAGGGTTCAGGTGAAGGCTGGCTTTTCATTACATGTTTGCTTTTTAGATAAAGGCTGTTGCACATAATTTAATTACACATACCTGGTCTTTTCCTGCTTGCCAACCATTGCAGTTGCAACTTTTCTCCTAAACTAGCTCCAAATGTGTCAATCATTTCAATCCCTGGAAGGAGGCACTCTTACTGTGTTGTCTGAGACCCACTGAGGCTTTTAGAGCATAGAGAAGTTGCTTGTGAGGATGTGTTGAACTTAGAGGGATATCCTGTCCAAAGACTGTTCTGTGTGTTTTGTTAGGAAATTCAAGTTTTAAGACTGTGCTGACTGAAAGTACTGCTTTGTAAGATTTTTTTTTTATACTTTATATATTGTTTGCTGAGCCATGCTCATGTTGTGCTAGCAAAAGCCCCACTGGGCACACTTGCACCATCAAAAAAGAGAGTAATGTTCTTGGTGCAGCTCTGGGAAATTAACACAACCTGCACCACTAAATTCATTCTCCAAAACCAACATCAGACTTGACTTGCCTCTTCCCAACAAACTGTAGTATAGGTGTTTTGATGAAGTGCTTTGCCACACTAGTAAGTACCACAGACATGCGGTGGAGGAGCCTACTCACATTTCCTTGAAATCACAACCACTGGCATTAAATATATTTCAGGGCTGCTTGAGAGGGAAAACCAAGGATGATTCTGAACTGAGAAGTGTCGCAGACTCTCCTGGCTCTTCTGCCTTGTTGGAGTCTCTTTCATTTTTAGGCTGAACACAAGTAACCCAGGTGTATTGCTAGCATTGCTTTCCTGCTATAAAAGAGCTTACCTTTTCATGTTGGTTAACAATGAAAAAGCAAAAGTGTAACCTAGATATACTTCCCCTTCCCTCTGACAGCTGTGTGCTTTACTGCCAGAGATGACACTGTCATTTCTTTGCTATATTGCTGCTGCTGCTGCTGCTGTTTTAAGTGGTTTGGTGTGTGAGCTTTCTGAAACAACATGGTGTGTGTAGGATCTCGTGGGTGATGAGCTGTCTCTTTTTTCTTCTTCCCCTCTCTTCTTGGTTTGTGCTTGTCTGTCTGCTGTGGTAGGTTTATTAATAAATTATATATGTCCTTATTAGATATAATTTTGAGGAGGTTTGCATGTCTGTAGTTTGCAAGCAACTAAGGTGCCTCATGTTCAGGTCTGAGCAGATAGGAATCCCCTTGCACTTGAGAGGGCCTGATCCAAAGCTGGCTGAAGTTGATAGGAAGACTTGCCAACTTCAGGGTGCTTTGAATGAGGCCTTATGCTCCCACCTTTGTTGTGCCTCACTTAAAATGGTGCTTTTTCAGTTGTCTGTCTTTTTTCTGGTTTGTTTTTTTTCTTTGTATGGTGCTGTGTTTACCTTGAATATATTATGCACATATCCTACCCAATGGGTAGAACAAACAAACATACAAAAACAAATGGATATTGTTAATACTGTAAGATAATGTATAGATTATACCAATTTTAACACAAAATTGGCATAAACTTTGTGAATGCCAACTTCTGTGCTTGGTCCTTTTTTGTAAGAAAATTTGCAAATGAATGCATACAAATGACAAAAAGTCTATGTATTTTATTTTCCTATTAAATATCAATATAATATCGTAGGGGAAAAAGGTTGAACAAATCCTTTTAGAGTCTGTGTTTAGTGATTGGTCATTTGATGCATCTTTACTGTGAAGATTTGTTCTTTTTTTTCTTTTTTTTGTGTCACTTTAAAAAGGAGAAAAACACAAAACAAACAACCTCCACAGCTTTAACCTTGCAACTAAATGCTTCTCATATTGGTTGTTGCCTTGTTATTGCTGAGTTGGATCACTGTTAGTTATTACTTCTTCAGCTGACATGTTATTACTATCTACGATTACCTTATTTTGCTTTGTGGGGTTTTTTTTAATGTAGAAATGGGCTAAAATCTTTTGAATCTTTTTATCCACATCCTAGATTTGAAGTGAAGCTCAAACATGTGGGTACTGACTCAAACCTTCCCTGCAAAACCAAAAGTAGGCCAATGAGAGTTTTGTGACGACAGCCAGCCCTTGCTCTGTGCCCACGACTGGTATGTGATCCTGCCACTACGGACTGTCTTCAGGCTTGGTGTGTAGCTGTGAATTGTGTTGTTGCAGGGTGGGAGCCTTCAGTGTGGACAAGAACAGCTGCAGGTGGTAGCAAGCTGAATGCCGGGTTTGTGTGAGCTTTGAGTTGGCAGCTCCACTGCTGTGTTGGCCTCTGACAGCGATGGCTCAACCCTGGTTTCTGTTTAAGATTACAGAGAAATGCTTAAACCTGTTCAGAGCCAACCCGGGAAGTGGTGTGGAAAGCAATTTAACACTTCAGCTTTCTCCCAGGCTCCCTTGGCAGTTTGGTTCTACCCCAGCAAGTCCCCACGTTTGGCTGTCCATCCCCGTGTCCCCTCACACTCTTCGGTAAAGCAAATACCTCAGGAAAACTCAACATGAAGTTCTAATGTAGAGATTGCAGATGCTGTACTTATTTTTCTAAACTGTTTGTTCTACCTATTACAGGACAGTAGGTGATATAAAAATTTATCAGTCCAGGACAGACCAGTCCCCTCACAGATGGATACTGACTAACCTTTCATAGATACTCATGTCTGTGTGTAGCTTTTTATATACTTGTCAGGCTTTAACCACAGATGTAAGGTAGCAGCGCATTGGGATACACTTGAGATGCCATTTTTGTTTGGTTTTTCAGATGACTAGCTAAATGCTGTGCTAAAACTCAGGGGGCCTTGCCTGGGCCCAGTGAAGTCAATGGTGAGGCTTCCTCTGGTTTGAGTGGGCTTTCTGTCTGGTCTGTCACGCTGGGCGATGGTGCCTTGGAGCACAATCCTTCACAGCTTCTCTGTCAACCTGAAACATCAGCTACACCTTTGTCTGTAAATATCTTTTTAAAAGCCCTCATAGGAGTCCTGTATCTGAATGTTGATCATGGTAGTTTTGGGTTTTTTGTTTTAAAGAGGTGTGTAAGTTTTTTATGGCCAGTTCTGCATCATTCATCCCTTACTGGTGGCTTGTATCCATCCTTCTATATGTTGACCTGTTCTGTCAGTAAGCATGTACCATAGCTAAATATGCGTATTTCATGATTGTCACTTGTTAATTCATGTATTGTTTGTCAGGACATGGAGTATTTGTTTTGGAAGTATGCCTTGCCTGGCCACCTTCACGTTTCTGTTTGCACTGCAGTACCAGTTCTGTGCATGAAGAAAAACAAACAAAAAACCCCTGGCCTTGACTAGGAAGACTGTACAGAGCAAATCTCCTGCTGGAGGAAATCTAGAGTAAGGTTTATCATAACAAAACTTGCATTTTGAGTGGACCAAACATGAGCATGTCTCCTTTTAGAGGCACTAATTTGCTTTGAAGCTGCAGTGGAAAGAGCAGACTATCTCTTAAGTGTATTCACAGCTGTGTTCGCGCCTTTCCATTTACTACAAAGCACAGCAGGCCACTAAGATTTTAAAAGAACTATAAGCAGAAGTTATGAGAGCCTTAGGCATCACAGACATGGACAGCAAAAATAATAATAATTTTAAAAAATCACTTTAATATTGTTTAACAAAGCTTTTCTACTTAAAGTATAGACTACATAAGCATCGATAGGGGTTTTATCTTTGTAACTATCAGCCGCCCAATGCTGCTGTGCTCAAAGAATTTCATGATGGTATGTACATCAGTAAAGCTGTTACACTCAAAATTAACCATCAGATGCCTGTTTTTAGAGTGTTATCCTTTCTTTGTTTTCTTGCTAGTTATTTTACAATGTAAAATGCTTTATTGCTGTATGGATTTTCTTTTCTTTTCTATTGCCAACAGTGTGGCTTTCAAGATCACATTTTCAACACATCTCTTTTTTTGGTTCATTTTCTTTCAAGCTATTCTGAAATATGTACAGTACTATCAACAATATTTAGTCTTTCTTTTAAATTTTATTGTTGTAAAAACAAAGCTATTAGAAACAATAAGTCTTTTTTATAACTGTATTGGAATTTCTCAATAGCTGTTCATGTGATGCTATGACAAACCTGGCTTGCTTATTTTTTTAATTTTATTTTCTGTTTAACACAATTAATTTGTTGCTTATTTTCCACTGTAACTCCCAGTTGCATACAGGAAAAGATTTCAACTGTTGTGTATCTGACTCTTTTAATTGAGCAAATGGTGATGTCCTAGTTTTTAGACCTAAGGTCTGTTCATTGCAATACTTTTAAAGGAAGATGTTGCTCTAAGTGCTGTTGTTAGTTTTAAATACAGATTTTATGCTTGTTCTTAATATGCTGTGGTTAAACCATGGCACAAAATTATTAAAAATTATTAAATGCATTTGTCTCCTGTTCAATTTATTATCTCTTTGAAGATGTGCTGGTTTAAAGATAAAGTGGCGGGAGAAATGATCCCAACACAAAAGAGATTATAAAAGTCAGAGTTACAATTTAATAAAAATATTACAATAAATGCAAGGACACAAACAGAAATTGGTTTTAACCCACAAACCCCACAAGTATAACTCAGGACCCTGGCCGAGAGTGGTGGTTGCAGTTTGGTCGAGAATGGGTTGTCTCCTCCTGTTGAGGTTCTGGTCCTCTTCTGGATCCAACGAGTAGTTCCACAAGTCCCAAACCCCCAGATTATGTACCCTCTGGTTTGGGTGGGAACACCCAGTACCCTACCCCAGGGTGGAGAGTTCCACAATGCGTGATCTGACTCTGGAAGTTGTAGAGTATTTTGGAATTTTTGCTGGCCCATTACCAGACCTGACCCCTCAGGCTGGTGCCAATGACTCCCCAGAGGGGAGTTATCACAGCTCTTATCTCACAGGCTTCTTTAACACAGAACTTGCAGCCTGAGGCATCAGGTGTGCCCTGGGCAGCTGCTGCAAATGGTCCATTGTTAACAGCTCATGGGAAATGACTTAGAGGGTGGAGAATACACAGCTTTGGTTACGTGCACACAGTGATAAACTGATCCCAGCTGCTGAACTAGGACACAAGTGAAAAAATAAAAAGGTTGAAACACTAGAGTGGCCTGTAAAATACGTGATTGTCTTCTTACCTTTCTTATTTGCTGCCGACAACCAGCTAGCTGATCAATAAGGAATCAGAGGGTGGACTCAGTCCTTGGAGCATATATGAGAGCCCTGGGAAATGGATATCTGATGAAAGTTTTATATCAGGGTTCTGCCCCTCAAATTTTGGTGATTGATGCTGGGATGGTTTCAGGTGTTTCTGCCCTACCTCTCTGCCATAGGATGGGCTGTAGCAGGAGCCAGCCTGTCACTTCTGGTTAAGTTTAGGCACTTAATCTAAGCCACTCCTGATTTCAATTCCTTTAAGATAACAACCCCACCTCAATTTCATTTAAAGCCCTGGCTGTCAGTGACTGCCTCTGGCACAGCAATGCTGACTGACCAGCTGGGGGGCAAATGGTGGCCCAAAATCATTTGAGTTGCAAAAATTAATGAAGAAATGAAGATGCAAAATACGATGTGGGAGGGGGATTTGCAACATGGTTTAAGAAACCTGGAGCATGTTTAGGCCAGTGCTTAAAATGAGAAGTTGTGGTCCAATAATGGGAGGAAGACAGGGATGTTACAGTTAGTAGGAAACTAGATGAAAGGGTCATATGAAACAGCCAAAGTCTTGTCTTTGGTGATACAGATCTTTGCAACGTAGATCCAACTATCCCTGGCTGGGACCTGCCACTTGCCATAATAAAGCTTAACAAAACTGGAAAAGAGCAGGTAATTTCTGTTTGTAAGTATAAATTGATGCTTTATTTAGCATGATTATTAATGAAACAATTATCTTGTTTCATATTTTATACCTGTGCTTGCTGGAGTTTGATCCTGTTACTGAGATGTGATGCTGAATGGGAGTACTTCAAACCTGGAGCTTTCTTGCAGGTCTTTTCCAGGATGAGGTCTGCTGTGGGAGCCATGGTCCCAGCCCACTTCTGACACCCTGCTATGGAGCAGACTTTACATTACACTCAGCTGGGAATCAGTGGGGTTCCCCTTGCTGCGGTTCTTTTCAAAAGCCTTAGTTCTTTAAATGTTACAGTACTTACTTTTTGGTTCAAAAATTATCATTTTCTTTTTCTATAACCACCCTGAGTTCCCTCTCCTCAATCTACAGCATTTTAATTCTTCTTTAGTATTTAGAAAATTGCTAGTTCCTTAGTTCTTAGAAGTGCTCCAAATCTCCAAGCTTCTGCTCCTCCTTTATGGTCTGAACCCTGAACTCCCTGGAAACTGCGTTTTTTGAGCCTGCTTTGATCTTTTACTTAATCTGGTTTTAATTGTATTTATATTTGGTTTATAATATGCCATTCTGTTTGATTGTGTTTTAATATCTCTGCCAATGGTCACAACTCAGTGCTCAGCTATAAATGGGATGTCTCATCTCAGTAGGGTTACTTTTTTCTGCTAAAAGATTAATATAGTGGCTGCTGCAGTCCTGTGAAATCTCTAGGTCTGGCTTCCAGGCTCCCAGCAGTATTACGTCTCATTACAAACACCGTGTTTTTAACATCCCAAACCCTTTTCTTCCAAAGACCCCTCTGTAATGAGACTTCGTTACTTAGACAAAAATTAATTAGGCTTCTCTCATTATCACTGTTTTGATCGGTTGTGCTTTAAATGAGTTCTAATTAAAATGCACATTTTAAACCCTTACTGCTGAACCCTGCTGTAATAGCTTGCTTCTACTGTGGCAATGCCTTGCTTTTGTGCAGTTCGTATTGTGCTGCTTTTGCAGAAGTCTAGCATTGACTAAGATAAAAACTTGCATGATTTTTCCCCCTTGTTTTCTACATTTTTTTCGAGATCGACTGCCAAATGATTGCTCCTGAGAGCCTGAGAGTGGGGATTAGAGCTGAAATACTGAATTCTTTGCATGTGGTAAAATTGGTGAGCTGAGTTTCTCAGTATCCTGTATAGTCAGTAACACTACTTGTCCCCAGAATGTTTCAAAACATGAGAAACCAAATGCTGTACTTGCTACTACTTAACTGCAAATTTCTGCTTGCCTTAGGTGTTCTAAGTTGCCTTTAATACATTATTTAAGTTGTCAGACTGCATGATCCATCCCAGTGATAACCAGCACATGCTAAGCTGGAGGCAGCTTTACAGGGATGCCAGCGGATGTGCTACTATGGCTAAAGGGAGGCATGTTCAAGACTGGCTCACCCTAATAAAGGGACTCGTGTAAACCAGAAGATGTTTTCAATAAAATACTTTGTGTCCGTTAATGGTTTCCACTATGAAGTGTGCTGCGGAACAGCAAAGGTGCTAAAATTATTTTAAATATGAGGAAACATGAATTAAGAAGTACATGCTGGGTCTCATGCAGCCTCTGGAAATGCTGGCAATAACCTTTCCATTGCCACTATTCTGTCTGTCCTCCACCTGTGAGGTGTGGTTTCCCTCTGCTCACTTTTAACATGCACATACCCCTGTCTCATACAAAGCTGTTTCTCTATGTTTGGCTGGCAGTCACAGGGCTTTGAGCAAACAACCAGGATATAGCCACCCCTTGTCCAGAGAAAGAGGGCACCTTCTTCATGGAGACCAAAATGCCACCCTGGAGCCCCAGAAGCTCCCATCAATGCCAACACCAGATCACTCCAGATTAATTTAACATTTGCAGACATTACATTGATTGACAGTTGAGTGGAAAATTCCAGTTTAATCCTGCTCTGTGTGCCACAGACATGGGCTCAGACAGCTTGACCTACATTTAACCCTGGGCAGCAAGAAACTCTTAGGGGAAAAGAAAAAAGTCATTTTCATCTCAAAGCAGTGAGACTGTTCCTGCTTATTACATGTTCCTGTGTATAGGAATACACATGTAATTGTGTTACAATGATGTGAATATTTCATAAGCTGAGCGAAGTTTGCCCTAGTTGGCTTTACTTGGTGAAGAAGACATATAGGTAAAATTAAAAGCACAAATATATCTGCGTAGCCATTCAGCAAGGATTATGGCAACAGCAGAATGTATAGGAGCTAGCTTTTTCCTGACAATGGGGTTAGGATTGTAAGTGCTGTAAAATTTGCTTACAGACACAAACTTTATAGCTTTCAGGGAAAAATCTGATGAGCTGGTAATGTTCACTAATGTTTTGTAAGAAAAAGCCTAACAGGTAAGGCTTGACTGACAGACTGCAAAGTCAGTCTGCTGCTTCCTTTGGCCCCCCTTCTGCAGATCCAAGGTGCTGATAGTGACTTTGTGTTTGTTTTGGGAAGTCACTGGTGCAGTATTAGGTGTCTCAGCCTTTCAGCAAGAGGTGCATTGGCAAACATTAAAAGCTCTGTGGCTGGGTGATAACTACATTAAGTACTCAACATGCAAGCCCACCCACCTTTTACAATTATGCTGTATATTCTGCTGACACTACACCTTTAGATAAGATAATATGCAAGCCATCTCCAGCCATATGCTAGGGCAAACAGGCACATCACTGTAAAATTGTGCTGTCAGGAAAATGGTATCAGGTATACTAAAATTGCCATGTGACAGTAGCACAGGAAAAGTAAAATGCCTGTCTGCAGTAAAGCCATACTTGAGAGTAAATGGTGCAGCTGTAGTTTGAGTGCTCCTTGTATGCTGGCAGTTTGACTTTTGTTTGAAGGAGATTGACTGTATGTGGGGACATACTGTGCAGTGGTGTGCAAATCACTTAAATAGAGGACTAGTGCACAATAATGCAGTAATAGAAAATATACTGTTAGTGACAGTAGGCAGAACTTTGAGTACTCCTTGCATAAAATTATACAGTATAATCTTTATTTTCATGGCTTTTCTAATCTATTTGAGAATCAAAATCAAACGTGGGTCTTTGGCAAACTGAATCATTAGTCATCAGTCAGCCGAGGCTGAGAAATTTCCCTTCCTTCACTAAAATTTGTACAAAGTGTCTCCTTCTGCATTAAAACACAGCTGCCACATTTGGGAGGTGGCTGAAGGCCACAGCTGTGTGCAGACACCTGCTTTTTGGGGGAAAGGTGCTCCAAACCAGCACTCAGGGAGTGCCTGGGTAAAGAGCAGCACTTGGGTACAAATGCGCTGGTGGGAGGTGCTTGTCAGTGGCAGCTGAGGGTACTTGGTGATGATTACCGCAGAGCCTACTAAGCCTGGAGGGGAAGTGAAGCATCACTTCTCATCTGTAACTTCTCTCATGTTCTCTCAGATCCATGTCCTTACAAGATCTCTGGCAACTCTTCTGGCATTTATTGACAAATCCATATGAAATAATAAAGAAAGCACGAGTGGTAAACTTGCAGCTTGTGTGTTTGAACCTAATGATGAATCTGCATTTTGTCTCCATCTGCTTTGAGACCCCAAATGGGTAATCATCAGTAAGCATAAGGGCCAGCTGGAGGCAGAGTTCACAAGAAGCCTGAACTGTCTCTCCGTGCCTCTTTAGATCACAGAGGCTTTGCAGAGGGCCCACTGAAATTACCAGTGCTGGATTTGTTTCACTACTAGCCACCCAGCTGTACAGTTTTGATTCATATGATATGTAGAAGCACAACTGCATTTCAGATGGATTCAAGCACAGCATCTCAAGTGAAACTATGTCAGTTTTACAACTTTAGTCTGATTGCAAGAGTACATGAAATCATTGATTCGTCATGAGATTGAAATAAATACACAGAAAATTTTATACTGTAATGAGTCAGAGTGACAATGGAGTTGACTCAAAAACTGTAGCACGTTCCAGCACTGAGGCCATACTTCATTGTACATGTTAGGAAGCCATGGCACATGTAATCTGGTACTAAGTATGCTACACCTGGATTAACTGCATGGGAGAACCAACATTATCAAAACAGTGTTTGGCAGCAGTCCACCCCTTCACCTACTGCAGCCACCTAACACAGCAATATCAACGTGCAGCTCATTAATTATTCTTCGAATAGTAGAATTGTTTAGTTTGGAAAAAAAACTCTAAGATCAAGTCCAACTATTAACACTGCCAAGTCCACCGCTAAACCATGTCCCTAAGTGCCACATCTACATAGCATTTAAATACTTCCAGGGATGGTGACTCCACCACTTCTCTGGGCAGCCTGTTCTATCCTGGGGAATGCTGAAGCACAGAGGTTACAAACGAGATCTTGCCAGCATCATCCATTGCTATCTCCCTGTGCTCATCAGTGCTGCTTTCTCAGAGCACTGGGACACAGGTGATTGGCTGAACCTTTGTTTTGATGTATTGGACTGTTCTTTATGGCAGCACACAGGGTTTAGAGAAGTGGGGCTGCACCTCCAGGGGTGGACATTGTCATAACCACCATTATCCTTCGGCAGAGAGAGCCGCACTTGCTGCAGGGTCAATAAGGACCAACTGCTGAGTGCTCATGGAGCTCAGAGAAACTCATGATTCACGTCAGGAGGATGCCTCCTGTCTGGCATCTGCAAAACACAGAGCAGTTTGTTATTCTGCCCAGGAAAAGCAGCAGATCTGCAAACATTTTTTTTTAACAGTACCTTAAAAACAACAAAAAAACAAGCTTAAGAAAACTCTTTTGAACAAATTCTGGAGAATTTAACAGAAGTAGGGTCTCCTCAGTCTCCTTATGAAACTCTTCCCCTGCTGTGTTAAATCTTTTCTGTTTGTGAGGGGGTTTGTTTGTGGTTTTGGGTTTTTTTTCCATTCTGAAACAAGCCTGGGTATCCTCCTCTGTGTTCCCTCCTCTATGATTGCCCAATCAATTCATCAAACTCAAGCCCAAACTTAAACACTACATGTTGCCCTGCAGGCTTATGGAATTAAGGTGTATTCTTTCTACTTAAGATCATAAAAGCAGCAGCGAATTGACAGGGGATAACTGCAATTGTCTAATTATTATTGTTGCTGATAGTAAGTGATGAATCAGGATGAATGAGGTGCAATGCTCTAAGCTGACACTATAAAGGGGACACAATTAAAAGAATGTGTTTCAGCTTTGGCTTCAGCCCCGTCTTGGGCCACTGTTTTAGCTCTGGCCTATTACCGAATCACAGCTTTGGCTCCAGCTGCACCTTCAGCTCAGGCACTAATTTCAACTCTGACTGGCTCTGATCTTTCTTCAGGCCATTATTTTGATTGGCTCTGTTTCCAGCCATTGCTTCAGCTCCAGCCATTGCTCAGGCCAAAGTTTCAGCTCATGCTGGGTGGCAACTTCACCACCAGCCTGATGCCAGGCCATGACTTTGGTGCCATGCCCGTCAGCCTATGACTTTGATTCTGACCCCATCTGAGGCCACAGTTTTGATTCTGTGTCCTTCTCAGGTTGTGAATTCAGGTCTGGCCTAATAGTGGGCTGCCGTTTTCACTCAGCAACTTTTGCTCCCGTGTGTTTGGGGCCAGTACTTGGGCTTCAGCTTTGGCTCTGGCTACGTATCATGCTGTGATTTTTACTTAGCCCCACCCTGTACTGAAACTTGGCTTCAGCCCCATCTTTGGCTTCAGCCATTGCTCAGGTGGCTTCTTTGGCTCTGTTCAGACTTTAGGGCTGACCCCTCCTCGGTAGGCTACTGTGACTTGGCCACTGTTTGGGCCATGGCTTTGGCTTGTGACTTTGTCTTCAGCCACATCTCCATCCAAAGCTTTGGCTCCAGCTATTGCTCAGGCCACAGATTTGGCTTCATTCCCATCTCGGGCTGCAGCTTTGGCTCCAGACCGATACCTGATTGCAATTTTGGTTTTGGGCTCATATTGGGCTGTAACTTAATCTCAGGCCTGATATTGCCAGATACTCTGCCAACAACTTGGTAGTGGTTCACAGCTTTGGCTCTGGCCTTGCTTGGGAGGCTATTGCAGCAGCACTTATTTTGGCTGCTGCTTCAGCTCCAGTCCCATATCAAACTCTGACTTTGACTCTGGTTACCTCATGATTGACATCTTTGTCTCTGGTTCAATACTGGATAACACCTTTTGGGCTTTGCCAGATGCTGCAGGACACAGGTAACACTGCCCCCAAAAGTGGAACACCAGAACAAATGCCAACATCAGAAAAATGTGTGCATGAGGACAGTAATGATAAGTAGAGTAACACAGAAAAACAAAATAGCATCACTTAATTCCAGTCCTACAGTAGTACTTAGCAGCGTAAGAGTTCACAGAAATATTTTTTAATAATGTTTATCAGAAACATGGCACTTTACATCTTCAGGTCACTGAATATACAATGATTATTCCTCACAACAGCCTTGTGAGGTAGGCATTAGATTGCAGTTACTATTTGACATGTGGACAGAGGCAGAGAAGTTTGTAATCAATCCTACACAATTAAGTTAATGAAGCTCAACTCACTTAAACATGGAGAGGCCCTCAGTGACTTGAATGAAACCAGGACAGTGGGACAGAGCTGACAGTTCATCAGCTATATTCTTTTACTCTAATCAATTACAATGCTCAGGGTCCAACTCTGTCGCTTCCCCATATCCCCCTGAAACAAAGTACCTTTGTTAACAACATACACATGCAGAGTTGCTATAAAGTGAGATCTGTAGGAGAAATAGGAAAAACACACTTCAATTTAGCCTACATTTGAGTAAGACCGAGAGACTGCCCAGTCAAATAAAACAGTTTCAACTTTAGTTCTTTATGACATCTCTGAGGCAGCACTTCAGCCTTCAGCTATGAATGTTTGCCTCACTTAAGAAAATCTAGGGGAAGAAAAGCTTGCTAGACTGTGATCACTATCTCAAAATCATGCTTATTTTAGTCAAATTGTTCTACTGAAGTCTGAGTAATTTCTGAATAGTAGGAGGAACTTCTGGGTTTAACTCTAATTTTCTATGTGTTTAAAAAGCCCCACAGTACACCAATTTCTCAAATTAACTTCTAAGTTCTTTTTTTTGTCTCAAAAATGAAATAGAGAAGGTTGTAAACTTTAACACAATAAAGAAATCCTAGTTTTTAATATACAATTATTGATTAACTTCATTTAATGACTTTAGTCTACTGTAACTCAATTTTAGGAAACAAAGTATACTCGACAGTATGGCTACTGTGATTAACTCATCTTCCTGTAGCTTTCAGTTGAGATGTCTGAAAACATGCACTGTCTAAGAAAGATTCAAAGTCTCAAACTGTAAACTATGACAGCCTGGCTGAAGTCAGTGTAGCCATTGTAATCCATTCTGGCTGAGTATCTAATCCATCGATTCCTCCATGTGCAGTGACAATGGTCTGTCTCCAAGTCGAGAGATGATCACGATTGAAGAGGCTTGGGTCCACATACTCTAAAAACCTAAATATGTTGCCCTTCCCTTTCTCATTTAATGGAAGGTTCAGTCTAGTGGAATAATGGCTGTGCACTATGATGGAAGAAGAATAAAGCAGTGGCTTTTGACAGAAACCATCTTCATTTTGATGAGGAGGGTGTGGAAAAATAAAAGAGGGAAGAGTAACTGTTAACACTATGACCAAAGGACATGTTAACTTGTGAGATTGACACCTCCTTCTGTAAACTGAGATTTTGTCACAACCTCTCCCCCAGCGAACTTCAACCTCTAAATCCACATAGCAATTGTAGACTCCAAACAATGGAAAAAAAAAAAGAAAGCTCAGAAGTGCACTTTGCATATCCTGCCTCACAAAGGGTTAAAGTGCTAAGTTTGATATATCCAAAAATTAAGCATCTCTCCTACTCCTTTATTTTTTTAAATGAAACTTTATCTTTGGTTTCTTGTATCTTCTCGGTAATTTTATCCTTTGTTTCCTCCATCTTCTCTGTAATTTTATCCTTTGTTTCCTCCATCTTTTCCGTAATTTTATCTTTTGTTTCCTCCATCCTGTCTTGCAGATACTCCTTTACTGGTGGTGGTGTGGACATGTAGCCACTCTTACGTAGATATTTAACAGTGATGGATGTTCCTCCCAAAGTCACAGTGTATCTGGCAGGAGTTGCAATCTTAAAGAAACCAAAGAACACACTGCATAAATAAAACGGACAATAATATCCAGCAAAAGGTATTTTTAATGTTGAAAATTTATTTTGATCAGTGTCAGATTCTAAAGAGATCTTCAATTTATAAGGAAATAAACCAGTTTGCAGTGAATCCCCAAGAAATGCATACGTTCTACTTAAAATATCATTTTGACAGAGCCAGCAAGGGCTTTAGACTTCCACAAAACCCCCCAAAACAAATAACATCGCACAAACCCTCCCTGTGCAGCTTGTGAGACAAGCATTAGGCGTCTAAGAATGCAATTCAGAACAGACAGTATGTGAACACTGAGTTTCTTCCAACACTTCCAGATCTTCCAGCCATAACAATATCTTTATATTTAATCACATTTATTTATTGGTCCTTTTTAGGCACAGGAATAATTTGTAAGAGTAGCACTTTCACATTTTGTTTGGGAAAATAACCCCTTTAAGTAACAGGTAAGAAGCTCATCACATGTGTAAACAAAACGAATACTGGCATGTACAGCAAATACAATACCTTGTTTTTGCATGGTCTGACTTGATTCAAGTTTCCCAAATGCAGACTGTGCACATATAAAGTAATAAAAAGAAACCCAAACCTGAATGTAAGTTATTGATTCAAATGGACAATGAAAATACTTGACACTGACGGACAACTAAAGTAGGAAGAAAAACTAGAGAATCCTCTAGGATACAAAACCCTGTACTTCTATCTGGAATTCAATGAGTTTAACCTTTACCTCTTTGTCCCTGTTAATTGTGTTAGGGATACAGAAGAATAACTTAGTGGTAATTAAATCTCAGAGGGCAGACAATAGTTCTGCAGCAAAGAAGTTATTTTAGAAATACAGATATAGACTCCTTGAAGGACACAGAACACGTATCAACTCGCATGTGACTATTTGTACTACAAAAATGAATGCTCAAGTATGTGTAACTATCTAAGAAAGTTAATTAATTCTTTCTGCTATAAATGAGTAAACCCTGTTTAGTTCACCAGGCAAGATTTACAGCTTATTTACAAACAATAATTATACTTACTTTATACAATGCATATGCAGTCAGTGCATTTCCACTCTGGGAATTTTTCAGGATGTCTGTTATACTGTCTGGTAAGCCAATCAACTCTAGGAATGGAACCACATTCACCCCACTATAAAAGAGAAAAAAACTGGTAAACTGAATTGGAATTTGAAATCTGAACAGTTATTTAGAGCACTATTTTCTTTCTTTAACTCTATTACACAAACTTTGTAATTTGAGAGCAAAGAGTTTTTTTTCATCTAAGCAACATACTTACAGAATTTATATTTCTTGATGTATAGGCAAATTAATTTTATTTTCACCATTCCAAAAGGTGACTCATTTATATTATCCCTATTGGGTTGAGTAGCTTCTAACTCATCCGTGTTGCAGTTTATGTTTGAAGGTAAGTAGATATAAAGGTGGTAAGACAGCTACTCAGGCTGCAGCCGTGCAGGTTCGATTTTAGGTTCTGTTTTGCCTAAAATTACTTTTTTTTGTCTTTTTGAAATTTCAGACAATGTTCTTCATTGACTTCCAAATACATGAAACAAATGGATGTGGCAAAAGAAGAGGAAACAGCAGGACAAGACTTCAGGGACTTTGTGCTCAGTTGCTCTACCTTGTCAATGTAAGGTGTCAAGATGGGTGAAGGGAGCACCTATCACAAGTTTCTGTATGTCAGCCAGGAAAGGGAACATCAGCACCAAAGCAAAAAGGAAAGCCCATCTTTATATTACTGTAGCAAACTACATGCAGTTATAGAAGACCTGACTTTCCAATATTTAGAGATACTGTATTATTAGTATCATTATCCATTTCTACCTAATAATGTAAGCATTCTTCTGAGCATGCAGTCACTTTAGCATTAGGGACAATAACAGGCTACAGTAATTTACTAACAGTTACTAGAACCTACAATCTGAAGGCCTATTCCCAGAGTAGAAAATGGAGGCCCTACTAAGATCTGACAGACAGTACTAACATAAACCACCACTGTTTAGTCTTGTATCATGAGCAGTCATTCTGAAAGTTATTTTTCCACTTCAAGAGGGTGCTGCTCTTGTGGCATGACAAACTGAAGCTTTGTTATAATTAGTTTCTAGTTAAATATTTCAGTTGTTTTCATCTGCCAAATATCTACTTTAGCAGCTAGTTTTAGAGTTTCAGGAAAGTAATCTTCACTCAATCTGAAATGTCTGGATGTAAGCATCAACCTGAATTCATTCAAAGCAAAATATTTTTATAGCTCAAGACCTTTATTCCTCTGACACGAACTAAATTTAGAATGACATTTGGATCTATAGCTCCCAGAAAGGGCAATTATGCCAGCTGGTTAGAGTAACTAAAACAAACACTTGTGCAGAAAGGCATTCTGATGTCAGAGTCCCATCCTTGCCACCATGTCCTTGTTTCATGGTTTCTATTATTAAATATACAGTGCTAACAGTCCAGAGATAAACATTTCCTCATATTTAGCAAATTTAGCAAAACTATTTGCAGATAAATAAATCTTCTTTCATGTGAACTAGCAAACTAGCAGCTCACAGTTGATGTAGTAGTTTTTTTCTAATAAATGCCATTTTCCAGAACAGTATCTGGGACATGCTGTAATTAAAAGAAACTAAAATTAGAATACTTCATTTATATATTTTTTTTACCCACACAAATATTTAATTTCAAATTAAAAAGTCTGGCCCACAGCAGAATTTTTTCCAGTGGATGGCAGGAAAGACAGGAAACAGAAGTAAAAAAAGGAAGGGATATAAATAGCTTGTGAGCAGCTAAGTGAGGTGAATGATATGAAAATCCAGTGATGAGGGAGGACTGGGGATGAAACGGGGAACAAGTGGTGAAATACCCCAAAGTCCAATAGCAAAAAAAGATCTATAAAGATCTCAGCTGGCAATTCATAACCAGGATTCCAAATCCCTATCTTTACCTTTTGAGAGGTTATTAATAATTTCAATGCTGTTTACATCCATGCATAATTTTGGAGATGAACATTCCTTCAAATGTTAGCAACATACCTGGTACACGGCAATAACCAGACAACAGCAGTGTGTACAGGACACTCTCATGTATCCTATATACTTACAATACTAACCTTGTGCTTTAGGTAAAAATGTAGCCACATTTCCCTACTACATATAAGGCCACTTTTTAACATGCAATAATAATTTATATGTCCTTTCATCTGTGAAAGTCAGACTCAATGCAACTGTGGTACTGGGCACTGCAACAAAATACCAACTTACTTCATGGCTGCATAGTAAAAGGATCCAAACCATACAGTGGAAGTCAGAAGATGCACTGGAATCATGACTTTTCCATACTGTTTAAAAGTTTTCTTGAATCTCTGAACAAGACTGATTGATTTGTCTTGTAATGGATCAGGATCTAAAGAATCTGACTCTGCAGGACTCTGCTTAGGTGTATCAGTGGCTGAAGGCAAAGGATTTCTTTCTTCTTTGTGAGAAGTGTCTGCTGGCTGTGATGGAAAAGCAGTTTTCTTTGAGGCAAAGTGTGCTGCACCTGCATGAAGACATCGTTTAGGAGGGTCCAGTGCCAAAATCACTTTGCATCCCACATTAGACAACATGGATTGTCCTTTTAAGCACTGAAAGACACCAGTGCGAGGAAAAACCCAACACGTCCCATGCACAAGCTGAGATGCACCGTGTAATAGACTCCGCTGCATTTTGATGAAGTGTGGATGAAGTTCCTATAGAGAAGAAACAAGAAAAACCAAGTTGCATTTCAATCATCTGATTTCTGTTTGCTCCAATGCCACTTGAAATTCTCGAATTTTAAACGGTTTTCTTTTACTTTAAAAAGGTTTTGCTTATCTTTCTCTGCAGAAATTGTTTCTTTCCAGAATCAAGGAAATAATCTTATAACTCACTTCTTCAACATTCTGAACTAAAATGGCGCCTTCACAAAACATATTCCTCCATTCTACTCCTTCTACTCTCTAAAACCACTTTTAGGTGTTAAGTGCTATCCCACTGCTTCTATCTACAAAATCTGGCATGGTTATTGAAAAGTTACCCTTGAAACTTCCCTTAGAGTAGCGACTGACAGCTTGAGTGATACTCTGAGCCTAATAAGTGCTGTATAAACTCACTGAAGTGAGTGCAATCAAATTTAATTTTTGGTGCCAATACATTCTTAGTTTTGGTACAATTTTTCATGTTCCATTGGAAAACATGGAAACATGTTTAGTTCCATTCTATTTGGAACTAAAAGTTCATACAGTTACATAAACCCAATTAAAATAATTATCAATAATCAATCAATAACCTAAATAGTAACAACCTTACTGTAACAACCTGCCAGCACACATGTGTCAGGAAGGGGAAGGTACTCTTGAATGTTATGCATTAACATGAGCAAAACTGAACTGATTTTCCAAATATTACAATGCAAAGAATATTTTAAAACAGGGGAAACCCAGTTAACTTTATGATTTTGAATACTTACCAGTTACTCTTGAAAGTTCAAAATAACTATTCCTCACAAAGAAAAAAGGAATTTTGTCATGCACAGATATCAAGAAGTAATTTTTTCCTCCAAAAAATATGTGCTTTGAACTAGTGAATTAAATACTCTCTTTGCCTTTATACAATGACTGCAAGTTACAGAACTAACTTTCCTTCCCTCCAAAAAAAGTGACACTGATGTAACAAATGCTAGTGAAGTTAGTTATATGACAGGTTTTGAATTTTAATTTTTAATTGTCATAACATTCAAATCATTCAAATTTAATTGAAACTTCATGTCTGCCTCTCCTTTACCTGTAGCCTTAGCTATATTTCAGTCAGGTGCTTTGATATGGAATTTGTCGGGGCTGCTGACAAAGATTAATACTCCATAACATAGGCAGAAGTGTATGAAAAAATAAAAGAGGAAGTGTAAAAAAACCCCAAACCCGAAACCATACATACCCTTTATTACTTTTCAGGTATGGAGCAAGAGAAGTACAGTAAGGTTAGTACCTTCAAAAAGTTGCAATTCTTCCACTAGTTCCCCACCTTTCAAATATAGGTCTTCAACACATTGATGACTTTGCTAAAGTAAAAAAAAAAGAAGCACACCTAGAGAAACAGCAAAACCAGCAAAGTAACACTGAATATTTTTGGTCAGCCTGAAACCTTGCTTATAAATTCCCCTTTGAATACTGACAAGCTAATGGGAGATTTTTTTCTGTGTAACTTAGAAGTTCCTCCACTGTGAATTACTGTTCTCTTCCAAGACAGTAAAGTTTCATACTCCAAATGCATTGCTGGAATATTCCTGACTGTATGTTTTCTAGGTATTTTTATGTTATGGTTGTGCTTTAATTAATTGCAATCACTAAGAAGTAAAATGTTTGATGTGGGTAAAAGAGGAATGGTTTCAAACTCCCTGGGAACCTTTACTTTTTTTGTGAAGCACAGACACCTAGTTTTGCTGACCTTATGCTAACAGGAGGTACTGTATCAACAGGGGAAAAAAGGAACTGTGTCTCTGTGTACTCTGTAAAGGAACTCAGTCCTGTTTGGTTACGAACTCAGTGGGAATCAAGTGGCATATGGAGCAAGAAAACCAGCTAGAGGTACTGGCTCTTCACAAGTCATCTTCTGTAGGACTTCACTGAAAGCAGCAACTGCTTGTGGTAGCTCTGGTTTTACAGGCAGCAGAAATTCTTACTGACTTCTTAAATCCAATTGCAATTGCTTCTCAAAACAAGAAGTAGTGAAAACACTCAGCAAAACTCAAGTGTTCAGATGGCACTCTGTCATATGCCAACTACTTTTACTGATTTATAGAAATTATAACAGCAAACTTCAAAATGACAACTACATTCCTTGCCTATTGCCACTTACACTTCTTTCCTGAAGGAGAACACTCTCCACAGAGAACTGTTTTCCCCTCTCACTAATAGTACACAACACTGAGCATCTGCTCTATGTAGATTTTTCACAACGTGCAGCCAGCAGACTCAGCACAGGTTATCCATCTACGGGAACCTGGGAGCTCTTAAGCCAGACTTCTGCTCTTCAGAGGATGGTACCTTATTGAAATATACCTGTTCCAAACAAGCTTTGAAAATTGCCACCATACAACATGGGGGAAACCTTGCTGAGCACTCTGTACAGGACCAAGAAACTGAACAAGCTTTTTTTCCATTCTATGTAGTATATATACAGTAGCACCTCTCAAAGCACCATTTCTAGGCTTTTCTGTCCAGCGCCTATTGAGAACACAAAATTGTCACTGTGTAACACCTCCAACTCATTGCAGTGGCTGCAGAACACTGGGGTATGAACTGACTTCCATTCTCCTTAGAGTGAAGGGGCAATGGGTCACCACTTTGTGTCCAGCACTCACTGGTCAGTACCTAACACAGCTGTGTTAGTAAATCAATTTCAAGGCCTTTGCTCACAGAGTTAAATGCACTGTGTAAGACTTAAAAACAGAATTACATCAATGGCTTTAAAGCAGAGAAACTTCCAGGGCTATTACAAGACTTGTCATGCCACCTTTTTTTGGTTCCTGTATCCTCAGATAGACTTGAAACATTTTTTTCTCCATGATGCACTACCTGGCTGGTCAAATGGAAGGTTCTTTATCTATCCACAGTAGATCCTGAAAAGGTTCTGCACCTTGTAGGCACAGATAGTACAGATCTAGCTAATATTCTGTACTTATTTTAAAACTGTGGAGAAGCAAAATAGTTTGATATATAAGAGCAGGCTAAGATATGATAGTGCTTAAGTTTGACAGAAGAAAAGAAAACATGTTTTTCAAAACAACATTAGGACCTTTCTAATGATCTTACTGGGTTTCACAGGTACATGCTTTGCTTATCTAAATTAGCAGAAGAGAGAACTTTTGAAATGTCAGTAAATCGAGGATTACACAGTCATCCAGAAGAACTACAAGACTAAGTGAGGCAAGCATTATAATGGTTACAGGAAAGGCACATGAACAAAATAATAGATTAATAAAGCACATACTCTGTAAATTGATTTTAAAGAAACAAATATTTTTAAAGGGGTGATGGGTTCAGCTGCTCAACTGCAATATATTTATTACTTGGCTCAAGAATGCAAACAAAAATCTTAAACAGCACAAAGTGCACAATAAATTTGTTTGGAGGTCCAACTAAATAGGAAACTAGATGTTTCATCCCTCTAAAACATGAGATAGAAGGTCCAGATACCAAGGTGGAAAAGCACCTGGTCTGTGGCATGAGAAGTTGTAGAGGGTGGGGAGTGCAGGGGGAAAGATGTTTTAAAGCCTCTCAGATTTCTATATTAGTTTTTTCTTACAATTATGCCTAAGGACAAACATAGCTGTTGTCCTCTCTATGAATCCCACACTGTCAGTGACTGGATAGATACTAGTAAGACAAACCATGAAATGACATACAAATGCTTCTGGGTAAGGTCTCCTCTTCAGCACTATCCTATCTCTGCTAACTACTTAGTATTACTGCCAGCTGGCTGTAAACTGAGCTGCAAAGATTTTGGCTGTTCAGGATAAACTCCTAGTTGGGATTCTTGGATGCTCATTTAGTTCCTGAAGGCACCTCTGTCTCATGGCAAGCTGCTCACAAGGCCTCTGACATAAAGGGAGTGCTCTAGAGGCCTCTTAAGGAAAAGTATAGATCAACTTCACATTACAGCGCTGGAGGCTTTGTTTAGCAAACTTCTATACTTTTGTTTTAATTCAGATCAGCTTTGGCATAAATCTGATATACACTGCAGGAGCACCCTAGCTCTTGCATTTACTCTACACTCCAGTGATAACTAGGAAAGAGATATAACACTTGCTCTTTGTTCCTGAGGACAAAAAAACTTGTTTTAAATCACAGAGCTGGTCTGGGTGACTACCACAGTCATTGGCTTTGGATGTGTTAGTAACATTTTATCCAAAAAAGAAACAGGGGTTCTTTGGAAAACACAGAAGTAACAAGACTGGCCAATATAGGTATTGCAAAGGTTGCCTGCTGGTGGAAAGTGAAATCATGCCAGAGATGCTGTCAGATGGAATTTTCATCAGGATAATTTGTATAAAACCAGTTAGCCTGGTACAATTAACATTTTTTTTAGCTACCAGAGAAATTAAAATACAAGAATGGGGGTGGATACAAGATGGCAAAAACTTTAGTGTAAGTTCTTTTGTAAAAGAGGTCAGAAAGCATCTGAGGGAATTGAGGCTGTAGTATATATAGAGGACACTGGTTTATATTCTCAGTTATACCAGAAACACTCTGGACACAATATGTAAATATGGATGACTTTAAAGCATTTGCACTTGTTTCGTTACTATGTAAAAAAAGAACATTAATTATACCACAGGAGAGTTCCCAATGAAAATCCATGAGCTTTTTCCACTCCCAAGGCACCTTTCTATGGCACCAGAGAATTAATTTACATTCTTGTCATTTTTAGTGTAAAGTCAAGAAAACTTTGAGAGTTGTGTGTGGCAGACAGACAAGAATTTTGAAAGGAATCATATCAAGTTTTCAGAAATGCTTTTCAACTCATCTTTCATATTGCATAAAAAGCAAATACAGAAATCTCATCCAAGCAGCTCAGTTTAATAAATAACCCCACCATATTGCTTGCATTTTTACTAAATATGATAAAAAACCCCAAAATTTGTTTTCAGATTGAAATTGTTTTTTTCAAGAACTTATTGACAGTATATTAAGGAAAAAAAAGCATCTTACCAAGCTTATAAACCAAAATAAGAACACCACAACGGAAATGAAAACATACATGGCTTGCCTACAAATCTGGGAACACATTTTAAAATCATTGTAATGCCAGTGCAATACATGCAAAGCATAATTTTTCTTAAATTCAATGTAAAATATAACTATAAACCTCTTGGTAACTGCAATATGTTGGCATAGCATGTGGTCACTAACCCCAGACAGGAAAATGGAGTGTACAGGGACATTTTATGCTTCATATTAGTACTCTGACTGTATGAATGGATGTGATGTTGAATTTGTATTTCAACCTTTAGTACTTTTGCAGCATCACTGATACTACCTGTTGTTCATTCCAAATTAAGAAACTTGCTTATCATTTGAAGTTTGGGCATCATTAGCTGTATAGTTTTGTCTACCATTCAGAACTGTCTAAAAAATATAATTTCACATTTTAGATTAAAGGGAGTAATGCAAAATAAATCATGGTGAAATTTATTTAAATCTTGGTAAAAAGTCATGATAAAAAATAAAAGAGACATAAAATAAAAATAAAAGAGCAAACCCTTGCAGACAAATGACCCTAAAACATTAGCCCTACCCTACCTCTATCGTATCTAACCTCTATGGTATCTTCTCTTAGTAAACACTGTGCTTCAATTTTTTAAATTCATCAATTTAATACAACTCAATACAATAGAATTCAATACTGACATAAGTGAAGATAATCCAACAGCTTTTCCCCCCTTATTTTATTCAAACTACTCTTGTTCTTGTTAAAACAAACTTAACAAAGTCAAGAAAGTATAATAAACCCTCACAGGATCCCTGCACACAGGGCAATCTTTACTGCTATGATCTTCTGATACTCAAGTATTAAAAGGGACAAGAAGCAGTCCTAAGAAGAAAAACTGATCTTGTAGACATGTATGAACTCTGAACACTGGATTCAGAAGACAAATAAAGCAGAAGAACCTAATGCAATGCCTGAGTTGAATTATACATCTGGAATGCTAAACAGGAGCCTCAACAGGTGATCTGCAACAAGTCAGTATGCCAGTGTTTTCCTCTGTGCTGGAAAGCATTAGATCTTCAGCTTGCAAGTAGCTAACCATTATATGAAAGCATAAATGTTCTTTCTCAAATCCTTCATATATTTGCAGTGCTTTCTGCTCTTCAGGACTATGTTTTTAATAACCGGTGCTATTCCATGCATTAACTCGTTTTCCCGCTTTGCAGGGCTACACTGGTTCCTTCGTTCACAAGTTCCATTCTGCCCTCTACTGAATTTTTATGTAAGTACAACTCATACTAGTACTACAAAAGGTCTCTGCCCTCTATGATTCCTTGCAACAAGTGTACATTTTCTGGATCATCTGCTGTGTTGGTTCCAGAGCTCCTCAAAATATCAGCACATGTCTAGGAAAGAGGAAAATCTTGCCTTGTAAAGCGCTACACGGTTTGAAATTTTTTTTGTCCATTTGTCACTCTACAAACACGTCTTCAATAAGCAAGTTAGAGAAGTTATGCCTATAGACTTTAACTAAGCTTAACAATAGGCATCTAAATATTTATTATTAAAAAAGGTTAAAAATCATTTTGTTAGTTCAAAGCAAGGACTGTATTTATCCACTTCTTCACATGACCTTTCACTTTAGACTAATAATCAAAATAAGATCCAATTCTCTCTCCTTTCTACTCCACTCTTAGATAATAACTTTCTCAATCCTAGCCGCCTCTTTCATCCTTGTGTCTCCCAAGGTAACCCTAGTGCATTCCCCTCGAAAAACTTGTATTTTTCCATCAGAGGGTTTTCAACCCCAGGGCCCTTGACATGAAGTCTGGGGCCATGCGTGTAGTGCTGTGGTTTGCAAAGCAGTGGAAAGTTTCTACTAAATAACCAAAGGTAGCTGCAAAAAGTACTTCATGTAAATGAAGCTCAGGTCTCCAGTTTCCTGCACATGGCTCTGAAATCCCTCAGAAAAAAACCAAAACAAAACAGTCCACAACTGAACAGATGAGGGGTTAGACACTAAAACACAAATACACAGATCAATTTCCTACACTTCACCGAAACATTGTTTGAGAATCTCTTAGGATCTTCCCTCTCATCAGTACACTGAATTTTACTTGACAGATTCCCCACTTCTTTCAGCTTCCACTGAGCATCTCAAGAGGTCTGACCCTACATTTTAACAGATTCTGAAACACATAAATATGGTTATTAGTTCTATGTTCAGAGTTCAGCCACTTCTTTTCTGAAGTTCTGCAATGTCTCTATAGAGTTCAGAACTGCTGTGCACATCTCTTTTCACTAACAGAGCCACTGATAGCAGTCAAAAGGTTGAAGACAAAAACTGAACTGAAGCTTTCTCAAGACTTCCTGCTACTCATAACTTGCACTCTAGTAGCCAAGCTCAATTTTTAATTCATAATTTTTCCAGTCACTCAGCACTTCACTGACATATACAATTTAAATTACAGTATTTAATTTAAACAGCTTCTGTAATTACAATTGGAGACAACACTGCTGCAGATCCAGTAACTTTCATTAAAACAAACTGTACTAAACCATATCAAGTTCAGCCATTTTGACCAGATGTATTTGGTTTGTATAGCAAGGTTCTGGTAGAGGGTGGAGCCTTACAGGGGTGGCTTCTCTGAGAAGCTGCCAGAAGCTTTCCCCATGTTCAGCAGAGCTCGTGCCAACCAGCTCCGAGACAGATTTGCTGCTGGCCAAGCCTGAGCCCATCAGTGATGGTGGAAGTGCCTCTGGAATAACATGGTTAAGCAGGAAAACAAAAATTGTTGTGCAGAAGCAATTGCAGCCAGAGAAGAGTAGAGGGACAATATATGAGAGGACCAGCCCTACAGATACCGAGGCCAGTGAAGGAGGGGAAGGAGGTGCTCAGGGCAGCGGAGATGAGACAGCCCAGCAGCCTGTGATGCAGCCCATGGTGAGCCAGCTGTGCCCCTGCAGCCCATGGAGGAGCCCCACGGCAGAGCGGGTGGATGCCCAAAGGAGGCAGTGACCCTGTGGGAAGCCCATGTCAGAGCAGGGTCCTGGCCAAACCTCTGGCGAGAGCAGCCCACACTAGAGCAGGTTTGCTGGCGGGACTTTGGACCCTGTGGGGGATCCATGCTGGAGCAACCTGTTCCTGAAGGACAGCATCCCAGGGAAAGGGACCTACACTGGAGCAGTGTTCCCAAAGAACTTCATCTCATGGGAAGGATTAATGTTGGAGAAGTTTGTGGAGGACTGTCTCAGGGACCCCATGCTGCAGCAGGTGAAGGAATCCTACCCCTGCAGAGCAAGCAGAAGCAGAGAATGCATGAGAAAGTGACTGCAACCCCCCTTCCCTGTCCTCCAGCTGGGAGAGGGAGGAGATAGACAATCGGTTGTAGAGTTAAGCCTGGAAAGGAGGGAGGGATGGTGGAAAGGTGTTTCTAAGATTTGTTTTACTTCTCATTATCGTACTCTGATTTGATTTGTAATAAATTCAATTAATTTCCCCAAATTTTGCCTGTGACAGTAATGGGAGAGTGATCTCTCCCTGCCCTTATCTCAACTTACGAGTCTTTTGTTGTGTTTTCTCTCCCCTGCCCAGCCAAGGAGGGCAATGATAGAGCAGCTTTGGTGGGCACCTGGCATCCAGCCAGGGTCAATCCACCAAACCAGATCACAGAATAAGAGCTTAGGTATTCAAGTACTTTATCTTGACTAGTTAAAAGAGGTATTTATTAGGAATACCCTTAAATTTGGATCTTAGAATCAGCTTTGTACAGCCTTCTGCCTCACCTTCCATGGTGACTACCAAACCTGTTTCTTTTCTACCCTTGATAAATGCCATTTTTGCCACCTTGGATCTTTACAAGTCTTGTCTCACTGTGGCTCTTTCCTTCATGACTCAACAGCAATGAACAGTATTGTCTGCAATAATATATTAAATGCAAATTACATTATGTAACAATTTTATAAAACACTTAAAAACAACCTTTACCAAGTACCAAGTCTTTTAGTCATCAAATTCACCCAAAATGCTTTTAAGACTTCCAAAAAACATCCTCAAGGAAAAACTCTGAACTCTTACAATCAGAAACAAAGTAGGAGTAACAGTATACCAGAATGAAACTGGAAAAAACATCCCAACTTCCACAAAAACAGAATTCACAGTAGAAGCAATAGGTTCTAGATTTTTTCTTTTATTATCTCACCACATTTATTTCACATTTTCAAACACTGTAAAGCTGTCACTTTCTCCAGAAAAAATACAGAACATTCATCTTTCAGCAGAATTACTGTTGGCAGACATTCACTTTCAGTATAAATCTTTTCTAAATATTCAAAGTAAGTGTTGAATTCTCTGTTGTGAATTCAAACTTCTCCATATGGGGAAATATGTGCAGTATCAATCAGAATATCTTGAAAAATTATGTGTGAAGAGGCTGATCATAACATTTACAGAACACACACACAAGCTCAAAACCACACTGTTCATCTAATTTTCAGTAAATGCTATTCCAACAAATGAATGTAACACTTCTTAAGAAAAAAGTATTATTTTTATTAAGTTCTTGATCCTGGAGTGCCTAAACCTTCTTGTCCACTATTCAATTTACCACCTTACACAGCATCTTTTGACTCAAGAACATGCAAAGAACCAAATGATAACATCTACAATTGTCCAAAAGTGCATCCTCAGAGAGCTGTGTGTTTACACCAGAAGGAGCTCTGTGGTACTTCAGAAACAGGGCAGGATCCTAAAAACATTCCTACTCACAGTCTGAAGTAACAGCTTTACTACATTGCCTTATTCAGATCAAAGGCAGTTAAATGCCACTCTGACACTCGATCCTGTCAGTTCTCGGAAGATAAGCAGGGTCAGGCCCTGGTTAGTACTTGAATGGGAGATCTCCTGGGAATAACGGGGCCTGTAGATTCTAGTCCTGAGGACTTCACTGTCACCGTCCAAGCTCGCTCGGCCATGGCAGATGAACCTCAGGAGTTAAACGGTGGGGCCAGTTCTGCACAGGCTGGAAGGGCACACCCACGTTGGGAGAGCCCTTCCCAGATCTTTGTTCTCGAAGCCTGGCCATCATCATCATCATCATTCAGATCAAGAAAGGAATCCCATGACTACAACTCTGCAGCCTTTGGAAGCAAACTGCATTCTGCCAGATGTCAAGAACAAAGCCTAAGGCTTCTATTTTAGCACAGAAAAACATCTCTCATCAGAAAGTACTATCCTATGGCCTGAGACAGCAGGAAGCAAAAGATGCCATCTAATTTTAACATCAGCAAAGCCATTTTTTAAATCCACAAAATATTAAGAGCAAATAGTTAACTGTCTGGCACACGCTGGGGCCGGCCACTACCACTGCAGTTAAGAGGTAAATTCTGCCATGGCCAACTAAAATCTTCCACCAGCCACTTTTGGAAGAGACTCACAGAACCACTGTGAAGCCCCTCACGTATTTTTGTTTACAACCAACAAAATTAATCCATTGGAAAAAAAGCTACTGATTTGTTTTGTAATTTGTTCATGAGCACCTGATATTAAGCACCATTCCCTTCCCTGATTCCTCTTGTCAAGGACAGACTGTGCAAGTTCTAAAGAACTGCAGGGGATCATCTGCTGCAACACTTTACAAAGCCACAAGCACAGCCACACAACTTCTTATTTTGTTCATACAAGAACTGTTACACATGGTCAAGGTCAGTTCTTGGGCAAGATTAAATAGTACAGCCAGGCAATTAAAATCTATAACCCAGCAAAGAGTCACTTTCATTTTCCTATGTGTTCAAAGAGAGTAAGACATAATTCCACCATTGGGATGAATTTGTTCAGAAAGAGTGGTATTATGTCTGGAAACATAAAATAGTTCCATTTTTTCTGTTGAATCATACACTGGGTAGCTAGTTTGAAGAGGATGAGGGAGAAACTGAGTGCTGGAAGGCATTGGAGTAGAAAGGATTGGAGACACAAAGTTTCAACCAGAGTGAAGTTCTGTTGTATTATCCCAGTGCCTAAAAGGAGACATGGCTCCTGTCCTTAACAGAAAAAAAGTGGGAGGACATAAACAGGCAGACCAATCTGGCCTGCTAGCACCTGGTTAAACCATAATTTTCCTGACAGTTTGAAGCGATACCTTCTTGACTTAATACGGACATAACATGTTGGACTTAACACACCTGTATTGGCACCTTCATGACTGAACTGAATTTAGGAAGGTAGAATTACAACAGATCGTACAAATTTTTTAACTGAATAGTAACTTTTCACTCTTCCTGGATTTTTTTTATAGTGACAGGGACATGAAGAATGATCTGTGTTTTTTAGAGGTATCGTGGCTCAAGACTTAAAAATTAAGAAAAAGTTCTGTAACTTCAGCAGTTCATTTGTTGTTGTTATGGCCATACTACACAACCAACTCGTCTCAAGTCACAAAATCTACCAGAGGTACATCACAGTCATTAAGAATCCCTGATCCCAAGTTTGATCCTTGATCTAAATAGTGGAACTAGGTAATTACCTATCAGAATATCAAGGTAAAACCCTTTTGATCTATTCTGATGATACTTGACTCTCCAGGAAGATTTGAATCATGTTTTAGACCCAGGCATCAGTGGTTTCAGTGATTTTATTCCATTCCTAATACTGAAATATTGATGATTGATGTTGAATTTTCTTCAGCATCTAATTTTCAAAGTAAGTTCATCTTCAACTATGTGGGTTCACAGTGTATAAACATCATAAAGAACTATGTTGGATCATCTTTCCAATCTGCAAGACTAACTGATTGCAAGGAATTTGTTGGATTCAACAAGAAATTTTAAATTCTAAAAGTCAGTGGTTTGCCTGCTTCTCTTGTTGAATTTGTTTGGGGCATATCATCAAGACCAGAAAGAACTCCCTACTGATCCAAAGTGTGCCAAGATGCAAATTGAGGGCTCTTATCTGAGATTAGGGGACATTGAGAACACACTGTCTTGCAAAAACTGACTTCAGTTTCTCAGTGATACCCAAAGGGATACACACAGCTCGGTCAGTTTACCTGGAGAAAAGATCATCTACAGCAGGAGAACTACATAGAACCTTTTAACAACCAAAAACAGTCAAATCTTTTCTAAGCAGCTGCTACAGCCTGCAAAGCAGACCTGCAGACAGTCACATTAGACAAATCTTTAACTTCTTACATTCCTTGCATGAATTTGCCCACTCAGATTTTGCCATATGCCAGCCACCTGATATCCACCTACTCAAATCATCAAGTGCTTTTTGGTTTTTTTTTTAAACTCAGTGATGGAAGCACTTCTCAGACAGCAAGTGCAATCCAAGAATGCTGCCAGAGGTCAGTCATACCTTTTTTACCTCAAACAGACCTTGAATAGAAGAGGAGATAAACACCTGCTGTCAACCCCATGGGAGATGGATGGTGGGGACATCCTATCTTCTGTGCATGCAATGCCCACACAGAAGCAGCTACAAGTCATGTAAGATAGCAAGCACCACGAGCAGCAAAACACATTCTAAATGAGGAACCTGCTCCCTATCTCTTCCCAAAGCAACAAAACTTTGGAAAATCATTTTACATTTATACTTGTAACAGCAATGACATGTCAGGGATTAGGTAAATGGAGCAACACTTTCAGTTTCAGAACTGGCTTTGGTAAGGAATTCTACGATATTTCATCTACTACTGTCCAAAGTAATGTTTTCCTCTTTTGGGACAGTTAATAGAGGGCATTTCAGAAACGGGCATAAGTGAGGCTGAACATGTAGTTTGTAATACCTGACATAAATCCATGTTTCACTTAACAGCCTTAACAAAAATTCTGATGACTTCTCAGTCTGACTCCCTGCATACAGTTAATTACCAGAGGCAGATTACTAATGAGAACCATAACTAACATTAGACAATAAAACACTTGTACAGACACTTCAAGCAGTCTTAAAAAGCCGAGACACAGGCAGGTCTTGGGACAGAACCCCCTTACGGGGTACAACCCATCTGTGGCCTTCAGTGGTTCCACAGTGTCATGGAATATCCTGAGTTGGAAGGGACCCACAAGGATCATCAAAGTCCAACTCCTGGCCCTGCGCAGGGCACTCCAAGTGCCTGCGGGCGTTGTCCAAACACTTGTTGAACTCTGTCAGACATGGTGCTGTGAGCACTGCCCTGGGGAGCCTGTTCCAGTGCCCACCCACCCTCTGGGTGAAGAACTTTTTCCTAACATCCAGCCTAAACCTCCCCTGACACAGCTCCAGCCGTTCCCTCGGCTCCTGCCACTGCTCACCAGCGAGCCAAGATCAGTGCCGCCCCTCCACCGCCCTTCGTGAGAAGTCACGTAAGACCCTGACATCCCACCCCCAAATCTACTCCTTCCTTTCTACCCTGATGCAGCAGCAGCGGCAGCCCAACACGGGATACCCAGGCCCCTCGGATCTGTATTTACAGCCTCATCTTCCTACGAAAAAACAAACCTCCCATCCCATTTCTCGTGCCGCGGCCGACATCGTTCAGCGCCGGACAAGACGGAGGCGGCAGAGGGACAGGAGAGGGAGGGAGGCGCGGGCAGCCGAGCTCCCGCACAGGCCGGGGCGGGGGCAGTCCCGCGGGTGCCGCCGCTCGCTCCCTCCCTCCCCTTCCTCCTCCCCACCCGTTCCCATTCCCGTCCTCGCCGCGCGGGTACCTCGTGCGGGGCCCCCGCTGCTCCTCCCGAGCCCCGGGACGGTTCCCGCGGCGCCCGCTCCGTCCCACACACGCACCCTCGTCCCCTCCTCTCTCCGTCCCGCCCGCCCCGCGCAACGTGCGGCGCGGCCCGTCCCCGCCGTCACCTTCAGGCCCCGCGGCGCCCCCATCTGCGCAGGCGCCGGACCCGCCTCTCCCACGCGGCCCCCTGGGACTCGTAGTCCCTTCGCTCCGGCCCGGGCTCCGCTGACGCTCCCGGGATCCTCAAGGCTGGAAAATCCCTTTGAGATCATCAAATCCGACCGAGCGCCAGCACTGCCACTGGAACCGCCGAACCATTCCCCAGCGCCTCTTAAACATCTCCAGGGATGGTGATTCCACCACCTCCGTGGGCAATCTCATTCCAACGCCTGACCACCCTAAGAGTGATTTTTTTTCTAGTATCAAATCGGAATGTCTCCTGTCTCATTTAAAGGTCATTTCATGTGGCCCTCTCCCTGCTGGCACGATAGAACAGGCCGTGCAGCCTCACTGCAATCTCCTTTCGGGCACTTGTGGAGAGCGATGCGGTGTCCCGAGCGCCCTTTCCTGCGGCATAAACACCGCGGGTACCCTCAGGTTCCGCCCCTAAGGCGTGTGTTCCTCGGGAGTCACTGCGCGCGCGCCTCGCCCTGTTCGCCCACTCCTTCCCCTGCTCCATCCCCCGGACATGACGCCCGTGGCCGCCGCGCGCACTTCCGCAAACAGGGATGGCGGAGCGCGGGGACGGGTGAGTGCTGGGCCTCCCGCCCTCCTCCTTCCCGTCCTCCCTCTCCCTCCCTCTCCCTCCCCGCCCCGGGCGGATCGGCGCCGCCGTGTCCCGGGCCCTCGGCCCCGCGGGGGAGCGTCGGGCGCCGCCGCGTCGAGAAGAGCCGAGCAGGTCCCGAGGGCTCCGGGGGGACAGAGGGAGGGAGGAGAAGGAGGGGGCGCCTCCCGAGGCCGGCGGACCTGCTCCCCCACTTTTCTCCTCCCCCTTTCCCCCCACTTCCTCACGCCCCAGGGATTTTGAGCTTTCCGGCTGATTGCGACAGTCGGATCGTTTCACAGTTTAGCCCTTCAAACCATCTGCGTGGAGTAGCGTGAGGATAAGGCACGGCGTGCTGCTGCTTTGCAAAGTGTCAGGTGCTGCGGCGTAGGGGGAAGGTTCTTTCTGTAAGTCCCCGAGGCCATCTGTTTTGTGGAAAGCTGCTCTGGTCTCTCTGTGTAGTGGCCCCCTTAAGAGATGTGCTCTGGCATTAAGAGGTGAACTTGGATGAGGTGAATTTGGATATCGTTTTTCGACGTGGTTTTTATTAGGCTGATTTAGGCCACTGTTTCAGGAGAGGAGTTGCCAAATTGCCCCCTTCTGTCCGTTATTAAAAAGGAGGTGCCCCTCTTCCTGATGATGGTGTAAAGAAAGCTGGAATATGCTGTGGACCAAGTGAGCTTTGTGGCAGTGGTTTGCAATCCTGTGGGTATTTGTGAAGTGGAGATGTGGGAATGTGGTTGCAGCTGAATACTCCAGATTAAGCTCAGAACACAGTGGATATTCTTGGCAAACTGGAAAATCCACAACTGATGTGAAAATTTGCTTGTAAAAAAATCATCTCCATCTTTTATTTGAGGACTTCAGTTTCAAAGTGTATCAGGTTAAATAAGGACTTTACTAATTTGAGACAGCCTGACACCTTGTGTTTCTAAACATGAAGTGATTTGCAGGTTACCTTTTATGGGGAGGGAAAGGAGATTATGCTCTCAAAACCAATAATATGTTGCAGTTCAGTCAATAAAGATACCTAGGAAAGACTCAAACATGAGGAGTAAAGATTTATCTTAGTTTGATCTTATTGTAATGAGAGTACTTTGAAATTCTACATATTTTATTATGCTTGCTTTATTAAATAGCAAGTCAAATTTGAAGTCAATATATTGTCTAGGGCAAAAGCATGTTATACTTTTGTAACACCAGCGCTGTGTTTAGAAGTCGCTATTGTAAGCACAAGTACATGAAATTCAACACTGAAAACCTCTGGTGGTTTGTTTCTTTTCCCTGTATAGATTTCTGTTCTGATCAGTGGACAAGGAGACTAACCAGTGAAAAATGGCTGATGTGACCAAGGCAGAAGAACAGGAAGTAGAGAAGAGTTTGGTTGAAGAAGTGGAAAAAATTCCTGGTACTTCAGAGTCAGATTCAGGTGTTGGGTGTGAAGGTGATAGTTCCACTTCAGGTACAGTGCAGCCCACTGAAAAGGAAAAAGAAGTTGATGGTGGTCAGGAAGGCAGAGCAAAGAGGAAGAATTCAGATTCTGAAGATGAACCTCCTAAGAAAAGAGTGAGTATCATTTATTTTGAGCTGTTTTTAAATCCCTTCATCAAAGCCTTAGCTTAAGAAAAGATTGAAAATGTTAATGCTAAACATACATGAATCAGCATGAACCACCAAATATCTAAGTACGTGGGTAGCTTCCCAGCAAAATAACAGGTGCACAAATTATGTTGCCTTCAGGGAAGAGAAAGATGGCTGGTAATTAGAATGTTAGTCTCAGCACATGCTTAGTCTAATTGTAAGACTGTCCTTCCATCATCTGTGTGGTAGCAATCTGGTAGTGTAGTGTAGAATTTGCTGGCATTAGTCCAAGTCCTGTATCTTGAACTGAGATCTCCTGGATGTTATGCTGTCTATTAGTTACCCGTGCTTGGGAGCTTCTTGTAGAAGACAATTTTGTCCTTTCATTTCACCAGTAAGGTATTGTATGGTTTACAAAACTCTACAAACTGCATCCTCTCTTATATAACTTAAGTCTGGTTTGTTGGCAAAATGAAGTGCTGACAAATTTAAGATTTTCAAGATTACAAAAGAAGCTGTAGTGGGCTGACCAGGCAAAATGCCAAGTGCAAATGACAGAGGGAACCCCCAACCCTGAGGGAAAGGGAGAGAAAAAAACCAACTAAAACTTAAAATGGCAAGATTTTTATATTTGGACAGAAGAGAGAAAATTAAAATCCAAATGCAATATATACAAAGGTAAGAAGAAACAACAATAACTTCACACTGAGTTGCCCACCCAGTAATAACAGATTCTACCACCCAGACCCACAGAAACACCCCAAAAGACTTTTCCGGAGAAACACCCAGCAAGAGAGGAGAAAAACCAGCAATAAAATGTTTACTTTCCTCAACCAACAACAGCTGTGAGGTAGCTTGAGCAGTGAGGCCTGGCCCCAGAACAACACACACATCCTTCCTAGTCAAGTAGCCGTGAAGGAAAGAGACGGGCACCTGCCTCAGTTGTTTTTGTACCTGCTTTGATGTCAGATGATATGATACATCTCTTTGGTTGCTTAAGTCAGTGATAACCTGGTCCTGGTAATCTACGTGCACTATCAGGGCTTACTAAAATTAAGGCCTAATCTAGGCCTAGCTAAAACTAAGGCTGAAACTACCATAGTAGCATAAAATATGTGCCCTTTTGATTGGAAGGGTGAAAAGCGTAATGTTTTATAAGATTCTGTCCTTTACTCTGTTTGACCTTATAGAAACTGATGGTTTAATATCCAGTCTAATTTTGACCTTTTGGGTTGTTTTAAGTATAATTTGAAAATGTTTTTGACCTAATGTTTTGTTTCTCTGTCCAGAATTTTCCCAGAATGTTAATTTATGGCTGGAGCAGTATGGTAAAATAAAGGGTGCCCTTTGTTGCGGTAGAAACATTATTAACCCTTTCACCTTTTTAATAATGTGGGATAAGGTTTAGATGAACAAAAAATACACTGGTTTTGTGTAGCTTAAGGGTGGAGACAGGTGATTGAATGTATCTGCCAGCATCTAGGTGTTACTGCTGATGGCTATTTGCAGCTGTCTTGTTAAGGCTAAATCAGAGACATTTCTATAGCTAACTGTTAAGCATTAGATGGAATATGTTGTCAAGTGATTCCTCTTATTCTCTTACCATGGTCTGTTTAAAGCTCTGGCAGTGGGGTCCATCCACTTTGGGCTTTATGTGACATCAGCTAGTTGGCATTTTGATTAAATTGGCAGTTTATACACTTCTGTCAGATAGAAACACTGAATTTCTGAAACAAGCTCTTTGAAGAGGCTTAAAGTTCCTCAAGAAAGAAAATCCTCTTTATCAGTCCCAGGCTTAAGGGGAATGAAACAGTTTCTTTGAGAGTGGTGAGAATATTAGAGAACTGAAAGTTAAGTGTTTTTGTGAAGGAAAGATGCTGGGTAACATCCATCAGAAATTATCTGGATGAACTGCGAAAGGGATTAAATTTTTAGAGGACGTGAGTACGGGAACAGATACAGGAAATCTCTTTATAATGATAGTGCTCTTCATAGTATTGCTTGATTGCTTTCTTGAATCCTTGAAGTGAACATGTGTGTCTTTTGGTTAAATGAAAAAGTAATAAAAAGAATTCACTGCTTCAGTCTATTCCTGTCATTTCTACAGTTACAAATAGGTCATGGGCAAGCTGTTGCTGCACATTATAATGAACTTCAAGAAGTTGGATTGGACAAACGTAGCCAGTCTCGCATATTCTACCTCCGAAACTTTAATAACTGGACAAAGAGTGTCCTCATTGGTAAGCTTCCTTAATTGACTCCTAGACTTGAGTAAAATGTAGCCACTTTTTGTATCAAAATGTAACTTTTGTCTCCTTCCCCAATGTTGATTGACACTGTCTCATAATACTTCCTAAGCTTTTCAAGTGCAATAAAACATCTCTGTTTTATTTGAATCTCTGTAATAGTGTTTTGTATTGTTGGCCAAATGTATGCTAAAATTTAAAATATCAACTGACTTGAATCGTAGAAAAAGTTCATACTGGAAACTGTTCTTCATGACATTTTTGAAGACAAAAGTACTACTTTAAATCATAAAGAATCTAGCTGTTCTTTGATTGAGCTGTTCTTATTTAAATCTAGCTCAAATAATTCCTTAGGCATTTTGCCAAAGCAGTCTATGCTCTGGTCTTGGTTAAACAATTCTGCAGGAAATTTAAACACAGAAATACTTTCTCTGTTATCCATAGTCAGTGGTTTAAGAGATAAAAAACTAGAAGATATACTTCTTTAAGAATCGGCAGGTTTTTATTAGAAGGCAAAATCTGCTGGCTCACAGATTAATTCCTATGTGAGGAAACAAAACCATCAGATATCTGCCAACAAAGAAAAGAATTATCGGCACAGCAACACAGGTTCATGGAGAGGGATCTGTGCCAGGAGATGTTGGCACCATTTGTCTCAGCATGCTGCTTTTTCTTGTGTTGTATCAGAGCAGTTAGAAGCAATATTTAGATTTATATAAAGCTGTTTCTGAAGCCTGTGTTGAAGCCTTTCTGTCATAAGGAGTTTCAGCAGTGTGGCTTTATAGCAGTTATATCAAAACATATTTCATGTCTCTTACTGTGAAGAAAAGTTGCTAGCATGCTGATATGTTTTACACAATATGCCAACATCAGTCAGAGCAGAGAGAATCTAGACAGCGTGGAGATAGAAGAGAAAATGAAACTGGTGTATGTAGGGCAAAAAGGCAGCAAACAAGTAGCTAATGTTGCTGCAAGGCCTGGGAGGGTGAGTGGGAAACAACATACATTTTTGTGAAGTGACTGGGAAGCGATGTTGTTGTGGCTGATGCATTTAATTGGCTTTCCCATACTTTTGAATAACACCTGACTTCATTATAATGGTAGTGAAAGGGAACCCCGTTTCCCTACTCATTCACTGGATATCTGTTTAGCCATGTGCAGTTTTGCCTTAGCCAGGAAAACAATTCAGAGCTTCAGTCATGTTACATGCAGAGCATATTAAGCACAGAAAATATTCATTATCTTCTCCATAGTTTTAGGAGTTTGTGGTTCTTTTCATCATTCTAGAGATTTAAGTCTCGACTTAAACATTAAGAAGACTTTATAGACCATGTAAGCTCTGAGTTTTTTTCAAATTCTCTAACCTTTTAGGTCCTTTAGGCTTCTTTGTGCAATACAAGTGAAATACAGAGATGTCTATATATGTTCTCTCTTTATATTTTTCTAGGTGAATTTATAGACCGGGTACGACAGAAAAAGAATGATATAACTGTTCTGGATCTAGGATGTGGCAAAGGTGGAGACTTACTGAAATGGAAGAAAGGCAGAATTAAAAAACTCATCTGTACTGGTAAGAAGACATAACTTTCTAGTGAAAGTACATCAGTGTTGGATGGGAAGACTAAGTACATTTCCAGTATTTTATTATTTCTTTTTTTTTTCCAGTAAACCCAAGAATGCAATGAATATTTTTTATCAAAAAGTCTTATTTTGTGTTTTAAGCTGAAGGCATCAACTTGATTGCCAGAAAAAATATAAGAATCATTGGTTTTCTGTGTATTTAACTTCCAGTTCAACTCCTAAATACAAACTAGTATCGCTCAAGAAACACAAAATTGCCACATTGTCTTAGGCAAAATGTGTCACCAGGAAAAAGACTGACATTTTATATTTTATGCCTTTTCTCCCACATCTAATCTCTTGTACCATTTTTAACTGTTCTGAAAACACATACAGAGGAGTTGCATTTCAAAAACAAATAAATCCCACAATGCTCTGATAAAAAATGGTCTTGGGTGTTACAATCACCTAAAGATTTTTAGACATAGCAAGAGGAAAGAGCTGAAAGCTAATTAGAAAATTCTAATTTGAATAATTTGCTTAGATGTTGGGAGGAAGATACCATCTTCCCGTTTTCCCAAAAAGGATCCCAGGGTTAATCAGAGGAAGTATTACTGAACTTCAAATTTAGTTAGATACTAGAATTCCATAAAATTCAGTGGGAGTTATTGTGTGTATTCTACATTTTGCAGTTCTTGCTTACATTTTTCAGTGGGCAGTATTCAAATGCAGTTAATTCATTTACTTAAAGAGTTCTGATGTGACTTTATTGCATATTGTCAGAAACTCGATTCCTGAGAAAGGAACAGTCTTAGAATTTAAAAAAAATTCCCATAATGTAACATATCAGAAATATTTGCATTTCAACACCTTTTGTATTTGTAAGGACTCTAAGAATGAGAATCCCTGGGAGATGAACTGTTTTAATGGAACTGAAGGTTGACTTTTTATTCCCTGCCATATTGTACCTTCTCTGTCCCAGTAATCATTTCAACTTTCTTGTCTGGAGAGCAGTGTACACACACCTTTTCATCTCTTTTTTTTTTTTAAATTGTCTTTTCATACACAGATATTGCTGACATTTCTGTGCAACAGTGCAAGCACCGATATGAAGAAATGAAAGCCCGATGTCGATATAATGAACATATTTTTGATGCAGAATTCATACAAGCAGATAGTACCAAGGTACAGTTTCTATGCTTTGTAGTATTTCAGAGATTTAGTGTTCTTTTGTTAAGCAAGTGTAGGAAGTTGATGGTAGTGCTATAATATTTTGGGAATATATATTTTTAAGATCAGACTATTGTACTACCAGAAGAATCAGCTGTATGGGTTCCCAGAAGTTGCTTAAGATGTAGTTAGATGCATTTTGCTGCTATTGTATAGTTGTACAGTGTAACTTTCTTGAAGCCTGAATATCTTTTTTAGATAATAAATCTGGTGCATTCAGTGTTTTTTACTTGGCAAGGGGAGTGAAATGACTTCTTACCTCTGGAGTTTCTGTGAGCCAGCATGGAATGTCAGAAACCATCTTGGTGAATGTGTTTTTAGTGTTGGACTGATTTGACTTGTACATTTTGCTTATCCCGTTTTCTTTTCTAGTTGCATTTTAGTTACTATAATATGTATCTTCAGATCTTGTATGATAGAGCGAGTTAATGGTGAATACATTGCTGAGGCTGAGAAGACAGTTTTGTAACCAGAACTGCTTTTGCTTCCTAGAAATGCAGGCTGAGAGCGCCCTGCTGATTGCAGACTGAGTGGCAGAACCTACCTGGTTCCAGCATATCTGTGAAAAAGCTGAACCTGTTCTCGGCCTTGGTGGAAGGGTTGTTTGATGAATTCTTGGTTGTCTTTCCTGCTTCTAAGAAATAGTCTGTTGCAGGTTCATGTTGTCTCTCTCAGCTCAGTTACAGTCAGGGTAGAGAGAAGAGAGCCTTGGCCAGGAAAGAAAGGGATATTTTCATGTTGTTATTACAGCTCAGTCTTAAATACTTAGTATTTTCTGCTGCATGCTTTGTTCTGTCTATCCTTGCACATGAATTTCCTTGACTTTGTGTCTCTATCACAAATGGTGTATATCTTGCAAAATATCATTCTCTCACCTTGTCTAATTCTGCCCACCCCTGTTTCTCACTTCCTTGTGTCTTTCTCAAAATGTGGAGGAGGATTAAATGAATAGATAAAATTGCTATTGGTGTGTGAAGTCTGTTTTTATCTTGCCATATAAGGAACGTTGACAGTGTGTGGCATGAACTAGTGGAGTTTGGGAGTGAGTGAATGGGTGGATGGTAAGTCTGTGAGGGAAGAGGAACTGGGGTAGAACTGTTAAGTATGAAATATTTAAGTACAGAATGCATATCATGGGCCTTGGGGAGAACTTGTGTGCTCCTGTATTGTTTATGTGTGGCTACTACTATTGTATAAAAGAAGCCTGAAGAAGAGTCAGAGAACTGGTGAGTACAGGGTCAAATTTTCACAAGTACCTGAAAAATTTAACCTGAAGAATTTCAAGGGTTCTGAGTTCTTTAGATTTAGTTACTGTATCTGGAGTGGGGAGGAGTATGTAAGGACACATGTATGTACATAGGTGAGAATACAGACGAATACAACTTGATGGGCTGTGCAAACCATCATATTTAAAACAAGCCCTTCTCTCAAGTATCTGTTTAATGAGTCAATTCTCATTCTCTCAGAGACTTATTAAACTGAAAATTCATTTTATTACAGTATTTTTTTCCAGCTAAATGGTGACCAGTTATAAACCCTCAGCAGTAAAGTACTTTTGGAAACTATTAGGTACCTAACCTTGGGTTTTGGCCTTTTAGGTGCAGTGGTGTTACCTGACAACATGAAAAGAATTTGAGGACATGATAACTTTGAAGTTCTGTGTATTCTTGTTGTTCCTAAAAGTGTGTGGTTTTCTGTGTAACAGAGAACTTCTTATTCATACCTTTTTCATCTTGTCCTTAGTGAACTTGTGAAGGAATGGGCACTAAAAGGAAAAATTTCAAAGAATTATGGGTGTACTGTATTAGTTGGAAGATTTAAGTGAATCATGCTTGTTTCTGTAGCTTTTGTTTCTTTTTAATCTATTTCAGGATCTCTTGTCTTCCAAGTATAATGATCCAGATATGCGCTTTGATATTTGCAGCTGTCAATTTGTTTACCACTACTCATTTGAGACATATGAGCAGGCTGACATGATGCTTAAAAATGCTTGTGGGAACCTCTCTCCTGGAGGTTATTTCATTGGCACAACTCCAAATAGCTTTGAACTTGTGTAAGTACTTTTGTATTCTATTAGTCCTTCAAAAGTCTGTGAAGACTTGTTAAGTGGTAATTATTCTTGCAGTGCTCTGCTACATTTGAGCAAATAAAAGTGAGTTTTTTGCAACAATCTTGGATTCTACTAAAATAATTGTCTCTCATGAACCTGACTCAAACAGGTAAATCTATGCTAATCCTTGTCTCTTGCACCCATGACTCTTCTAGTATAGAGAATAGGTCTTCATACACTTAAGCCTTCTGTAGTGACTTAAATAGTGGCAAAATGGCCACAGTCTGGGCAAGAACTGTCAAGAGTGTTGTGGTCTTTCCAAGAAGCCCGTCTTGCCCATGTACTCTGTGTCTGGGCCAAAGGGTAATCTTCTATGTCCCTTAGGTCCATGTTACATTGTGCAGGAATGATAAACTGTTAAAACCTGGCATAGGATTTCATTCCATTATTTCATTGCCTTACTAGATAGGGGAGGTGAGAAACTAGAGAGATCACTGAATGTAGTAGTACTGGGAGAAGCATTTTCAGGCTTCTTATGTGTAGTTTTCTCTGCCTGTTAAATGAAATACTGGTCAATTAATGTTTATATCTTATTTTGCAGAAAGAGACTTGAAGCTTCAGAAACAAATTCATTTGGGAATGATGTGTACAATGTAAAATTTGAAAAGAAGGGAGACTATCCTTTATTTGGCTGCAAGTATGATTTCCACTTGGAAGAAGTGGTTGATGTCCCTGAGTTCTTGGTTTACTTTCCATTACTGGAAGAGTAAGTTCAGTTTTGAATTCATTTATGCTATGAAAGCTATGAAAAATAATAAACAGTTATTTAGTTTATGTGTCATTACATAACACCTGCAGAAAATTATGTTTTGATTTTCTTACTGTGTTTTGCAGTTCTTAGTTTTTTTCTTTGCTGTTGCTCCAGATGCAGAGGTTTCTTGCATTTCCATCCACAGCTGTAATTTCTCCATTGCATGTACTTGAAGGTCTTATGGTCAGAAACTGTGAAGACTTAAATTAGATCTCACATGAAAATGTCTATGTCTGATATCTTGAATCTGTCAGCAAACCTTTACTGCTGTCAACGTTTTCTTCTTTGATCTTAACTTTTTGAGTGGTTTCTTTCTACCTTTTTTATTACTTCAGCAAGCTTTGTTGTATATCCTCTTCATTATGGTGCCTCTTTCTTGTCTTCTTCAACTTTCTTTGAATGTTCATATGATTTTGCTATGACTTGTTTTTTCTTCATCTGTGAGCATAAGTTTTGGTGTTACTTCTGTGTGAACTCAGATTTGCTTTTCCTGGCCTGTGTCCTGAGTTACAGACAATGCTTCCATGTGGGGGTTTCTCCTGCCATTCAAGCTCAGGATTGTTAAACTGTATTAAGCTTTCCCTTCAAGTCTGTGTATTTTCACACATTTCATTTGTAGTTCTCTTTGAAAATACCAGCATCTGTCACTGACAGCTATAACTTAAGTGATTCATGTCCACAGTATCTACAAATAATTGAGATGTAAGGCACTAAATCTAATAGAAGTTCTCTGAATATATTCCTAATATCTGACATGACAGATTCTACAGGGAAAAGAGTGTAGTCTGTCTGTTCTGCATTTTGGGAGAAGAGACATTTTTCTATTAAAATGATTGTAAATTACATCTGTGTAGATTTTTGTTGTCCTTATTTAAAAAAAAAATTAAAGAACAGTTTGCGGTGGTAGTGCAGCTTTTTTCATCTAAATGTCTTCACTAAAAAAAAAATTCTAAAAAAGGTGTAATCCTACTGAATACCATAAGATGTCACTGTGGCTTAAAATTGTTGCTTTGAAAATAAAGCTACAGCAATTTTGGGGCTTCTCTAATTAAGCTTATTATTTTGACAGAATGGCAAAAAAGCATGGTATGAAATTAGTCTACAAAATGACATTTCGGGAATTCTATGAAGAAAAAATCAAGAACGAGGAGCATAAAATGCTGTTAAGGAGAATGCAGGCCTTGGAGGTAAATTTGGAATGTACTTGTTTCATTTTAGTAGCATTTTACATCTTGTTTATTATTTGTACAATAATTGAAATTGCCATTGTGAACATTTTGCAATTAATTAAGGGCTACCAACAGAAACAATTTAATTCCTGTGACTAAAAGTGTGACTGTGGTGAGTTGACCTTGACTGGCTGCCAGACACCTGCTGACCTGCTCTCTTGTTCCCTTTTCCCAACAGGATGGGGGGGGGAGAAAATAGGAAAAAACATGTGGGTCAAGGTAAATTCAAAGAAATTGCTTAGCAATTACTGTTTACAGCTGAAGCAGTAAACTTGGAGAAGATTAATTTAATTTATTGCCAAGAAAAAGTAGTAGAAAAGTGAGAAACACAGGCAAAGCTAAACATTCCTTTGTCCCACCTACTGCTTGTTCCCAGGCTCAGTTTCACTTAGCCGTGCCCTGTGGTGGCTTTAGTGGAACTGGTGGAACTGTCTGTGTCTGTCCTCACAGAGGCCAACTCTGCAGCCCCTGCTGCCATCACATGGCCACCAGCACCCAATAGAGTGATTTAAGTTTGGAAGGTAAAATTTCAATTTTGTGGCAAGTTTTCATTTTTATGAAGTAGGAATAGGAGCACAAGGATCATGCCAGGTGTCAGTGGTGACTGTAATCCATTTCTTCTTCAGCAAAGAGAGACTGAAAGCTGAATCTTCGTGAAAGTAATATTGAGTGAAAAGACAGAAAGGAGTCTTTGTAGTAATAAAAGGACAGGTTGTGTTCATAGAAGAAAATGGTACTTAACTGTAATTGAACTTATGTTTTTGCCAAATGTTTTTGATTTTTTATCCTCAGCCTCTTATGGATGACTTTTTGTAGCTTCAGAGAAGCTTTCATGCCACCTCTGAGGCTTTGGTTTTACTTGCAGTTCTCTCTTCTTCCCTCCTCCCTCAAACATCAGAATTCTTCAGCATAAAATTATCAAGTCAATTGTCTGGTGGCTTACTAAATTGAGTCACATGGGCTGCAAGTGACCTTAACTGTCCTTCTTGACTCTGAAAGTGCTGGTGCTGTGTATGGGCTCACACTGTCAGTAACATGGTGACACAGCTGGACATTCCAGCTTCCTTCTTAGAAAAGTGCAAGTTATCTTAAAGTAGTGGCCACTTAAAATTGCGGACTGAATTGTTGCATACAGATCATTAGTTACTGGCATACTTCATAAGTAAGTCATAGTTGTGAAGAATTAGTTGTATACTTCTGTTACAGCTCCTGTGTTAACTGAAGCATAGTAACTGTTCCGCTTGAAATGGTATAGTTGCTCATTTCTTGGTACTTCTGCGTAAAATATTGTGTTTGTTTAGTTGCTGTTCTAAAAAAGGGTATTTTTAGGTAATGGTCATAATGAGCTGTACTTGGAGGAGAATTTTTATAGTTATTTTGTTTCCCTTCTTTGGGAGTCATAAGGATAAAACAATTTATAAATCCTTGGTGTTGGATTTTCTGGTAAGTAGGGAATATCAGACCTGTTCCTGAGGGTACTATAAAGGAGAGACCTAAATTTAAAATCTTTAAGAATTACTGACCTCTGTTCTGGATTATGTTGTGGCAAACCCATGACAGATGTGATTAAAGTATCTTTCTGTGCAATTAATGTTTTTTCTCATATTTCTTCTGTTCTCCAGCCATATTCTGCAGCTGGTGATTCCAGGCTCGTTTCTGATAAACCTGATGATTATGATCATGCAAAAGAGTTCATCAAAGATGGCAAAGCAAAGTTACCGTTGGTAAGTTCTTTGTACTTCATTAGAGCAAATGGTGCCTAAAACTGAGGTCCTAATCTTTCAGACATGTGGTGCCTTCTTCATTTCAACTGCAGTAGAATTAGTATGAATGGCCCTTTGCATGTGAAAAATTGTAGAGCTGTGGGGCTGAGGAGTTCATCTATTCTATATCCCATACTCAAAGAATCAAATTCACTTCATTTGGCAGGTATTAAGAAATTTGTAATGATGTAAAAGATATTTCTCCATCTTACTAGTTCTTTCTAACTAATACTAATTTGAAGAATTTTCTTATGTTTCTGGACCTCCCCACTACTGGTTTAAAGCTTGAGTTCCAATCCTCTGATGGGAAAGTTGAAAACTTTTTTCATGACTTCGTATATATTGGAAGTCATCCTTTTCATTTTCATAGATACAGCATAGGGCTGGTTGCCTTGAAGTTTTTCCTCTTGGATTTTTCTCTTTTTTAATCACTGATTAATCAATGAATTCTTGAGAATGCAGTCCTTTTACTGTATATATAAAATCCTGCTTCAAGAAGGAAATAAAAGCTACATTCAATATTTGAAATCTAAAAACTTTAAAATAAAAATGGCTTCTTTTAAGAAATAGGCTTAAGACGTGAAAATGGCCAAGTCAGGCCAAAGACCTCTTTTGCCAGGTTCTGTTTTAAAAGATGAACCATTTGGTGAGGATTAGTGAGTGGGTAGCATATGGGTTAAATCATGCCCCCACTGAGAACTCGTGGGAAGAGGGTGCAGTGGGCTGAGCAAAAAATCAGCTTGTTGTTGTTGCCTTATGTTTCTTAATTGGTGAGGTAAATGGCAGCAGTTTTTTACTTGTGAACTTGCCCTGATTTCATCAGATCAGCTGAGGTGGGAGTAGGTATTCTAGGCTGGAAGACACACTTTTTTCAGAATGTGTGAGTTGAGTTGGGAGTTAGAAACTTTATTTGCGAGAGAGTGTGGGCTGTGTGGAAGTATTAGGTGGAGGCAGGCAGTTCCTGGGGAAGGTGGCAGCATTGTGATACAGGGTCTTGGCTTGACTGCTGCACAAGTGCTGATGCCTCAGGCTGGACAGCAGCTTCATCCAGATCAAGTCACATGGATGTGTGGTAATGGACCCAGCATGCTCTGCACTGCTCTCCCTTATGCTAGTCCAGGTGTGATGTTCCTCATTAGCTCGACCTTTGGGCACATGAGCATCCACATGATGAATCTCCATAGATTCTACTCAAGCGGCAGTGTCCCACCACACATCAACAGCCCACATGGGCCTCTCCATGCTTTCAGTTAGTTTTCTTCCATCGGTCTAGCCACTCCCACAGGGCACTGGCTATCACCCGTAAGTCAGTGTAAAGGTAAAGTCTTGGCCACCCCTCTGGTTCCGCAATGTCCAATAGACTCGTTTGTCCTCCTCCTCCCCCTGGCCAGAGGGAGGGCAGCTTCATTGCTGCTCTTGACTCTTTTTTGGGTTCTCTGCTTCAACTGTGTGGGCAGGATTTCTACCAGCTTTCTTCCGTTTTGATTTCCATAACTAGGCCTCAAGCACAGAAGTAGATTCACTGTCCCACCTCCTCCTGTCTTCCCCTGGTCATGTAAGAAGGACCACAGTCCACCACATGACCCATGCTTGGGGTTTGCTCTTTGTCTGGGTGGGGCAGGAGCGAAAGACTGGTCTCTTGGGCTGTAAGGCCTCTCCCTGAAGTGAGTTCGTTCACAGCAGATACAATTGGAGCTATTTGAACTCACAAAGAGAGTCAGTAAAAGGGGTAAAAGAAGCATCCAACAGCAAGAAAACATTGTTTATATTCTACATGTACCAAAACATACAGATAAGAAGGTATCTTTCTATAACCATGCTCCCGGGAAGCCTGCCAAGCTCCTGGGACACTTGCCGAGGTCCTTGGTTGTTGCCTGCATTCTCCACCATTTATCTGTTTTGGGTTGAGCTGGCAAAATGCCAAGTGGCCAATACAAAGTGTTAGAGCTTCCCTCCCCACAAGAAAAGGGAGGAAAGAAAAAAACCCCTCTAAACCAGTTTTATATATTTATAGAGAAAGGAGAAAATTAAAACCATAATGTAACACACATGCAAATTAGATACAACAACAATTGTCTACTTCCCACTGAGAACAGATTTCATCACTCTGCATTTATAAAGCACCCCAAAAACACCCAGCAAGGCAAAAGAGAAAGAATAACAATAAAATGTTTCTACTTCCCTGAACTAAAACAAAATGCGAAGCAGCAGTAGCAACAGCAAGGCCCAGGACAGCTCCACAGCAGCAGCCTCCTCTCAGGACTGTAGCCATGATGCCAACTGATAAACACCTCCTACTCTGGGTTTTATATTTTGAGATGATGTCAGAATATGGTGTGGAATACCATTGGCTAGTAACAGTCAGCTGTCAGGTAGCCCAGCCTGGTTCAAGCCAGCTGATAATTTCAGGCCTACTCTGAAATCTAAAACCTAAATTTAGGCCTACACTTAGCTAAACTCATAACACAGAGTTATCCAGACAAACAGACTGTTGGCCCATTCTCCTATCCCTGTGTGATTTAGGTGTGTGCCATTATCTGGGGTGTTCCCTACTGTCATGGTTATTTGAGTTAAAACTATCTGTGTTCTACAGTAATGCTCTTCTTGTCTCTAAACAGCCAAACAATGTGGGTGGTTAGAGTTGGTCAGTGAAAGATTAATTATTCTGAATTAAATCAGTTTTTTATTATTTCCTCATTTTTGTTGACACTGTGGCTTTTTTTGTCCCCTTCTAGGGAACCTTGAGTAAATCTGAATGGGAAGCAACAAGTAAGTAATATTTTGAAAACTCAATATTAACTGAGTAACCACTATGGAAAGTGTGTAAGTGTTGGTTATGGACGAAAATACCAATTTTAAATCTAACAAGGTCTTATTACATCTTACAACACTCAAATTTTTGGGCTAGAACAATTTTGAAATGTCTTACTTGAGACATACGAAAAAATGATGCCAGTGTTAAAGGATTATTTAGGTATGTTAGAGGATTAAATACTACACTTCTGTATGGTACGCTTGGATGTTTTACTGTTACCAGTCAACAAGAAAATAAACTCCAGTTGGGACATACATTCACCAAAAGTAATACAAACCTTTCTGGGGAAGACAGGGGCCAGACCTTTACTCTTTGCCTGCAGTGACACATGTATCAGAAAGAAGCAGTTGAAACATGGATAGTGAAGAGGTATTTGAATGTTTTATAAAGAGAAGAGAAAAATTCAGTGCCTCAGACACAACAAAGGTGTTAAATATGTTTTGTAATTTTGTAAGCATGTGCCATGGAAAACTTGATGTTGATTTTTCTGATGTCAAATTCAATAAAACTGTGTTATAAGGGACTGAGAGTTCTAAGGATAAAAATGGATTCCTAGAGAGATTGTTACTTGATTCTGTGTAAGGGCAGCCAACAAGGATTTGCATTTTTGCAGATCATTATTATTGTTGTTTTAGTGGTTTCAAAGCAAAGCAAACATGCTGTTTAATTCACAAGTGAAAAGTCTTCAGTCTGCTTTCTTAAATTATTATTGATTGTTAGAGGGTATGAATCATAAGGAAGGCATTAATTCCAGCAACACGGAAGTATTATGTGAACTATTAGTCAAATTGAGAGGAACTTTTTATACCTTTAGAAGTTCAAGGATTACTGTGTTCCCTAAGCAGTCTCATTTTTCAAAGGAATTTGGAATACAGAGCTTCTGATAGAGCACAGCTTGCTCATTAGATGGAAGTTTGCTTTGTTACCGAGGAATGTCTGATAGGCCTGTCTTGGAAGATTTGCAGTGTAGCTTTGGCACCTCATCCATTAAAATAAAAGTTGAGTTCAAGTGGAAATCCATAAATGTTTAGTAGATTCATGACCTGAAGTAATTGGTTTAATGTATCTGTCTTGTGTGGAGAATAAAAACATACAACATAGCTGGCATTGATTATATGCCAAGTAAGAGTTTACCAAGGCTGCTGGTGTGGACTGTATGAGTATCCATTACTAGAATCATACTGTTCTGGACTTGAGAAAATGCCATAATTCTTCTTTGTTCATCAAAATTTTTAAAAGTGAAATTAATAATATGAATCCTGAGTTTATTTGCTTTTCAGTTAAGAGTGAAATTGATAATTTCACCCCTCATTGTCCATTACTGTGTGTATGAAGGAGTCTTAACTTACTTGCATATGACTTTTTGTGCACTAGTGAATGTTAATTGTATGTAGATTGACATAGTAATCTACGAATTGAATTCCATTCACATTTCAGTAATATCATTAACTCAAGTTAGTGTTGCCTTAACCATATCTGCAGTACTTAAAATATTTTGCTTTTGTGCATTCTCTACTCTATTATGAAAACAAGTAAAACTGTCCTGGACTTGAATGCTAGAGTTACTCATTGGGAAACCATATTATAATTTCAGTAATCTGCTAACAGATTTGGACAGAATATCAACCTGGTAACATTTTGAAAACTTAATTGAGTTGCCAAGGAAGCTGAAACTTTAAATACTCCCATTTTCTTTTTTAGGTATTTACTTGGTATTTGCATTTGAGAAGCAACCGTGAAACTTCACATACTGGATGCAGCAAGAAAAGATCATATCCATATGGAAATTGGAATGGTCGGAAATTCATCGTGGCAACTATTTTTTTATTTTTATTTTTTAATTATCAGAAGTGTGCAGGACACTACCAAAAACTAGAGCAAGCTCATGATTCAGAGTTACATTGACTGTCTGTGACAGATGGACTTGTGTGTGTATATAAGAAAGATTCTGAACCAGTCTTTTTAAGCATTTGTAAGCAATCTGCATGCTCTCAAAACTTGTGTTTGAACTGACACAGTTTTATGTTAGAAGCAAATGTTTTGTTAGTAGAAGTATGTTTGTGATTACAAGCCTGACCCTGCACTTTCTGAAGTTAATGGAAAAAGACTGTTGACTTTGATGATGCAGAATGAGGGCCTAAATACTGTACTGCAGAGCTCTGTTAATTCACAATGAGATCTATTCAGACATAGAGGGTATGTCTACATTGCATGCAGAGCAAAAAATACCTGAGTCAGTTTGAGTACCTCTGTGCTGTGCTCAAGCTTGCAGTATAAATCTACCTTAGTGGTATTCATGGTGTAGTTTACATGGTAAAGTCACACACTGCTCTTGTTTCTCCTGCTTGCTAATACATAGTGTCACTTCATGGTGCTTTCAAGATTAAACGAGTTTGTTCTGTACAAAACTGCTCTGAATGTACTTAATTTTTATCATTTTAAATCTCTACTTAGTTTTTCCAAATAGGTTTATGTGGTAATCAGTAACAGATGCTGAACCAAAATTACTGAACATTTTCTATTGTATTTAAGACTCACCTGACTTTATGGTAGTTTTAATGTTTCTTGAAATTTAGGCAGATCTTAGGGTGCATTTCTTTCTTGTTTCATAAAATTCCAAGTGGGCTTGGCAATAGAATGAGCTTTGGGTAGGGATGGGGACCTCATTGAAGTCCTTAAGGCATAAAAAATGTGGTGGTGTCATAGATCATGAACAAAAAGGGAAGCCTGAGTAACATCTGTGGATAAAAAAGTTCACTCTGGAAGGGAGGGCTCTGTATGTGTACACACCCTGCTATATGTGGGTAACAATCCCCAAACTGGAGCCAAATATTTTGTTAGGTAATACAATCTAATGATACCAGTTGACAGAACTGTGCCTAACTACCATCTTAACTGCTTTTAAGTCTCTTAGAGCTGGCTTGGGGATTTCTGGGGCAGTGATTGCTCGGCTTTCCAGTGCTTGCAGCCACCCACTATTGAGAAGGCCTGTGTACTTCATGTTTTTATTCTCTGTTTCTGTGTTAACAGTAGCAGTGGCTGCTGTTGGCTACTATAGTTTATGTAGAGATGAAATGAGGAAATTTTGATGGTACATGAGTACTTTTAAAAGTTATAGTAAAACTAGACAAGAACATTTCTGTTAGAGTTAAGTGTTCAAATTTTTTGAGTTTGTAGTTGAATTGCCTTCTCTCTATTCTTTGCTCCATGACTCCTTTTTTTATAGTATAGATGCACACCTATAACCTTCTCTGAAGCAGTAGAGTTAGTCAGTTCTGCTGCTGAAATTAAGAAAACAAGACTTTCTTGTCTGCTAGAACTAGTACTCATGAAACTAGCTGAAAAATGCTGTCACTTTGTAGAAGTGCTGAAATGTTTCTTTGAAATTTGTGTGTGTCTAAGCTAGTTTTGATAGATTTCTTGTATCAAATTTCACTTGAAAGTATGTTGTTATGCTATTTTTCGAAGAAATAATAATAAAAAGAGAGGAAATGTGGTGAAGTGTCTTTCCTCTTTTAAGAAAATCTCAGCACATCATACAGTCTCATAATAGTTGAGGTTGAAAGGGACCTCGAGAGGTCATTTGGTCCAACCCCCCTGCTCAAGCAGGTTTATTCAGAGCTGGTTGCCCAGGACCAAGTCCAGAGAGCTTTTGAATAGCTCCAAGAATGGGAACTCCACAATGTCACTGGGTGTCTCATGCCAGTGCTTGGTCAACCTCACAGTAAAAATATTCCCTGATGTTCAGAGGGAACTTTCTGTGTGCCCATTACCTCTTGCCCTGTCACAGGGCATTTTACATTCTCCCTTTGGTTATTTGTACACATTGATAAGGTGATTGCCCTGAACCTTCTCTTCTCCATGGTTCCAGGTCTCACAGCCTTTCCTTTATGAGAGGTGCTCCAGGATTTTGAACTAAATTGGACTCAGTATCACCTAGGGTGCATTGTTAGTGGCCTCCAACAGCACTTTGTTCCCTCACTTACCACTCTCTAGGATTGGTTGCTCAGCCAGTTTGCAATCCCCCTCATTGCTTCATCCATGATAATGTTTTAAAAAACGTTCTTGAAGTCAAGGTAGACTCTATCCACTGCTTTCCCATCATCTATCTAGCTAGATACTTATTTTCTCATGAAAGTTTATGCATTTAGTTAAACATGACTTCCCATTAAGGAATCCATGTTGACTACTCCTGATGATTTTCTTGTCCTTCATGTGCCTGGAAATCATTTCCCGTATCTGTTGCTCAGTCACCTAATTGATGTGAGGGTGACTGCACTGTAGTTGCCTGGATCCTTTTCTTTCCTCAACTTGAAGATAGGAGTGGCATTTGCTTTCATCCAGCCTTTGGGCACTTCTCCTATGAGTATTCAAAGGTTATTGTCTGTGAGCTCATAACAATACCTGTCATCAGGGTCCATGAACTTAATGCGTGTCCAGTTTTCCAGTTTGCCTAAGTATTCCCTGCTAGTCCTCTTCAACTAAGGACACATCTTCCTTGTGCCAACCTTTCATCCTGGTCTCTGGAGCTGGAGTTGCTGAAGACTGGTTTTGCAAGTAAAGACAGAGGTGAGAAAGGCATTTGGGATCTCATCTTTTTCAATATCCTGTGTCACCAGTACCCCTACCCCATTCTGCACTGGGCTCACATTTTTCCAAGCCTTCATTTTTTCACCCATCTATTTATCCAAGCCCTTGTTGCCTTTGAAATCTCTGGACTGATCCAATTTCAGGCAACCTTTTGGCTTTCCTAACTGCATATCTGAATGCTTGCATAATGTCTTCATATTCCTAAGTATGTTACCTGTCTGTGCTTCCGCCTTTTCTTTGTATGCTTTCGTCTTGTGTCTGGGTTTTGTCAGGAGCTCCTTGTTCATTCATGCAGGCCTCCTGGAATTTTTGGCTGAATTCCTATTCATTGGGATGGATCAGTCTTGAACTAGGAGGAGGTAATCTTTTGAGTATTAACCAGCTTTATTGGGCTGCCTTTCCTTAAGTGTAGTATCCCATCAGATTCTACAAGGCAGATCTTTGAAGAAGCTAAGATTTGCTCTTGTGAAGACCAGGATGTACTTGCTTTTTGCTCTTTTTTAATCTCAAGATACTAAACTGTAGTGTCTCATGGTCACTGCAGCCAAGGTTGCCTTTGACCTTCACATCCCCAACAAGCTCCTTGGTGTTGGTGTGTGAGGTCCAGCGGAGTACCTCCCTTCACTGGTTCCTCTGTCACTTTGGTCAGGAAGTTGTTGATGCTCTTCAGGAATGTCCTAAAATGCTTATATGTTGCTGTGTTGTCCCTCCAGTAGGTATTGAGGACCAGGACCTGCGAACGTGAAGCTGCTTCTAGCTGTAGAGAGCCCCATCCACTTCTTTCTGTTCAGATGTCCCGTAGCCAACATCCACTATAATGTCACTTGTACCTGTCATCTCTTTCGTCCTTACCCGTAAGCTTTCAGTTGGGTCATTGTCCATCCCATGGCATTCATGCATTCTAGTTACGTTCTCATGCAAGTGGCAACTCCAACACTTCACCTTGTCTTCCTGGCCTGTGTTTCCTAAAAAGCCTGTATCCCTCCGCTGTAGCACTCCAGCCATGCAAGTCATTTCACCTTGTCTCCAGGATCCCAAAAAGATCCTAGCCCTGCAACATTTCCTGATAAATAAATACGTATCTTCCCAGTAGAACTGCATGGCTTTAGAGAATCAATTAAAAGTGAGCAGATCATCTCAGTTCTGAGCATTGCTGGTGAGAAATTGAGGATGGGGCAGTGCTGGGGTCATATGAGCTGGATGATTTTCACAATAGAAGGAGTTTTGGTAATCTGAATTAAGAAAAGAGAGAGGAGTGTTTCTTGAAGAGTGCTACACCAATTAAGTAGTTCCATTTTCAAATTTACACAACAGGATTAGAAAAGGCAACTAAACTTTGTAGTTCTATTTGTCCTCTCTCACCTAGGTGTTGAGACATGAATTGGGAATAGCAACTAGAAAACATGTAACCTTTTCCTCTACCTTCTTCCATGATGGCAAATAGTTGAGAGTTGTGATGGAATATAGTGGCTCAGCATGTAGTTGCTGTGGAGAGCTAGCAAGTTAAAAAAAGTGGTTTGCACTTAAAGTTAAACAGATTTCTTGCTGCAGGAATCAACTCAGTTTGCCATGAAAGTCTATGTAAGAAAATCCTATATTAAATAATTGGTTAATATGTTCAAAAGGGCAACACTTTATATGTGTTGATAAAGCGTCAAGTGAAACACTGGCTCTTTCTATTTAAGATGGATTCAATGCTCATGAAAGGTGTATTTGCTAAGGTGGGGATGGAAGACTTGTTCAAAAAAAGTTTACTGCCAGCAACAATTTGTCCTAATGCTTTCTTCCATTTTTCTTCACTTTTAAGACAAACATGTATGTATTTTGTTTCCTTGTGCTGTAGCTGAGGTTATGACGCAATGAAGTTGGCAAAAACTGTTAGTATAGGTAATTGTTCCTTGTCTGGGTATTCTGCAGGCTTACAGCTAAACCATCAAAATGAGATACTGTATTTGTGGAGGAAATGTGTCATGCTTCAGTATGTTACTGTTATATCAGTGGTATATTGTAGGAGTTTGCTTTTTTTGTGAATTACACTGTAGTGTGGTTGAAATTTGCTGCAAAACACTGTGCTTTGTGATTAAGTTTCAAGCAAGTCCTTAGGAAGTGCATTCCCTGGTAGAAGGTATCTGATTAAGACACTAGGCTTAGAATCATCGAGTGGCCTAGATTGGAAGGGACCTTAAAGATCATCTAAATTCATCCCTCAAGCTTTGGACAGGAACACCTCCTTCTAGATCAGGTTGCTCAGAGCTCCATCCAACCTGACCTTGAGCACTTCCAGGGATGGGGCATTTACGGGCTCTCAGGGCAATCTGTTCCACCACCTCACCACCCTCACAGTAAAGGATTTCTTCTTAATATCTAACCCATATCTACAGTCTCTCAGTTTGAAGCCATTTCCCCTTGTCTTATCACTCCATGCTCTTGTAAAAAGTCCCTGTATATCTTCTTTGTAAGCTCCCTTTGGATACTGGAAGGCTTCTCTAAGGTGTCTTGGTTTTAGCTAGAGTAGAGTTAATTTCTTCTCAGTAGCTGTTACAGTGCTGTATTTTGGATTTGGAATGAAAATGGTGTTGATAACACACTGATATTTTGGGTTTTGCTAAGTCATATTTATTCTATGTCAAGGACTTTTTCCCTTGTCTCATCCCCTGCCAGTGGAAGGGAGCATAGATGGGACAGGTGACCTGAACTGACCAAAGGGATATTCCATACCATATAACATCATGCCTGATATATAAACTGGGGGGAGTTACCCAGGAGGGGGACCAAGCTGGGTTTGGAAAGAGGGGTGTGGTGTTGATCAGCAGGTGATGAGCAATTACATTGTGCATCACTTATTTGTTTCCATTTCAATATCATCTTTATTATTTACCATTACTATTGTATTTTACTTTATTTTTAATTATGAAACTGTTCTTATGTCAAAATGCAAGTTTTATTCCAAGTCTCCCCATTCCACCAGGGTGAGAGGGAAAGAAGAGTGGTTGAACAAGTGGCTGCATGGTGCTTCATCTTCAGCTGGGCTTAAACCACGAAAGGAGGTCACCTTGAAGCCTCTTTTTCAGGCTGAACAATCCCAAGTCTCTTACCCTTTCCTCATAGGTGAAATGCTCCATCCCTCTAATCACCTGGGTGGTCCTCCTCTAGACTCATTCCAACATGTCTTTCCTGTGCTGGAGACCCCCAGAGCTGGATGTAGCACTCCAGGTGGGATCTCACTAGAGTGGAGGAGAGGGGCAGAATCCCCTCCCTTGACCCGCTGACCATGCTGCTTGTGATGCAGCCCAGTTGGCTTTCTGGGCTGCAGGAGCACATGGCTGGGTCATGTCCAGCCTCTCATCCACCAGGACCCACAAGTCCTTCTTGGCAGGGCTGAGCTCAATCTATTCATCGCCTAGCTTGTGTTGATACTGGGGGTTGCCCTGACCCAGGTGCAGCATCTTGCACTTGGTCTTGTTCAACTTCATGAGTCCCTTGGGTGTAATTCTTGAGCTTGTCCACGTCCCTCTGGATGGAATCCTATCCTTCAGGTGTGCTGCAAATCTTACATGTTCTCCTGTTAAAACACTTGAATAGTTCAATTTACATAAGGAACATCTCAGTCCTTTGACTGTGAGTGTTTTCCTTTTGAGTCATAGTCTATTTAATAAAGCACTCTCTTGTCTAATATCTATTTTTATGAAAATAAGTAATTATATGTCATCTTCTAATTGCTAAACTGTGTTTTTAAAGAATTTGAAAACTTAATTTAGGGAATGTTAAGCTGGGTAACAACAAACTCAAAGCCTCTGCATTATATTCAAGGGACTGATAATAAATCCACTCTTGCAATTCACTTACTGCCCAAGTAATAATGCTTCTGGAGGAAGTCTTGGCTCATCTAATATCAAGAAGGATTAACACTAGTCTTGTAATCTCAGACCCTGGTGTTCCTTGTGTGCCACAAATGAGAACTTCTGTCTATATGAAAATGAATGGACATCTATATTGTTACTTACCAATAAAAATAAGCATCCTGATTTTTCAGAAGTGTGAAGCACAAAAGTCAGGTAATTTAAAAGCCAAAAGATGTGAAGACAAGTGTTTGAGTGGTTTTTGAACAAGAAACCTCACTTGAGAGTTAAAGAAAAAAGTCTGAAATCTGAATCCTTGTGCTGATGACATTATGAATGCTGTGTACTGAACTAACAACTGCTAATATAGTTTATTTTTTTGCAGCTTCAGTGAGTAGCATTTTTTCATGGATGTGCTAGTACTGGTGAAATGGCTTTCCTTTAACCTCCCTTATAGCATACCCCCGTAATTCATCACCATCATAGATTTATGTACTGCCTTGAATGTTTCTGTTACTTAGAGAACAGATTAAGGCAGAACAGAGCTAATTTGATCAATTAAGCTTTGATAAGTTAAAGGCTTTCTGATGCCATTTTAATGGAAGCTGTCGTCCTTTCTTCATTTTTTTAAAGCTAGTTCTCAGCAGTGTTCTCTTTTTATTTGCATTAATGTGTCTCCCAGCAACTTAGATCCACTTTCAGGGCAAGGTATTTGACCATTTAAAGTCAGATTGGTCTGTGCTATTAATAGCTGAAGCCCAAGGGAAGAATATTTTTTTAATTCATAGGCCATATTTTTTCAATGGGCAACTTCATAAGAGTTGTGCTCTCTCTGTCTGAGTCTCACAGTCTATTCTGAATTCACACAAGTTGTGTTTCTGACAGTCTGATTTAATCACTAATTTATATTAAGCTGCAAATTTATTCTCTTAGCAGTGAAATGAACATCACCATGGGATTTAGAGTAACAATGTTCACACTGCTGGAGTCCTGTCACTCCTGTCTGGGTGCTTGGCTCTTCTTAACTTTTAAGGCTTTTTCATAGTTTTGGAATAAGACTACTCAGCTGGTGAGGGCGGTCCCATGGTGTAACGGAGAGCACTTCGGGCTCTGAATCCCAAGGTTGTGAGTTCGAGTCTCAGTGGGACTGTCCCCTGGCTGTTCAATGCCTTCCTGCCATCCGATCCTGTCAGATCTCGGAAGCTCAGCAGGGTCAGCCCCGGTTAGTACCGGGTGCTGTGACAGTCCCGAGGACTTCACTGTCACTGGTCAAGCTTGCTCAGTCATGGCAGATGAACCTTAGGACTGAAACGGTGGGGCCAGCTCTGCGCACGCTGTGCCTCACCTAAAAAATCCACTGTGCAGGCTGGAAGGACACGTGGAGCGAGCCCTTCCCAAATCTGCGTTTGTGAAGTTTGGCCATACACACACACATACACTCAGCTGGTAACTTACTAGCTCCCAACTAGTAACAGCTTCCTTCTCAGTTTGATCTCACTTCTAACTGAACAGTAATGGAATTCTTCTGACTTTAGACACAAAACTAGTCTTTGCTTGTAGATTTTAAAATAAAAACCCCTACATCAAATAATAAACAGAAAATAAAGCCTTGATTTATGTATAAAATCTTTTAAATCTCTAATTTTTATAGTCCAAGGAGATGTCTCTGTGGAGCAGTAATTTTCTGGTAGCAGAATTATTCTGGATTCTTTGGTCCAGGTAGTCCTTTTCTTTCTTTACTTTACTTTACTTTAACTCCTGCAGTGTACATCTTTGCAATACACAGCTGGAACTGAAGTCTGCTTCTTTACAAAAGAGCTGTGAGCTGAAAAAATAACAGTAATTACGGGGTTGCAAATTGTTGGCTTCCTTGTATAATTTATAAAAGATTTAATTAAATGTTTCTTCAGCTAGAAGCAAATCATTGCTTTCTCTTAACAGCAGCCTTAAGTTAAAATTGGACTGCTTTACGAGTGTGTAGGGCCCCCTGAACCTGGAGGATAATGGCAGGGACTTTTGGACCTCTTCGAAACTGAGGGATCTGGACTGACTACCAAGAATCTGAGACCACAGAAGGCTTTAAAGCAAAACCATGGAACCTCAACTGTGGTAACCAGGGGGCTGATTACATAGTGTATAGTTTGTCTAATGCCTGTTTAAGGTAAAATTTATATAAAATTTAGCACAAACTGAGAAGAAGACATAGTCCTAATCTGCCCTAAAGACATACCTGTCAGTTATTGGGTTAAATATTTCATTTTGCTTTTGGGTTGTGTCACTAGTTTGTGGTTTAATTAGCACTTGCATGTTTGATGCTGTACAGGCAGGTGAAATAATAATTTATCCTCTGAAGACTAGTGTTTAAATCAGAATACAATGGTTTTCTGTCTTACCCTACCTGGATGGACATTGCCTTCACTATACTATGGTTTTGTGCCTGAATAAAGGTGAATTGATATTTCATTTTAATTCTGTAAAAATATTCTGGCTATTTCATAGAATCATAGTTTGGTTCATGTTGGAAGGGACCCATAAAGATCACCTAGTCCAACCCACCTGCTGTGGGCAGAGACATATTCCACTTGACCAGGTTGCTCAAAGCTGCATCCAGCCTGGTCTTGAACACTTTCAGGGACGGGACATCTGCAATTTCTCTGGACAACCTGTTCCAGTGGCTCACCATCCTCACAGTAAAAAATTTCTCTCTTCTGTCTAGTCTAAGTCTACCCTCTTTTACTTAAAAACTGTTACACCTTTTCCTTTCAGTACAGGTCATGGTAAAAAGACACTCTCCATCTATCTTATAAGCCCTCTGTAAGTATTGAAAGACTTCAGTAAGTTCTGCCTGGAATCTTCTCACCTCCAGGTTAAAGAATTTTGAGCAAAGCAGCAATATTTTATTGTGTGGTTGTGGTGACTTGATCCTGACTTGAAGCCAGGTGCCCACCAAAGCCTCTCTGGGACTTACCTCCTCAGCTAAGCAGGGTAGAGGGAATATAATGAAAGCTCCTGGATCAAGATAAGGGCAGGGAAAGATCACTCAACAGTTACTGTCATGGGCAAAACAGACTTGACTTGAGAAAATTAATTGAATTTATTACCAATGAAATCAGTCAGTTAATGAGAAAAACTAAGTCTTAAAAAAAAATTCCCCACACACCTTGCTTCCTCTTGGGCTCAACTTCACTCCTGAATTCTCTACTTCCTCCCTTCCAGCAGTACAGGGGAATGGGGAAAGTTTTATATTTTTCCTCTTCAGTGGTTTCAGTTGATTCCCGAGTTAAATGGGAAAGAAATGTGCAATTTGGCTGCTGCCAATATGGTGTTCATATGCCAAGCAATTTTGTGTCCCTCTTTCCTAAGGACTAAAGAGAAGATGGAGAAGGATGTCCTGCTGGTGGAGTCTGTTAATTCTGCAGCATTGTAATCTGTCATTCTCATGGCATTATTTAGGAATCTCAAGACAAAACAATGGAGTATTATAGTGATACCTCTTTTAAAAGGTTTCTAAATTGTTGGTTTATTAGCTGACTTTCATCTACAGCTGGCCTGACAGAAGAAGTCAGTGTGTTAAACACCTTTCTTCTATTCTGACATTACTTTTGTAGTACAACTTTTACTTTTAGACATCATTCCTGTTGTCAATTTGTGCTAACTTCAACGATGACTTAGGTGCACTGATGAAGAGCATCTGCAGTGTCTCTGCACCTGTGCATGAGCCACGGTTGGAGCCTGCTGTAGAATTTTTTGTCTCAACAAGTAATTTCATTTGGTTTTGCCTTAAAAATAGTTTGTACAGGATAGGGCAGTACATCTTACAATAAATAGAAGAGCAGGTAAAAGGATTATTATTTTCTTATTTCCTATGTTTCCATTATTCCCCAATTGTTCTTTATTCTACTATCAAATGCTGAGTGTTTTTCAAGTTTCCTTTGGGAGCTGATCAGTTCAATTATTGCAACTGAGCTTTGTATAGTGAGAATATTTTGGGGAGAAGAACATTTGTTGATAAAATGCATTTTCCAGCTTTGCAGCAGTTCCTTCAAACTGTAGTGTGGAATAATCAGTGCCTATTTCTTTGTTTTACTTTAAATGAATTTCAGTCTTTGGTGGTCACTGCCTTAAATAATCAATTCCTATTATATGAAACACATCCATTACACATGGGCAAAGACTGTGGATCCTCTAGTACAAATAAGATTTTGATGGAAATGTGCATTACAAAGCAATGTAAACATTCTAGGTCTAGCACACAAGAAATTTTTCATGAGTTGTTCACAGTGGGGAAAATATGGCATTCTGCTTGCAGATTCAAGGCCTGAAAGAGTTCATGGAACAGAGAATATGACCTCATTGTGCTTTGAGTAGCAATTTCTACTTTAAATTAACGTCTTAAATGAGGTGAGTATTATCATTCCTCCCTTCTTGAAGATGCACTTGTCTCCCAGACCATATCTATGATTTTGTTTATCATGTTTTCTCCTCTCACAGCTGCCCTTTCTGGTAGCAATGTAGCAGTTATACACTGAAGAATGTTCTATAAAAAGAAAAATTCATCTTTCACAAGGTCACCTTTCAATCATTTGGGGTGCTGAAACCCCTATGTGAGCATGAAACCAAATCCTGATTGATTGATTGATATTAATATTACCCCCTTCATCCACAGCTGCACTCAGTGTGGTAGAGAAAAACTGATTCATAGTCTGGATTTCTGTATTCACCTAGTGAGACTAGCCACATTTCTTCTCAGCCTAATTGAAAACAGTATTTATTCCCTAGAAGATGTGTTAATTTTTCTTTTTTTGTTTAGCTTACAAATCAACCTGGCTAATCTTGACTTTTCCACTTATAAAGTATTTGTTTGACTTCTGTCACCTTGAATCTCTTTTTAGATTTAAGCATGTTAGATCTAAAAATGTAATTTGCTTTGATCAACTAAGGTGGTGACATTTATTTAGAGTCCAAAGACAGGCTTGCTTGTAAATCATTCACTAAGACCACTAAGACTTTACGCAACTCAACCTTATGCTGTGGGGCAAAACTTTGTTCTGTTGTCCAGCTTGCTTGGCACAGGACTATACAAAGGGCTAGTAATAAAAAGGTCGTAGATTTCTGAAGCTGGGCTGAGGAAGAATTTTAAGTATTTGGATTTGAAATTATGATTCACACACACCTGCTCAGCAACTCCAAATTCCTGTAGAAACCCCTTCCTCTTTTTTGCCTCTCCCCTTTTTCATGCTTTCCCCAAGTTTTACCTCATCTGTGACTGCCTTCTTGAGAGCCCTGGTCCGGTGGGTTAATTCAGACTGCATTGTGCAGAGTAAGTATGGTCTTATAGAGTTAGGTTTTTTTGTTTGTTTGTTTGTTTGTTTTTAAGAGTAACTTCATTGCCATCACTTTCTGCAAAGATAAGGGACAGCAAGAGAGCTAGGGCAGGTGGGCCAACATATTAGGAGGCAGAACAAGTTAGTTCATATTTAGACTACAAAATTTATGTAATTCTAGCTGAAGTGCAATTTTTGTTTTAGTCACTACAATCAGCAAGTAGGAACTAACACAGAGAGCAGCTCAAATTAGCATGAACATTTTCTAACTAGTCAAATAAGCAATAAAAGAATTTCCCAGACTCTTGTTTACTTATGCTTAATAAAGTGTGAGATAACGAATTAGGACAAATTGCTTATTAACAGGCAACAGCTTAGTCAAGGCGATGTGTTGTCATGAACTACCAGAATGAGGTATAGATGTCTATAAAAATGTCAAGTCCAAGTTGAAGCCAAAGCTTAGAGATTAGTTTATAATCACTTTTGTATTATACAGTGAATAGTTTTTACAAGTAAATGACATGCCATTCAGTTCTGCTGTAATTAAAGAATGCTAATGAGACACACCAGGCAGTGCTCTGCTGGGCAATTACACCAATTCGTAAAATGACGTATGGCAGGCAGAATGAATGCAGGGTAGACATACAGACCACCAGCAAAAGCTCAGGAGTCTGGGAAATGCTGAATTATTACAACTACATGACTAAGTAATTGAATTCTGGTATCTATTGATATACTGATAGAGATGGGAAAAAGGTGACTCAGCAAAGACTCTGTGTGGTGTTGCACAAAAAAATATTTCATCTCACCTGTTTGGGTATCTGATTTGGCCAGAAATAGGTTTGTAAAAAGCTACAGGGGTACTCTGGAGTGTTTTAGCAGTCAGAGAATCACTAAAAAGCCATTTGCTTCAGCTTTAACTGCTGGTTGTTGGTTTCCATGTATACAATAAAGCATTTTTTTCTGCCTGTACCAAGCATCTAGTTAGTAGGTCCAGGTTGGTTCTTGTCTTTCTGTCCTATTCCTATGCACTCAATTGCATTTGTATACAGTACTGATCTAATAGTGTGTCTATAAAATTTCCTGTTACTTCTTTGCTAGCATGAGTTTCTTTCAGATCCAGTTGTTCATGGATTATAATTACAGCATACTTTTGTTCTCATTTTCCCATGGCCATAGGTTTTGACTTAGTTCTTTGTACAATGCCTACACAGAGAGTCAGGCCAAATATCTCTTCAGCCCAAATACTGCAGCCTTTAAACAGAGCCTGCCTTGCTCAAATTTGCATTAAAAAAGAGCTCGCAAACCATGTTTTATATAGGTATGCACAAATAGGAGCAGGGCAGGAAAGGGAAGAATGAAGTCACCCAAATTTTATTTCATACTTTCGCTAAAGTTTATTTCCAATCCTCCTCTAAGTCCTTTTATTTCTTTCCAGAGGCCAGAAAAGAGCAAATGATCAGTAATTTTAAATGATATTTTATTATGAGCTATGAATCATTAATCTATTTAGTTGACGAACATTTTTGTTAAATGAAGGACATAAAGTATTCATAATTTTTATTCTGCTTGGGAAGAAAACAAGTCTAGGTGAGATGCTTCAGGGAGCACAAGCTATTCTGTGTACAACTCAAGCTTATTTGCAGATCTCCAGCTTGTTACTAAAAAATGGGGTACCTGCAACAGAGCAATCTTCTCTGGCTGGAGGCTTGCTGGTACTCAGAAAGACAATCCTTTACTTAAGCAAGACATCCTCAAATGGCAGAAGGGAAGTCAGCAGGATCATATTGAAATGAGGGGAGAGGGTGTTTCCTTGATATTTGGTATGTGACATTTTCTGTAGTCTCAGGCTCAAAGGCAGCATTTTTCATGCCAAGCAGTGACTGTCATGAGAGTCACGTGGAGCAGAAATAAGCACGTGCACAATGATGCTGGTGTGCCTGGTACTCAGCACCACAGAAACTTGTGGTTAAGCTACAGTTTTATCAAGGGAAGGAGTGTAAGCCTGTAGGTATTTTTGCAGTAGATCTATGCCAAAATAATAGTCCATTTATCTTCAGTTCTAAAGGGATGATATTTGTGAATAACTTACTTTTCTTAAACTTTATGAGTCTGTATATTGCTGAGTCCTCTCATGCTTGCTGAAAAACTTTGTCCAGCACATGCTATTGACATGAGAAGCCACATGAAATGAAGATCAAGCAAGTCAGTTTGACTTCCATTGTGGTTAGAGGAACTTTTCCAACAGTCTTCTATAACTTGCCACTATTTTTCTGAAAACGTCCCACAGCTATGCAGGAGAACATGGGTGTATCCACATTGGGTGCATTGGGCCTGATTCCAAATTAAAACATATACTTAGGAAAATTCATTTTACTTTAACTGTCTGTCCTAGTTCAGCAGGAGGGACCAGTTAACACTGTGTGTGGGTGATCAAGGCTGTGTATTCTACCCCCTCTATTCATTCCCCAAGGACAATGGGCCATTAGCAGCAGCTGCCCAGGGAGTCATTAGCACCTTCCACCCAGCCTGAGGGGGCCAGAGCTGCTAATGGGCCATCAACAGTTCAACAATACCCCCTGGCTCCCAGAGTTAATCACCCATTGTGTGAGTCCCTGCCCAGGGGGAGGGACTGGGTGCTCCCTGAGGGTACATAAGTGATGGGTAAGAAGACCTCGGGAACTTCTCGTTGGATCCAGAGAAGCAGCAGGACCTCGACAGGAGGAGATCACTGGTCTCGGTCAGACTACAGCCCTTGCCTGCACCAATAGGTTTTTCATTTCCTTTTGCTCTGGACTTGGGGGAGCCACAGGGGGTCTCAGCACAAGGGCAAACAAACCCCCTTGGGTTTGTGCCCCAGGACACTGGGTTATACTGCTGGGTTTTTGTGAATTGAAAGCAATTTTCCCTTTTGTGCCAGTGTATTTATTGTAATATTATTATTAAATTTTAGCTCTGACTTATAATCTCTCTCGTGGTGAGTTCATTTCCCCTGCTGGTTCGCCTTTAAACCAGCACACTGTCTTCTGCTAAAATTCAGTCAGTCCCTCGACTTGCTGATTTCAGTATTAACTTTCCTTTCCATTGATAGAAACCAGATGATGCCTCAACACTTGGAAACTCTTTCTGTAAATCATGTGGGAACTTGAGGCATAGTCAGAAACAGAATTTGCCAGGTGGTGTAATTAAGAGACAAACCCATTAGTGACACAAATAAATTACAGCATGACAGAGGAAAATGTGCCAAGTACAAAATAACAGATACTTCTTTAGTCACATCACAATGTTGACGTATCTGGAAGGATACAATAGCAATATAGTAGCAAGGTTTATTACTAGAACAGATATTTGGTTGTTACAGCCCTTAAAGTCATGTTCAATATCTTTAAATTCTGCTTTTTGCATTAACCATTCGCATGTGGCAATACAATTATTTTTGCTGATTCTGATTACTTGAAAACTTTGAATCATTTTTCAAGTGTAAATCATCAGCGTTGTCCATGTATCTGGAGATATTTAACTCAAAATGCTTCAGACACTTGCATTTGGAGTTTTCCCTTTCTCTTTCACAGGAACAGCAGCACTGTGAGTACTGTGTATTTAGGCTGTGTATGTCTACTCTGTTGTATTGTGAGTACAGTACTTTTAAAGGTAATAACATAAAGACTCTTTAAGGCAAGAATCCTTTATCTTCTTTCACATCTCTCTTCAGATCCCAAAATAGCAAGGTCTGGGAATTACCAAGGAGACTACAGGGAGCCTTTGGTTCAAAAGAAATGATGATTTTTTTTTGTCCCTAATATTTCTAGGTTTTTTAAAAATTTTAACTTCTGAGTTTTTTCAGTAGGGTCCATTGTGAATACTGTGAAAAGAGTGAAGTTTTGGTACAGACTCTGGGAAGCAGGAGTAGGTGGTAAATGGGACTCATTGTAAGCTGTATTTAGAGGTGTTATTGCCCATTCCAGTGTCTGGTGCTACCAAAGAAACACATGTGAAATACTGATGCAATCAAGGCTTCTTGTGCTGAAGGTGGCATATTTTTACTACCCTAAATGTGTTTGGCCTGTTAGTGGAGCCACTATACCTTCTTTCTAGAGAGAAGTTAACAGTCTAAGGAAGTGATTTGTAGTTGTCTTTTGTCATCAGTCTGCACAATTATCCTGCTAAGCTTGTTCACAGTTCGTATTGCTCCTTGGTCTTGATTTTGCACAGATGGGATGTGATCAGAATGCAGGCTCATCATATGTTTGTTTTAATTCTGAGCAGCTTGGTGGGTATGCAGTTGTGAATGTTGAACACATGATTTGTCCTGCTCTGGCACTTGCCTTTGTCCCTTTGCTGAGTGGTATCACAGGTTGAAAAGATGTCATGTCAGTTTCTGAGAGGAGATGAAACCAGAGATGCTTAACCTGGGGGCACCATGATGTAATGTGTTCTTTTTATTCAATCCCCTCTTTGTCAGCCCAAGACCGGGGTCAGGTTTCCTCAAAGCAACTTTGCATCAGAGATCCACACTGCCCAAGTCCAAGGCAGTGGCTACATTCCCCTGAGTAATTTTTTTCTTGTCTCCAGGTTTACCCTGACAAGCACCGCTGAGGAATCCTCAGAACTAACAAGGGTAGCATACTTTTCCAAGAGTCAAGATTGCTCATTAAGTGAGGAGGGAAAAGTGCTTGGAGACCTGTGCATAGCCTTGCAAGGTGGTTAATGCCCATCCTAGCAAAAGTTATGCACTCTATTATTCCCACAAATGAGTGCTTTTATTTTCCCTTTTCTGCTTTTTTTCCCATACAGGGTGGGCTTTCTGTGACTAACTGCACATCCAAATGCAGAGTTTTAGATATCTGCAATCTCTGTCTTAAAACTGAGTTAATGTTGAGGAGTAGTTTTAAGACTATGGTTGTCAGTTGATATCAGAAAGAGGAAAGGGAAAGTACTGGTACAAGGTCTGGCTGGGATGGAGATCTTATCAGCCCATATAGTGGTGGAGAAGGATGGAGAAAGAATTAACTGAAATGAAGTGTAGTAAAGCCTAATAATTGAGGGATTTTTTTCAAGTAGAAATCCAGTGTCTGGTTGTACAATTAGGTAGTGGTATTAAAGGATTATAGTGCATATTCTAAACCTGTATGGAGGTATTTTTCAAGAAATGCTTTAAGCATTCTAAATTATTTTACTATAATCCCTCTTCTATACAGGCTGAACTCCGAGGGCATTAGTTTACTATTTTAAACTATTTTTACTATTATAAAAGAGTTAGCTACATTGCTCAGTGGGCTTGCAATCAGCATATATGCCAAAATAATAGATGGAACAGTACAAATAGTACCTAGGCAAACCAGTACTGTCAAAGTTTACAGGAACACTGGAAAAGTCAAATATGGAAAATACAAATATGGGCTCTGGCTGGGTGTGGCAGGGTAGTAGAGAGAAGACTCTAAGTCAAGCATGAGTTTGAAGCTTGGCAATGTAAGTTCAGTGCTAACTTCAGTGGGGTAGACACTTTCATAGCAAATTTGTCCTTGATATTTATTATATGTCTAAATGAAACAAAGGCAATTGAGAGAAAAAAGAAACAGCCATTATTCTTTCTTTTCCATTTATACAGAAATTACAGACCAGAAAATCATTGGATTGTTGCGTTGATTTTTTGCTGGGATAGTTAATTTTCTTCATAATAGTAGGTATGGGACCAGGTTTTTGATTTATGCTGCCAGCAGTGTTGATAACTCAGGGATGTTTTCATTATTGTTTAGCAGCACTTGCACAATGTCAAGGCTTTTTGTGCTTCTCCTATCGCCTTGCTAGAAAGGAGGCTGAGGGGAAAAAGGAGTTGTGAGGGCACACAGCTGTGAAGGCTGACCCCAACTGACCAAAGAGACATTCTGTATCTTACAGGGTTGTGCTCAGCATATAGAGCTGGAGAAAGAAAGAGGAAGGGGAGGGGATATTTGGAGTGATGCTGTTTTCTTCCCAAGTCACTGTTACTTGTGATGGGGCCCTGCTTTCCTGTGGATGGCTGAACATCTGCCTGCCCATAGGAAGTGGTGAATGAATTCCTAGTTCTGCTTAGCTTGTGCATGCAGCTTTTGCTTTACCTATTAAACTGTCTTCATCTCAACCCAAGGGTTTTCTCACTTTATTCTGCTGGTTCTATCCCCTTTACCCTGGGAGCAAGAAGCTGTGTGGTGCTTAGTTGCCAGCTGGGGTTAAATCACAAAAATTATATAATTTAAGATGAACATGAGGAAAAAGATCTGTATTACCTCTTCAACATCAATCAAAAACCCCTACCATTGAAGAGAATATCTGATTTTACAGTTCCACTCTGCAATAATGGCAGCCATACGTGCTCAAGGATATCAAGCCCTACCTAAATCAGCAATGTGATTTTCAGTAACTTCCCACAACTCCTTCCCACGGTAACTGGCAGTAACTTCTGTGGGTAAAATACTGCTGTGGTGACCTTTAATAATATCTAAGAAACAAGGAGAAACAAAGGGAGTGAATTTCTGGACAAGGCTTTGCTCACACCTGAAAGTCACATCAACCTGTTCAGTGCAACATTCAGCTTCCATCTGTTTGAATCTGTTCCTTGAAACTTTTACAATTTCATAATCTGTGGTCAAAATGCCCTTGAGGAGAAAAAGTCATATTAGAAAACAAATTGTTTTGAACTACTTAGGGCCAAATTTACCATTATTAAAGATTGGGTAGAGTGCTCCTGTGTAAAGTTGGAGGATGGAATTTTCATTAGAACTGTACCCTGTCGATATTGTGAGAGCTCCCATTGCTTTCTCTGAAATCAGTCAGTATTTCTGAGTGTAAGGATAGGTCACTGTGCTTTCTCTGGAAGTAATAGTTGAACGAGATGTGCTACTAATTCATAATTTAAGGTAAATGTATTCAGAAATATGTCTATCTTCCATTGCTCAGCAAATTGCATTTTAAAGTCTTGTCATTTTTTTTACTTGATTTTAGTAGTAAAATCCCAATGTGACTTTAGTTTTAGAAGATAACAAATTACTTCAATCTTGTATACTTAAATTTTTTCCTGACTGAAAGCAAATAGTAGAATTTCATCTAATGGAAATCTTGAAATTTGCAAAATACTATTAATTTGTTGATGTTATTACTAAGAAACAAGCCTACTCTTCTTAGTGATCAAGCAGAGAGCACTGGCTTCCCAAATGCTAATTGAAATAGAAAAAAAATAATGAAGTAACTTTTTAATTTGGACCAATACAGGAAAACTGTGCGATGATGGAATATATTTACATGGATTCCTTTAACTTCTCTCCCCTGATGAGAGAAAGGCAAGTGACATTATAGATATTGTGTACCAGCTGAGGATTCCTGCCTTCTCCTGCTCCAGTTCATTGAATGTTTTCTGCAGCCCACTACGATGATCAGTCCTCAACATATGTATCTGCTTGTGGCACAGATATAACACTTCGCCTCTTATCTATCACCTTACATATCCTATCTGGAGCATAAACTGAAAAAATTGATATAGCAGCAATCAGAGGCTAGTGAAAAGCTGTTCTCCTTAAGTCCAGAATTCTGGCTTTAAAAATCTGTGGCAGTGTTTGTTTGTTTGCTTTCTTTTCCCTAGATGCAGCCCTGAACTGTACTGTATGAGAAGCTTTTCCTCACAGGTCTCCCATGCTGTCTGGATCACAGGTGATGCTCCCTTTCTCACCCACAGCACGGGATGGTGATATAATCTTGTAGAACCTCTGCCCTGGCCTGTTCTTGAACAGGCACTGAGACAAAAATCCACTCCCCAGTGATCTTCAACACCTGCAGGTCTCTTACACAGCAACCTAATCTCATGTGAATAAGTGAAACTTTTGGCTGCCAGCAAGAAGCACTTGAAAGAAGCATTAATTATAAAGAGTAATATTACCTTTCATTTTTTAGTAAACAACAAACCCAATGCAGTTAGTACTAAAAGAAAAAGTTCACACAAGAAGTTCTTTAGGTATAACATTTTTTTTTCCCAGGGAGAAATACCAGAGCACATCTTCTCTAAAAAGTAAAAAGATGGTGTATTTTAATCAAGTCTTTGGCATCAGACCTAAAAGGAGGTTTCTGTGCCCCTCAACAAGAGCAAAGAGTGCCTTGCTGACATAGTTGCCCTGCCTTTTCAGGCAGCAAATAAAAATGGTCTGAACAGATATGTCTTTTCTCCTCTAAGAGGTTGTGTGAGCCTCCCAACCCTCCCTTTCACATAGGGCTTACGTGTAGACAGCAGTTGTTTTGTGTTAGTGCCATCAGTGATGTGAAAGTGGTACAGTTTCTCGCTGGAGATGTATTGTACTGTTACAGACCATTTACAGATGCAAAAAGACAGGTGTTACACACAGAAGCCTCTCTACCCATTCAAGTACAACTAGGTGTGCCAGGTGAAAATTTCCTGGAAAAGATGTCACATCTCTAATTAGTACATATTTTCTAAACTAGATGAAGAAAGCTGAGTTGGATTTTGATCTTCCTGTCATGCTTGTGTCTCCTCCCTAATAACGGGCTGTGCTTTGGTAGATATGTAAAACATTTACCTGTATTCCTGCTAACAGATGTCATTTGTTAGAAAACACATCAACAAGTAAGGTAAATGGTATTTATTTTATTTGTTTATGGAACAAACAACAGAGCAGTTTTGGTGCCTAAGGCTGTGGTTTGGCACAGATTTACTTTGGTGGCTTTCCAAGAGTTTCTGTCTCTTATTGGCCACTTTTTCCTCTCACTTATATTGCACAGTTCTATATGTGATTATATCGATTCAGAGCTCAAATTCAGCAGAAAAACAACCATCCTTTTAAGATATTATTTCTTTTTGACTGAGAACTAATTCCTGATCCCATCTGTCATATAGCTTCCAAGTGTTCCTGCTGGCATGAACAGTATGAAGGCCAGGTTGGGAACTGAGGGCTGCTTAAGGGACCATAACTATGAAAATAAATGGATTTCCACTCGTGCCATAACATGTGCATTTTTCTGTCATAGCTTTGTTTTCCAGTGTTCATTTGTAAATGATAATTTTTGAGATAACTTCAGACAGGTTTAGTTAAACCAAAGAAATAGGAAGGATACAACTCCCCACCCATCCATCCTCACCCAAATTAAACAAAAACCCCAACCCCCTAGGTCCCAATCTCTATTATATTTTCATAACTCTAGGCTGGGAAACACACAGGGCATATGTGTGTGCCTGGAGCTAGTCTTTAAGTCAATACTTAAGGACCCAAACAAATATCTTGAATCTCAAAAGTAATAGTCATTCTGCTGTTAATGAGAATACATTCTGAAATGATTTTTGGAAAAAAAAAGAATTAAATGATTTTTAGGTCAACTTCAAGAAACACAAATAATCAAAAGTTAAGAATAAAATAAAAATTGGACTGATAGAAGAAGAAAAAAATTGGACAGAGCTATAATATTAAGATTGTAGTTTGGTTTTATTGGCAGTGTGTAGTTGACACATATGCAGATGGAAAATGCCTTATTAGCACAATTGAAGTAGTTGGCACATTAGCCTGCAATATTAAAATTGGCAAGAATCTAAGCTGGAAAGGATGTAAGACCTGCAGTTTGATATGACAGGAAAGTTAATGTTCTGATCCTCTGTTAGGAATCTAGGTGTGATGCAAACTTCTGATGAAATACAGACTCCTTCAGCTGGTTCAAGTTTCTTTAAACAATTTTGATAGTAGCACACTTTAGGGCAGTATTTGAATTGCCTGTCCACGCTGTTCTAGCTCTATATATGTTCAGGCATTGTTCATCTCACAGTAAGGCATAAACACTACACTGGGTGCTAAATCCAGTACAAACTATCAGGATAAAAAACATATATCTTTCACAAAATATGGTGTCCTGAACTTCTCACTGCATCCTCTAAATTGTAGGGGCATGCCTTCTCAAGCAATTCCCATGGCCTTCTTGTTATTCTTTGGCACTTTATGGGCTCACTGTGTTAATCTCAAAATAGTTTGAAAAAATGCTTCTTGCATCTAGTTACTGACAAATTTACTGCATTTTAGAAAGACTCTAATGAAGATGAAGAGGTGGAAATTCCATGATGAAATTCTCTCTCTTATAAGTTCTGTAATGTTAAAATTTCATTGCCTTTCTATTTTAATTAATTTTATTATTTATAACTGAGAAGCACTGCAATATTTTCTAATCTTGCTTAGTCTGATGCGAATAGACTTTTATAAAGCTGAAAAAAGACCATGTGTTACTGCTTTTTATTTTATCATTGCTATTCTTACTGCGTTAGTAGTACTAAATTTTAACTCAGCACCAAAAACATCACTTGGTTGAAAACATCACCTAGTTGAAAACATCAAATTAACTGAACATGCTCAATGAAATAATTGATTTTCTCTAGTTTGTTTCTCACTCTGTATTAAGACAAAACTTCAACTGTCCTACTACTAAGCCTGAATTTAGGTTGTATTGGGAAGTATACTTTGTGTTGCCTGTTTTTGAGAAGTGGTGGTATCACTGTACTTGACAATGTTGGTCCTGCAGGTCAATATTAATTCTGTTCCTGAAACTGAGATGCATACAAAGCAAGTGCATTTCTTTCTCATTGCTGGAAATGAAAGTCCTTTTGTTTCATCTTTCAAATACGAGCCTGTGAACTTGCTCTGCCTGCCAATTTATTCTTTGGAGATAAGTCAGGAGACTTGCAAGTTCTCTTTGTCCCAGTTGTTCTAATTGATCTAAATTTTTGGACTAACTTGTCCCCTTTGCTTGAATTGCTACTACTTTCCCTGAAGCTTTTTTAAAATCTTTTTTCCCCCAAACAGTTAGTTTTTTGCTACAAATTTGTGCATCTGTAAGTGTTCAAACTGGTGGCTTTCAGGGCATTTTTCTTATGAGCTAGTCGTTGACAGACCAGGATGTATAAAAAAAAATAGACTTGGTTTTCAAATCAGAGCCACATTCTGTAGCTGCATGACATTAGTGACAGTGGAGTTATACTAACAAGTGCAATCCTTGCTGTTTAAATTTCTGTTAAAATGTTGGTGGTGGCTTTATATGTCCATGGGAGAGTACACAGGCAAGTACAAGCTTAGATTTTTTCCTGCAAGTTTGAAGTGTCTATCTTTCATCCCTCAAATGGAAATAATTTAATCCTCACTTTCAATTAACTATAGAGTTGATGTGTATGTTAAATATTCAACAGCTTTAATAAGCATGAAGGTCACTTTTTCAAAGATGCAGGTTTTTACCACTTTAAAGTCTGTGATGTTTAGCTAGGATTGACCTCCATACTGCACTTAATGAGGAGCTCAACAAAAAAGTAAGAAAAATTGTAGATGCCAAACAATTTTTTTAAATTTTTATTTATCAGCCATTAGAGATGTAGAAAAGTAATTTAGTTGAGAAACTATTTGTGCTGGTTTAAAAATAAACTGGCAGGAGAAATGAACCCAACTCAAAAAGAGATTATAAGACAGAGTTACGATTTAACAAAAATCTTACAATAAATGCAATGGCACAAAGAGAAATTGGTTTTAAACCACAAAAACCCAGAATTATAACCCAGCTCCCTGGGCCACAAACAGAATGGTGTTTGTTAGCCCCTGTGCTGAGCCCCACGTGGTTCCTCTGAGTCCAAAGTAAAAGGAAAGAAAACCTGTTGGTGCAGATGACGGTTGCAGTCTGGTTGAGAGTGGTGGTCTCTTCCTCTTGAGGTTCTGCTCCTCCTCTGGATTCGATGCGTGGCCCCAGAAGTCCCCAAACCCCAAGATTATATATGCTTAGGTTCAGGTGGGAAAGCCCAGTACTCCCCCAGGGCCATGAGTTCCACAATGTGTGATCTAACTCTGTGAGTCATGGGATATTTTGGAATCGTTGATGGCCCATTAGCAGACATGACACCTCAGGCTGGGTGTGAAGGTGCCAACGACTCCTCAGAGTGGCGTTATCACAGCTCTTATCTCACAGGCTTCTTCAACACCCAGCTTGCAGCCTGAGGGGTTGGGTGTGCCCTGGGCCGCTGCTGCAAATGGTCCATTGTTAACAGTTCATTGGAAATGTCATAGAGGGTGGAGAATACACATCTTTGGTCACACCCACCCAGTGATAAACTGTCCCCGTTGTGTAGTCATTCTTAGCTCTTGCAGAAGTTGATTCCTCGGCTGATCCAATAGCAAGTGATTTCTTGGAGACACAAATCTGTTACTCCTCTTAGCCTGAACGATTCATCTATGCACTGGGCTTTCTGGGCTAATACTCATCAGAACCAGAGCTTACTTTAGTGACTGTCCTCTCTCTTTGAAGTCATACTGTGTTTCTTGTGTTGTGGTTGGTTTGTTTGTGGTTGTGTTGTGTTTCTTGTGTTGTGGTTGGTTTGTTTATCTGGGAGGGTGGAGAGGGGAAGAGAAGAGAGAAAGGAAAGGGGGTTTTGGTTATGTTTCAAAATGTGCCAAAAAGAAAATATCCTTCAGTCTTCTTTTGTAACTAAGCAATTTGTAAGCCTGGGAAAGCCAGAAAGGGTGCATCATATCAGCAGCCTCATCAAATCAATATGAAAAGAATTTTCTCAGGTTCTATTTCACTTTTAATTCTGGATTAGACATAAGGGCACATGGTTGCTGCTTTTGGGAGTGATTAATGACGCTTGAAATTTTAAATGCTATGAATCTGTGGGGCTGGGTGGCAAACTGCTTGCCATTGAGGAGAATGCTTTAGTGTAAACTGATTTAAGTTCTCAATGGTACAAATAAATGCACCAGTTACTGCAGTATAGTAGATGACATTTATGATAATACTTCAGTATTGAGTTCAAACACAATACTGAATATATATTATCACAATATAATCTAATATTGTGATATAATATTATTATAATATAATAATATAATATAATATTAATTTATATTATTATATTAACATTATAATATAATATTATCACAATATTATATTATGATAATACTTCAGTATTGAGTTCAGACACAATACTGAACTGTTTTTTTTTTCTGTAGATCTCTTATTTCTGGCTAACATGATTTGCCTTTTTAATTTTGACGTCTTTTAATTTCAGCCACATAAGTACTCCACATTTTCACTCCTTAGCCGGTGAATGTTAGAAGAAAAATGATTCCATCTTCTGAGATAATGTCATCTTTTTTTCTTTTAGAATAAAGTGATTAAAAATATTCTGACATTAAAAAAAGAAGAAACTGTCTATTGCAAGCCTTTATTGTAGGAAAGATCAGAAAAAGTAGTGTAGTAAGGGCCTGGCATTAAAACTTGAGTTCTGAGCTAAACGACTATTATTTAATTCTCATTTTTAGTGCATTTAGACCCCTCGTTAAATAGGAAATAGCTGCATGTTTTAGCAGCCTGAACAGAGAGTGAGGAGAGAACGTGTATATCATTACAGAGACATTAGATTAGCACTAAATACTAGTTCTAAAGAGACAAATGTTGATATTTTCCCATATTTTCTTGAAAATTGCTTGGGTAGCACGTATACCTATGTTTAGCTATCATATGCATTGAATAAGAGACATTTGCACTTGCCATGATAGGAACTGCATGCACACATTACTGCATCTGCAGTCTTCTGTGCGTTGCAACGTCTCTTTGTGGGTAGAGTGAATTAATGAGTATTCTCGCTGTGCACATTCTTGAGATTTTCCTTCATCTTATTTTTTACATTTCTATATTCATGCTGTGCTAAAACACCAACACTTGACTAGAGAGACAGCACAGGACAAAGAGGCACTGAGCTGTCAGGGCTCTCTGCTCAAACTAAGCGGTCAGCCCAGGATGGGGAATGCAGTACTCCCAGGGGAGACTTCATGGTGTGCTCCTGTGCTGGGAAGTGGGAAATGAGCAGTTTTCAAGGGATCTCTTTAGATCAGAGATTTATTAAAAAAAACAGAAATCACAATTTTGTTACTCATTTTGAGGAATGCATGCCTCTTTATGCTGAAATAAAGTGTATTTGAGTATGCATTTTATACTAAAATAAAGTAGGAAAGAATGATCTGAGCACAATGCACTGTGTTTGGAAGGGTTGCTCATTGCTTGTGGTTTGTACTCTCTTGGCTTTTATCTGTTAATGCAAATGCAACAATGTGCTCAGACACTGTGCAGTGCCTGTTTGTATATCTATTTGGTCACATTTATTTCATGACGAAGATTTGTTAAAGGCTCAAACACAGGAAGGTGGTGTTGGGAGGAGTCCCTCAGAGAATTTTTCTCACCTTACCAACACAAAGATTTGGGCTTGGAGTGCCAGGGCTGAGGACAAAGGATGGCTGATGACTTTCAGATTCCAGCTGAATGGTGGGATGGAGGTGAGAAAACTGAACCCCAGCACCTGGGGGTGGGGACAGTTTTTTTTCCCTGTGTGCTGGCTTGGCTTTTGGGGCTTTTCTTTGGGCAGTTGCAGAAAAGGAGCCACTGTTTGCTGGTGGAAGTTCTTTTTCTGGCTCTGCTCTTTGCTTTTCCCCCTCCATCTCTGGGCACCCTGAGCTTCAGAAAGAGAGGGAGAGAGGGAGAGAGAGAGAGAGAAAGAGGAGAGTCACAGCTGCTTCGAGACATGCTGCAGACTGTCTCTTTTTCTTCCTGGGAACCGACTTAGACTGTAAGGAGATTCCTGGGAATTATCACCACCCCTCCTATCCCAGCCTTTCCTTCTTCGTTTGGAACAAAGGACAAGGAGAGAGAGAGAGTGAGTGTCCACATGAATGTCCACTCCTTGTCTCTGCTTTGCTGGGAAAAGACTGAGAATTCACCTAGCAGCCAGCTGAGGTGTGACACTGACACTGTCCATAAATATAACTGCTCCAGGAGGAATCTACCGTTTGGGGGTTGTTCTCTCTTCTTTTTAATTTTGGTGTTGGAGGAGTAGTTTGCTCTGGTCTATTTACGGTTATATCTATATCTACATATATATGTAGATATAGATCGTAGTTAGGAACAGTTATCCTTCTTATATCCTTTTTCTAATTAAAGTTCCTTTTTCTTAAATTTAATAAGGAGTGATGTGATTATTGTGGAGGAATCCTCTCTGTTTTTTGGTAAACATTTTGGTTTTTCCCTCAAACTAAGATAAGATGCAAACTCTAAACCAGAGAGTTCAAAACTTTAAGGAAAGGTAGAGTTAAGCTGCAAGAGAAGCCAGAACCGGGACATAAGAGAAGACAGCAGAAAATCAAAGCCTGAATTTTATGACTGTTCTGTATCTAGGGAATGTGCAAAACTTTACCCTAGGGAAGAAGAAAGGGGCCTGGTTTCTCATCAACATGGAGGAGTTTAAGATTGAATGTGTAGGCCATGTGCTAGTGATGCGGATGAGAATAGTGGCTCATGACTGGCTTGTATGGTCCTTCACAAGGTCCTTGCCATTGAAAGGAGAGCTCTGTGTCTTGGTCCAAAGGAAATAGTTGATATGATGTCGCCACAGTTCAGGCCTGTTAAAATCAGGGAGCCCCATGCTGGTCCCCATAGAACTAAAATGCATCTTAGGTTGTGCTGCTTCTTAGATCTGGCCAAGATAATTGCAAATACAGACATCATTTTCTTGCTGGGAAAAGATGCTGGAGCACATCTGCAATAGTCCCCACAGCAGAAAGGTCTGCTTGTGAATATATATTGGTAAATGGGTGACTGGAAGATTCATCTGGTAGTAAATGCTTGCCTAACACTGGGCTGGAAAAATGAAGAATTGCCAATGTGAAGTGGTATGTTATTCCATGCTATGCTATTCTAAAGTAATATCTAGGGCTTTTCTGCTTGATATTAAAATACAATTTACTAAAGATTTGGTATTTTAAATGAGTTTTCACTGAATTGCCTGTGATCACTAACAAAATTAAAATGTTCAAATATTGAATACTGAATTGAAGACTGTGGAGCTGAATTATACAGCAAATTTGCAGCATTTTATATACAAAAAAAGATTCTTATGTACAATCATTCTATGAAACAAATGAACAATATGCTCTTAATGTTTGCCTTTGCCAAACTGCCAGATAAGCTTGCAAAAAGGAGACATGGTATTTTTCATTGAAGAAATTGAAGAATTGAAGTAGCACTTTTAATCACTTATTTTTAATAATTATATTAATGAATAAAGATGTATTAATTATTCCCTGTGGTCCAGCAAGAAATACTTTCATACAATCACAGAACGAATCAGGTTGTAAAGGACCACAGTGGCTCATCTGGTTGAACCTCCCTGCTCAAGTGCATATCGCACAGGATTGCATCCAGACAGTTCTTGAATATCTCCAGTGAGGGAGACTCTACAGCTTCTCTGGGCAATCTGTTCCAGTGCTTAGTCACCTGAACAGGAGAGAAATTCTCATATTCAGGTGGAACTTCTTGTGCATCCGTTTCTGTTGGTTGCCTCTTGTCCTATTGTTTAGCACCACCAAGAAGAGCCCAGCTCCATCCTCTTGGTACCCTCCCTTCAGATACTTATTCACTGATGATGTTGCCTTGTCTCTTCTTGAGGCTGAGCAGGCCTAGATCCCTTGGCTTATCTTCCAAACAGAGATGCTTCAGTCCCTTAAATATCTTCATAGCCTTCACTGGACCCACCCCAGGAGCTCTGTGTCTCTCTTGTAGTGAGGACCCAAAACTGGACACAGCATTCCAGATGCAGCCACACTAGGGCTGAATAGAGTGGCAGGATCAGCTCCCTTGATCTGCTGGCAATGCTCTTCCTAATGTACCCCAGGATACCATTGGCCCTCTTGTCCACAAGGGCACACTGCTGCCTCATGGACACTTTGTTGTCCATCAGGACTCCCAGGTCCTTCTCTGCAGAGCTGCTTTCCAGCAGGTCCACCCCTTGCTTGTCCTGGTGCATGGAGTTAGTCTTTCTCATGTACAGAACCCTGCATCTGTCTTTAGTGAATTTGGGACTTCTCTGTCCATCTCTCCAAACTATTGTGGTCCTTCTAATGGGCTTCACAGTACTTGAGGGTATCAGCCAGTCTTCCCAGAAAAAAGTATTGAATGAGAACCTGCCAAGTGGTTTGTTTGCTTATTTTTCTTTACCCCAGTCTGTTTGTAGATTATTGAATTACCCCTCTTTTCTGTCAGAAAGTTTCTACAGTCTTCTGCTGGTCATCAGTCCTTTCTGGAGACTGCAGTTGGCACTTCCGTATGATTTCCCATGTCTGTACTGCTGCCCCATCCTCTAACAGAATTCTAGGAGATGATTCATTACTGGAAGTGGCTCCAATTAGAAGCGCATAAAAATTATGATTAATAAACCCCATGTTACTCTTTAACAGTTTAGAAGGCTAGTTACAACATCATCTGGTTTAGGTTTTTAAGATATGTCTTTCTTAAATGCATTTTATACTGTACTGCACCTTTCTTAATTTTCTACTATAATGCAAGAACCACCACTCATACATAGAAACTGAGAGTGGGCAGAGATTGTCTCAAACCATTTTGAAGGCTCAGATGAAAGGGTTGATGGACAAAAGTGCTAGTGCAGTCATGCTAAGTATGGCTGATCCTATCCTTGCACAGGGCACACTTTTATAGAAAAAGGTTGTTAGAGCCCTGGTGTTCTGGTGCCGGAGTCAGAGATTTTCTCCTCACAGAGGTCATCATCAATGCTCCCATTTATTGTTTATTACCCACAAACTTATATCTCATGCTTCTAAAAGCACGTGAATAATACAAGCACATTATTGGCTAATAACTATTGTCTATGCCTTATAATACGATTTGATTGGTTTCTGCTTGCTGCTGCTTACTGCAAGTCTGTTTTCTTTTGGAACTATCTCATGGACACAGGCTTTCTATTTTCTGCATAGACTGGGTTGGGCATACAGACTTCTAACACCAGGCTGTGGCCTGTACTGTTCAAATTTCCCCCAACACAGTTTGCATGATATTTTGATGTCTTTTTTCAGCCTTGCTTTTCTTTCTGCAGAAAAAATGAAAATGTTGACTTGAAGATTAGGGCCCTGATGTAAAAGAAAGTATTTATTATGCCATAGTTTAGTGCAAAAACTAGCTTTTAAGCTTTCAGTCATTTCCTGGACAGGCAAGGGGACTGAACTACAGATAGCCTATCACCATTTCGTCCAGTTTTCTTCATCCAGTTTTTTTATTTGAGGACGAGAAGTAATGATGCTTTTTTTTAAGATCTTGATTAATTGCCTTGTCTTTATTAAAGGCTAACTGGCTGGTAATGCTGAGGAGGTAACAGTGGGGACCTTGATGGGGCTTAGACAAGGCTACTCAGCACAGAGGTCAAGAGAAATCATTTTCTCAGTCTGAGAAATTAGAGAACATTCGTTATGTGATTCAAATGCAGAGAAGGCCATGATCTTCCCTTTTGGTAATCCATGTTATGTCTTACAGCAGACTGAGAGGATCCTTTGTGGCTGTGAAATATTATGCTAATGACAGCACAGGCAAGAAGTAGAAAAGAGAGGGATTTCATAAACAGGCCAAGAGCTCCAATCCAGAGCTATGTTATGAAGAACAAACACATTTTCATCAAATAGATAAAAACTTCAGAAGAACACTGAAATTGAATTGCTCGAATGTATTAGCACTAGACACCTTCTGTAGATTTGCATTAAGATCACTAACATTCTTCTCTGAAGCTGTTAAAATTAGAACAGTTTAATACCAGAATGTGTCTGACTGTAATTAGCTGCTGCAGGAACTTCTTCGGTGGCACATTCTGCCATTGGCCTCATTTATTCATTTGTTGATAAAATCAGTAGCTTGCTGTCATGAAGGTGGCATGCAATTCCCTGCTGGTTTTGACATGAATGTAACTTGACCTACATGTCAGTGTAGTTCCAGTGGATGTGCTGGGAGAATGGGAGCTCTGGCAAGATCATTGGTTGTGCTGACTGGCAGGCAGGGCCTGGTTGTTTCTGCCAGTAGCATTGTTGTGGCTTCCACTCCGGTTGCTCTTGAAGCCTGAGGGGCAGGTATATATTTGGAGTGACTTCTGCTCTCTCTTACCGCTTCACAATTGCAAAAATTGGCATCAGACAGAAACAGGTCTTGGCATCTCTTTTCTGCTGAATTCCTATTTTACTTCTTTCTTCTGTTTACTGATGTCTTTCTGTAGCACTTTCTATCTCTTTTCCAGGAACCAAGAGAAATTTCTTGGTGAGCTCAGTTGAATAGAGGCTTCTACCATTTAACATTTTCCTTACACCATGTGAGGCGTTACATGAAGTACAAAACAAAAGACATTTTCCTAAGTATACATTTTAGTCTCCCTTTTGGGATGACCAGAGACCTCAGAAACACTGTTAGCTGCTCCAGATCCAGGTTCCTTGATGTATGACCCAGCTGTCCTTTTTTCTCTGCTGCGGGGAAACAAGTGAACCTGCACCCCAAGCTCCCCCATCACAACCTCTCTTCCTTTCCCTGTGTGAAAAGAAAATGGTGGTGTGAGAACAGAACAGGGGCTTCCGTGTGTTCCTCAGGGTACCTGGGTCAGGTCCTGTGCAGTCCAAGAGCTAAATACCAGCTCAGGATGTGCGATGCATAAATTACTGTTTGCTCTCACTAGTAGTCCAGACATGATCTTTGTGACATTGGAAAACACTAAGTGCCAACTTGTTTATAGAGTTAGAGAATTCATTTAACTAAACAGTCAAGGGAGCTGACCACTAAGGTCACGAACATCTGAAAGACAAGTCCATTCAAGAGTCCTCCAGCTGGAAGGTGAAGCCATTCTTGGATTCTACCCAAGAGAACCCAAAGATTTGCTCTTCTACCTCTTTACTTAAAATCCTTATAACTCATCCACATGCCTCCACCCACTGCTAATTCAATGTCCCTTCTGTTACTTGCTTGTCAGACTATAACACAGCTGTTCACTGCAGCAATATAATGACAAAACTCTTCTCTGTTTTTGGGTGGGATGGGAGAGGGAAGTATTTTTTCATTTCTCACCTAACATTAAGAAAAAATGCATCTATACTATTACCCAGTTTCCAGGCAGGCAATTTTTCAGAAAGATTTGTAAATAAGGGAGTTTCTTTGTGTAGTATAGGTACTTGTACCAAGGTTTATGCCTGCAGTGTCTGGCTTGAGTAACAAGAATCTGAAGGCTGATTCATAATTTATATGTGAGAAACTTGGCATAGCTCTTAGGAATAACAGCCAAACCATCCAGTCTGATGTGTGATTTATTTTTTGTAATTGGCTGGTCTGCTCAGTCCTACCAGGTACATTGAGAACTTTTGTAAAGGCAGCTAAGCTGGTCTGCAAAGAGCTTTGTTAAACTGAACATACAGAGGAATTTGTAAATGGAAAGAATAGATCTTAAAAAGAGAATGCAATAAGCAACATCAGTAACAAAACAGGATACTGCAAGAAAAGTAATTGGATGTGGAAAGAGCAGTGTCTGCACAGTTCTTTCTAGATCTAAGAACACTGAAAGAAGTAAAATTTTGCCAAGGTCTGCAATGGGAAAATCAAAGATAACTAAAATCCTGCTTTACATTAAAGAACAGAAAGAGAACTGCAGATGAACCTACTCTGTACTTTTCTTTGGGGCATAGCAAAGATCTATGAGCTCAGAATTGGCACACAGGTGAGATACAGCAGGGAGTGTGTGTGTTGGCTAGCTGGCATTGTCCACTCAAATTTAACAGCTGCACTTGAGAATAGTTTTCTACGTCTAGTTTGTGATAATCTAAATTTTCTTTCCAGTTCTGGGGAGCAAGGATAAGCAAAGTTCATCTCCTGACTGTAGCTGCATGGTACTAGAGGAGTCATTTTACGCCAAACAACAAAAATACTTTTCACTGTCACCTTTGGTGCAGGGACTGTTTATACATAAGAATATTTCGTACAGGTGTTTCAGCATCCCTAGAGTGAAGCCAGTGGTAACCATAGAGAAACCTCTTGTGCAACAGAATAATTAGAAACATGAATTTAGGTACTTTTCCATGATAAACTTTAACTGAACATGAAAACACAAAGATGGCAGAGGAAATAGCAATAAAATTAGTTTGTTGGTGGTTCTTCTTTAAGAAAAATACTATAGGTTAAAAATAAACATTGGAAGCTGTCATACACCATGAAATAACCTCAACCCACTAATTTGTGGAAAAGTGGTGATTCAGAGATGCAGTTAAATACTGCATGGTATTCGACTATCTGGTTAGCAGCTAATATAAGGGCATCTGGCAGTGTCAGTAAACTGTGAGCTTTGCATTCCCCAGTCTACACACAGGAGCAGAGACCATTTTTTAAAGACTTGCTCTAATTTTGCCACCTTTTGGGTAAGACCAGAAGAAGCATTGGCTGCCTGACTGTTAGACCCACAGAGGAACTTCACCCATTGGAATGCTGAGTGCTGAGTTTAACACTCTTAGGCTCCATGAAACCTGGGAAAATTCACAT